>NC_065444.1:60472894-60786310 GCF_917563875.1 Diabrotica virgifera virgifera | reverse complement strand
TCTATACTTCCACAGAATTTATTATAACTAAGTGACTACAGCTGTTTCGGCAGAGTGCCTTTCTCAAGTGATATAGTTTACAATGTGTTTGCCTTTTTAAGTCCTCAACTGAAGAGGTTGAGGAGTGGAGAGCTGTTTGTCTCGAGTTGGTCATTCAGAATTATATCTGTATTTTTCAGTATATTAATTTCCATAGATTGTAAAAAAGATAGCTTAAGGCCTTTATTTTGAATATGCATAATTTTAAACTCTTCATTGAAAGAATGATTATGATCTAGAAGGTGAAGTGCGTATGTAGAAGTGTCTGTTTTTCTATTGTTGAATGCCCTTTTGTGTTCTGCTATCCGTTTGTCAAAAGTTCTGCCAGTTTGACCGATGTACGTTTTCGGACAGTCACCACACGTTAGTTTGTACACACCACTCTGTAGTTGCTTTCTCTTTCGGCTTTTATTGTTCTTAATATATTTGCTTTAGTTGTTGTTAGTTCTGAAAGCTGGTGTTATTCCTTTCTTTTTTATGTATCTGGCTATTTTTGTTGTTATCTTGCCAGTATATGTGAGAGAGCAGAAGGTACTGGGTTCTTTCTGTGGTGGTGGATACAATAATTTCAGGGCTTTCTTATGGAGTTTTTGGTTTAAAATTTTGTTAACTGTTTGTTCGTTATAGCCGTTGTTTACTGCTATTTGTTTAATGATGTTTAGTTCTATCTCGAAGTTATTTTTTGTCATGGGAATTTCTGTCAGTCTATGTATCATGCTATGGTAGGCTGCTAATTTGTGTTGTGTAGGATTGGATGATGAATTGTGTATAGTTGTGTCAGTATGGGTAGGTTTATGATATACGGAGAACTCATGTTTGTTGTGTAGTCTGGAAATCGTTACATCTAGAAAGTTTATGGAGTTATTCTGTTCTGTTTCTATTGTAAACTCAATATTATTATGAAGTGAATTAATATATGATAGAAATTGGTCAAGTTGTCTGTTAGTTCCTGTAAAGCATACTAGTATATCATCCACGTATCTCCACCAATATAAAAACTGTGTAAATACGGGATGTTTAGAAATTGTTGTTTCAAGTTGGTTCATAAATATATCTGATAGCAATGGGCTTAGAGGATTACCCATAATAAGTCCTGCACTGTTGTTTGTGTATATTTGATTATTGAATTCAAAATAGTCTTGATTTATGCAAATTTCAAGAAGGTGTAAAATTCAGATGCAATGATCGGATTTGTACTATTATGGTCTAAAAGGTTCTTAACTAAAACAAAAGTTTCTGTAGGAGGAACACTAGGAAAAAGATTTTAAAAAGATTGAAATTTGCATAAATCACGACTATTTTGAATTCAATAATCAACAACAATAATAATCAACATTCAATAATAACAACACTTTAAACCAAAAACTCCATACGAAAGCCCTGAAATTAGTGTATCCACCACCACAGAAAGAACCCAGTACCTTCTGCTCTCTCACATATACTGGCAAGATAACAACAAAAATAGCCAGATACATAAAAAAGAAAGGAATAACACCAGCTTTCAGAACTAACAACAACTAAAGCAAATATATTAAGAACAATAAAAGCCGAAAGAGAAAGCAACTACAGAGTGGTGTTTACAAACTAACGTGTGGTGACTGTCCGAAAACGTACATCGGTCAAACTGGCAGAACTTTTGACAAACGGATAGCAGAACACAAAAGGGCATTCAACTATAGAAAAACAGACACTTCTACATACGCACTTCACCTTCTAGATCATAATCATTCTTTCAATGAAGGGTTTAAAATTATGCATATTCAAAATAAAGGCCTTAAGCTATCTTTTTTAGAATCTATGGAAATTAATAAACTGAAAAATACAGATATAATTCTGAATGACCAACTCGAGACAAACAGCTCCCCACTCCTCAACCTCCTCAGTTGAAGACTTAAAAAGGCAAACACATTGTAAACTATATCACTTGAGAAAGGCACTCTGCCGAAACAGCTGTAGTCACTTAGTTATAATAAATTCTGTGGAAGTATAGAGAACAAACGTTTTCAGTGTTTTATTATTAGATAAAATGAACTTCCATCAAGTAACGGTCGAATCAATCAAATATTTATATTTGTAAAATAACACATTTTTAAAAGATTTTTAATTGAAAAACTTATTAGTCCATTTCCCTGGTGACACCTCCAAGGCTTCTACAATATGCAAGCCAAATGGATGCTGCAGTGAAGACAAAAGGGAAGGAACTCTACACTATGCAATTCACAGCCCCCGTCTGCAGCTTGGTAAAGTTCCAACGGAAAATGGACCTAGTTAGTATATAGGAGTAATACTAATATAAAAATAAAAATGTATACCATTTTTATTCAGTTGCAATGCGAAGCCAAAACCGTCTTAATTTTTACTTAGATTAGAGAGTGCAGCCAGCACTCTTATCGACGATTTCACCTCTTGTTAGAGGCTCTTCAGAGAATGCATAGGCTGCTTTCTCTAATACCTGTAAAAATTTTTCGTCATATTAGTCTCATATTAGCTTTAGAGAAAGCAGCCTATGCATTCTCTGAGGAGCCTCTAACAAGAGGTGAAATCGTCGATAAGGGTGCTGGCTGCACTCTCTAATCTAAGTAAAAATTAAGACGGTTTTGGCTTCCCATTGCAACTGAATAAAAATGGTATACATTTTTATTTTTATATTAGTATTACTCCTATAGAGTAACTAGGTCCATTTTCCGTTGGAACTTTACCAAGCTGCAGAAGGGGGTTGTGAATTGCAAAGTGTAAAATTCCTTCCCTTTTGTCTTCACTGCAGCATCGATTTGGCTTGCATATTATAGAAGCCTTGGAGGTGTCACCAGGGAAATCGACTAATAAGTTTTTCAATTAAAAATCTTTTAAAAATGTTTTATTTTACAAATATAAGTATTTTTATTAGGTTGAAAAACTTAGTCTTTCATTTAGCAGATGCCGCTACGCACCTACTACCTTCACGTCAGTTGCAATGGGAGACTAATATGACGAAAATTTTTTACAAAGATTAGAGAAAGCAGCCTATGCATTCTCTGAAGAGCCTCTAACAAGAGGTGAAATCGTCGATAAGGGTGCTGGCTGCACTCTCTAATCTAAGTAAAAATTAAGACGGTTTTGGCTTCGCATTGCAACTGAATAAAAATGGTATACATTTTTATTTTTAAGATGAGAGAATTTTAAATAATTCACAACTCATCTGCTCAGCGTGGTAAGTTCCAACAAGAAAGATTCCTTAATACTCCTACAAAAGAGTAAATGGATTAAAAATGTATAAACATTTTCAATTTCTTTGCAATACGAAAATGCAGCAGCTGCATAATACTCTGGTTAAATCGGAGAGTGCAGGAAGAGTCTATACCGGTTTCGGAGGTCTTTTCTTCCTCATCAGTAGTCCCATATTCTCTTCTCTCCTACTTATCCACGTATCATAAGATAAAGATAAAGACTGTTGGAAAAATCCTTACTAAACAAATACTTATTTGTTACTCTTTACTCTTTGGAACTGGAGTATCGGTACCTTTTATCTCGCTTTCCCTTCTAGTATTTTTAGTAATTTTTTTCATTCTTGTTTACTTCTGGCTATCACTATCAGTATTACTATGTGATCAGAGACTGCCAGGCGTTGACGTTTTCGTTGATATAAATTATGTCCTGTCGTGTTGATTCCGGCTTCTTCGACAACAATTTCATGACGACGCCAGTGAGGAGTGCGACCCTTGTCTGCTAACTATTCTTTCATATTTTACTTTGTTCTTATTCTGAGAGTAGTTTAACAGATTCAATATTCTTTTATACTTTTTTCTCTTGGTTTCTAAAAACTGGATTAAGCTGCTTCAGTTGTATTCCGACTATAAATGTGATCTCTGTCTATACAGTCTATAGAAATGTAATAGCAAAAATAATTTAATTTTATCGTTTGCAGAAATTATTATATGTAAGTATGTGTTTAACGATCTTTATGAATATTGTATAAAATACCAATGATGTATATCCATTACAAAAATTAATAAACAAATAATTTTTACATCTCCTATCGCGTTAACAGATCTTCAACAAAGGATTATTTTATGGACCACCCACTGGTTAGTTTGGCCATTCCAACTCATTCGATATTTTAAACGATAGGTACAAGGTACCTATCCATACTACTCGTTCTCAGTGGACAATTTATACACATGGTATTAAAATATTTGTAATGGAATACACACGAAGGAGGAATACTTAACGTTCAGATTTAGATGTTATAAATAAATTGAGCACAAGAGAAATTGTTATTCAGTTTTCAAATACGTACAAAAGAGACAAGCCGCTACTTGAATCTATTTTAGAATACTAATGTCGATTTAAAATAAATCAAAATCTGCTGTAATATCTGCAGTTAGTGGGATAACGTGGATGCCACAATATTGTATTAGACGAATTAGTTGTTTTCCTTAAATTTGTTGCTGCAATTAATTATATCTACCTAAACCACAGAACTAAGATACTAGTCCAGCGGGATGCTATTTACGATTTGTGAAATTTGTATATAAACAAGGGATCATTTCAAAAAACAGGTAAATCCCTTGTTTATGGAATTGCATGCCTTGTAAAATATAATAGTACTCCGCTTAGCTGAATATTAATGAGTCTCTAATGCCTGGTTGCACCAAGAGATCTTAAGCTTAAAACGTGCCTTAAGGGGGTAGGCGCGAAATCTTAGAACAATGCTATTTAAATACATTCATTTATTTCTAATCCTGAGAAAACCAATAAATATTTTTGAAAAATTTAAACGCATAATGAAAGATTACATATTTTATATTATTACCGATGGCCGAAAGTCCCTTCGAATGAACTAAAATTTTTTTTAATGAAATACCGGGTGTCCACTTATATTTTCCCCCATTTTAACTGCCTATAACTTCTAAACGGCTCAAGATAGAAATATGCGGTTTTCGCTGAAATGTTTTATTTTAGCAAAAGTTTTGTCTGAATGGATTAAATTTTTTATATCGCTTTCAAATACGAAAAAAAAATGGCGGATTTTTGAAAAAAACGTGGTTGCCTTTTTTTAATGGAACACCCAGTATATTTTTTTGTAAATTGAAAGAAAGGTCATTCACCTATCCAGTGATATAAAGTTTTTCAAAATCGGTTGTCAAATCACTGAGTAATTAATTTTTAAAATGAGAGGTGCAACGTGGATGTCACATACCTAAATAACATGACTAAACAAATTGATATTACAGTAGAACCTCGATTATCCGTCAGGGCACCGGACCAAGGGTATGACGGATAATCGAAAAGACGGTTAACAGAACATTAAAAAAAATAAAAATTGATAATAAAACTCTCAAATTTTATTTGTATGTTTTATTAGATGATATAAGAGAAATTTGTGTTCGTGTTAATATTGTCGAATTTGGTTTAAAATATTCTGAAATCTTTGTTTGTTTTACTGATGCTTCGCATTTTGCAAGGACTGATTTTCTTATTCGGCGTAAGATCATGCAATCTACTTTATTGGATTATTTTTGTCGAGAATACCACTCGATGAATGGTTGCATGTGAGATGCAGCTTGTCTAGCTGCTTTAAGCAAATCTTTGTCAGTTGAAAAAGCATCATCGACGTCGCCACCGTCAAATTCCAAGTTTGTGTCAGCTTCTAAATCTGTTTCGTCGCCCTTTGTTTTGCCATTTCAACAATTTCATCATCTGTCAGCAATCGATAGTCATTTGCGTCCTCATCACAAATTAACCATTCGTCATCTTTAGGCAACGAAAACAAAACAGTTGATTCAGCCATAACTTCATTTGTTACCGCACTGTACATTTCAGCGAATTTCGATTGGATTATCACAATGCTAAAAAATGAATTGATGACTCAATTTTTTGCTTATGTACTTAATACAACTTATGTTCGGACCCTGACGGTTAACAGAGGTGACGGTTAATGGAGAGACGGATAATCGAGGTTCCACTGTATGTTATGTGATTTCCACATTGCATCTCTCATTTTAAAAATTAATTGCTCAGTCATTTGACAACCGATTTTAAAATTTTTTATATCGCTGGATAGGTAAATGACCATTTTTTCAAGTTACAAACAAGTATACTGGGTGTTTTAATAAAAAAAGTCAACAACGTTTTTTTTTTTCAAAAATCCGCCATTTTTTATTTAAAAGCGTTATAAAAAATGGTCATTTACCTAAAAACTTGAAAAAACGTTCATTTACCTATCCAGCGATATAAAAATTTTTAAAATCGGTTGTCAAATGACTGAGCAATTAATTTTTAAAATGAGAGATGCAATGTGGAAATCACATAAATTGATATTATGTTATGTGATATCCATGCTGCACCTCTCATTTTAAAAATTAATTACTCAATGATTTGACAACCGATTTTGAAAAACTTTATATCGCTGGATAGGTGAAGGACTTTTCTTTCAATTTAGGTACAAAAAAATATACTGGGTGTTCCATTAAAAAAAATCAACAAAGTTTTTTTCAAAAATCCGCCATTTTTGTTTTCGTATTTGAAAACTATATAAAAAGCTCAATCCATTCAGACAAAACTTTTACTAAAATAAAACATTTCAGCGAAAACCGCATATTTCTATCTTGAGCCGTTTAGAAGTTATAGGCAGTTAAATTGGGGGAAAATATAAGTGGACACCCGGTATTTAAAATTAAAAATCACACTAAATTTTCTCCTTTTTTCACCCATGTAACTTATTAAAATAAACATTATAGAAGTTTTCAGAGCCCTTCGGCCCTCGGTACTACTATAGTCTTTCATTCTTCGTTTAAATTTTTCAAAAATTTTTATAAGTTTTTTCATGTTTCAAAAAAAGGGATGCATTTAAATAGCATTATAATAGGTAAATGGCAAATTTTGGTTATTCTTTATGTTTTCGAGGTCGCTGAATCAGAATATGAGGTTTATTTTTATCTAGAATTGGTGGAACATGTTCAAAAGTCAAGTTTTATGCAAAAATTCGAAAAATAAATTTTGATGATTTTTCATATTTACCTCGCTGTATCTTTGGTCGCTGTAAATATTTCCTTTTGAAAATTTTACTGTGTCATCTTTGAAGCATTTTGATAATAATAAGGTTTGCCCGAGATGTTTAAACAAATTAGAAGATAAGTTTTTAATTTTTAAACATTTTGTCGTCATATTTCGTTAGTTTCATGTTTACTTAAAGAAGTTGGGTGACAAACTTTTTAGTTTATAATTTTAGTCAACGCAGCTTAAAATATAGGTTATGAAGAAGTTTTTTGGAAAATTTCAAGTCAAAATATGCAATAGGAAAAAAGTTATATGACTTTATAGAAGAGTGGCACTTCCCCAAAAAAATGCTTATTTCTCGAGATACTGACCACGGTGTGGTGAATCGCTAATTTTGACCTTACTTTATGTTTTTGATGGTGCTGAAAACGAAATTTTAATAAAACGATTTATTTTGAAGTTTATATGGGGAAACCTTGTCAAAATCTCAGTTTTGTCCTAAAAATGAAAAAAATGAAGTAAAGTTTTTTTTAATTAAAAGTTGCTCAATTTTTTTTCTATAAAACATTTTGTTCTTTGTACTCTATGTTTCAACGTAAACTTCATTAAAAAGATAAATTTCAAATTTTGTTACTCAAATTTTGCCATTAAACTTATTTTAAACAATTCATAACTTTTATTATAAAAGACAATAAGATTGAAACAGGTTTCATTTTATTCAGAAATGTGTATAATATAAATACTATAAAAATTTCAGAAAAAAAAATATTAAAATGGAATAGAGTTGTACCGAGTTAAACGCAAAAAACGTGATTACATTTTTTTTTATTTTCAGGGTAAAATTGCAATTTTGACTATGTTTCCCCACGTAAAACTTAAAATGAACCTAATTTTAGTTTTCAGTACCATCAAAAGCATAAAGTATGACCAAAATTAGCCATTCACCTCACCGTGGCCATTATCTCGAGAAATAAGCGTTTTATGGGGTGTGCCGCTCGTCTATAAAGTAACATAACTTTTTTCGTATTATATATTTTGTCTTGAAATTTTCCAGAAAACTTCTTCATGAATTATATTTTATTGCTATGTTGGTTAAAATTATAAACTAAAAAGTTTGTCACTCAACTTTTTTAATTAAACATGAAACTAACAAAATCTGACGACAAAATGTTTAAAAATTAACGACTTCTCTTTTAATTTGTTTAAACATTTTAGACAATTCTCTTCCTCTTCTTCTTCTTCTTCTTTAAGCACCGTGCCCATATTAGACGTGGGTAGCTTCTATGACAATTTGCCGATATCGTTCTCGATCTTGTGCTACATGTAATAGTTGATCTGCTGATACGCCAGTCCATTGACGAAGGCTTCGGAGCCATGCATATTTCTTCCTACCAATTCCTCTTCTTCCGTCGATTTTTCTGTTGAGTATTAACTGCAGCATCCTGTATCTGCTACCTCTCATTATATGTCCGAGATATTCAAGTTTTCTCTATTTTATCATCTTGATTAAGTCACTTTCACCTTGACCTACTCTGTTTAAGACTTCTCTGTTTGAAATGCGTTGAACCCAAGATATTCTGAGAATTCTACGATATGACTATATGACCATATCTCGAAGGCTTCTAATTTGTTCATCATGTTAACCTTCATGATCCAGGTTTCACATCCATAGAGGATACACATAACATTTTAGGAACTTGATTCTTAGTTGTAAATTCAGCTGAGTGTTGCTCAGAATAGATCTAAGTTTCAATTCGAGTTTTAATTTCTTCATCCGGATTTAATGTCTCGTTTATCCATTATCCTAGGTATTTTAAATGATTAACTTTTGTTAAATTAATGTTCATTATTGACAATTAGTTGCATAGGGCCGACGTATTGTTTGCTAACCACAAGTAACTTTGTCTTTGGTGTATTTATGCCAAGTCCATTATTGGAGCATTCTCTAGTCACTTAAAGTGACTCTAGACAAATCTCATTGTTATCTAAATACTTTAAAGATGACACAGATATATTTTTAAAAGGAAATATTTAAAGCGATCCAAGATACAGCGAGGTAAAATTGAAAAATCAAATCATCTGGATTAATTCTTCGCATTTTTGCATAAAATTTTATTTTTGAACATGTTCTATCAATTCTACAAAAAAATAAACCTTATATTCGGATTCAGCGACCTCGAAAACATAAAGAATGATCAAAACTGGTCATTTACCCTAAAGTTGATTTTCGTGGTCGGTATAACGTAATTTTAGGGGTTGCTGCCGCTAGCCTATTAGTTCTCGGTTTGAACTATACCGTAATTATATACTGCAAATACCATTTTTATTTTTATTTATTTAATTTATTCAGTTCATTCTTTTTACTTGGCATTCTTTACTTATCTATTAAAACTTTAACATTTTATCTACCTAGTATTTTTATTTTTATTTGCTTTATTCTTTTTGTCTTTATGTTTTTGTTTATGCTTTCGCTACCTTCAGTAAGTTCCGTCTTCCATCGAAGGTTGTAAATCGTCATGGATCTGCGATCCTGTTGACCTCCGCTCTATGTAGAACCTCTTTGGTTTCATTAAAATCATGCCCTTAAGTTCTTAAGCCAGGATATTCTTTGTCTTCACACATTTTGCTTTCCTCAAATTTTGCTTGGCATAATAAGTGTAATAATTAGTATTTTTGCCCTCCCATTACATGTTCTAAGTACCCAGGTTTTCGTCTTCTGATAGTTAATATTATTTCCGCTTCATTTTCTATTGTTGAAGTTATTTCCACGTTTGACAGTCTTTGAATCCAAGGGGTATTACAAGATCGAATATACTAATCCATATATGAGTACCAGACCGGCTTTAGAAAGGAGATATCTACTATGGACCAAATCCTCTCCTTAAAGCAGTGGCGGCTCGTATAACTTTAGGAAGGTAGTGCCAGAATCCGGGCAGCTGCCTAAATTTTTTGTGGCGGTTTTACGATATGGTCAAAAAGGATATAAAATATAAATAGAGTATCACGATAAGCTGAATTTAATTGGGTTTTTATATTTAACTTACCAAGCATTGAAAAGCTAAAAACGTTATTCATGTGCACTTTAGATTTTTCATGGGATTTCAATTTCTCCCATATATGTACAAGATCATCGGTGCCTTTGTTTGACCAAGTCTCGTCACCTCCAAACAAAACGCATACAAAACAGAAGAGTTTATTAGTTTGTTCGCAACCACACAACCAGCTATTTTTATCATAAATAATTTTATTAAACTTACGACAGCGAAGTTTTTGTCCATTTCCACTTTGTTTTTAAATTTTTAAATCGGGTAAAGGCCGACCGAGTTCTTTAATTTGTAGTTTTTTTTCCTAACGAAAAACCACCAAAAGAGTTTTTTAATATACTAATTTGATTCATTGTCAATAAATAAATTAAACGTAGAAAATAATCAAAATATTATTTTTATACCTAGGACACCCACGATCACAACGCACTAACTAATAATTACAAATTAAAAAATATAGTAGAGTATAAACACAAATATACAATACAGTAGTAGACAATAAACACAATAGCGTCAAGCGAACGCGTAAAGAAACTAGAAATATGTAGATCTAAAACATTGTATCTTAAGATCCACTAACTTCCTTTTCGAGATTTCGAGCCTGGCACGGAGACTCCAATTTAAACGTATGTTAAAAGTGCAATACCGCTCTCTCTCTGTCACTTACACAGGATGCTCATACAATCTTTCTCTTTTCTCACGAGCCACTATGCCGTTCGGCACTGGGATTTTTATGATTTTCATCCTTTATCCGGTCAGCTGTGGGTGGCCAGAGTCGGTAGATTTGCATTGCGCTACACAGTTGCCAGATTTGATATAATTTATAAAAATAAAGAGAAATATTCACAAAAAAAATAAACAGGCATTAAAATGTTTTTAAGATAAAAAATGTTTCTGCATAGTTAGCAAGGTAGTGCCATGGCTCTATGGCACTACCTCACGGGCCGCCACTGCCTTAAAGGAAATACAGACAACTTGTTACAAAAGTAAAGTTCCTCTGCGTGTTTTCTTTGGGGTTTATAGACAAGCATGTGATGGAGTTAAAATGTATCTTCTTCTTCTTAAGGTGCCGAGACCGCTTGTCGATCGTTGGCTCTCATGTTGCCCAGCATATTAACAATCATTGTCTTATTTACAGCCGCACGAAATAGTTCAGTGCTAGTTTTCCCAAACCATTGGCGTAGGTTTTTAAGCCAAGAAGTTGTACGGCGGCCCACACTTCTTTTTCCCATTATTTTACCTTGCATGACAAGGTGAAGTATGTCATATTTTTCTGGGTGACGCATTATATGACCAAAGTATTCCAATTTGCGCCTTTTAACCGTGTTCACTACTTCGCAACTTTTATTCAAACGTTTCAAAACCCTTTCGTTTGTGACTCTTTCTACCCAACTGATCTTCAGGATACGGCGGTAGACCCACATTTCAAATGCTTCTAGGTTTTTTAAAAGCGATTCTGTCAGTGTCCATGCTTCGACCCCGTAAAGTAGTACTGGGAATATATAACATCGGACCATTCTTATGCGAAGTTCCAAATTTAGATCATGACTGCACAGGATTTTCTTAAATTTCATAAGACTTGTTCTTGCTTTGGCAATTCTACTTTTTATTTCTGTACTAGGGTTCCAGCTTTCATTAATATGAGTACCCAGATATACAAGATTACTTACTCGTTCAATTGAGTCATTACCGATTGTTACGTTATAGTTATTATTATTTACGGCTGCCTGTTTACTAATAACTATAAACTTTGTTTTTCTTGCGTTGAGTTTGAGTCCATATATCGCGCAGAATGCCACCATTCGGTTCAATAACGCTTGAAGATGTTCAATTGATCCAGTCAGCAACAAGGTGTCATCTGCGTATCTGATATTGTTCATAAGCATACCATTAATGAGTATTCCCTCTTTTGCGTTTTCCAACACTTCATTTAAGATTGTTTCAGCGTAAAGATTAAACAACATTGGTGACAATATACAGCCTTGTCGAACTCCGCGCTTGATTTTTACTTCTTCAGAGCACTGATTCGCAACCCTAATACATGCAGCCTGGCCCCAATACAAATTTGCGATTATTCTAATGTCCTTACCGTCCAGACCGGTAGTTTTGAGAATATGTAGCATTTTTTCATGGCGAACTTTATCAAAGGCCTTTTCAAAATCAATCGCGCACATGAAAACGTCATGATTTACATCTCTGCATCTTTGAATTAAAACTTGAGTTGCGAATAGTGCATCACGCGTTCCAAGGCCACAGCGAAAACCGAATTGAGTACTTGAGATTCTTTCCTCAATTCTTCTATATGTTCTTTGATGAATTATTCTGAGAAACGTTTTCAATACATGACTCATTAGGCTGATGGTGCGATAGTCGCTGCATTTTGTGGCTCTGTGTTTTTTTGGTAGTACAACAAATGAGGATTTAAGCCAATCTTTAGGAATTTTTCCGCTTTCGTAGATTAAGTTGAACAATTTCGTAAGTATCTTAATGCCCTCGGCACCTAAAAGCTTTAGTGTTTCTACGTAAATCCCATCTGGTCCGATCGCCTTGCCGTTTTTTGCGTTCTTTATAGCGTATTGCACTTCTTCCTTAGTTATTGGAGGACCGCTTATGTCATTTAGCGTTTCTAGTTCGCTTCTTTCATCATCGAATAATTCTTTTATATATTCTGTCCATCGTATTAGTTGACCTTCGATATCGATTATAATTTTTCCGTTTTTATCTTCGATTAGTGGAGGATTACATTTTTTTTATTCAGTCCTGCAACTTCTTTCAGTTTTTTGTGCATATTGAATGCGTCATAGATACGCTCGTAGTTCTCAATTTCTTTACATTGTTGTTTATGCCACTCTGATTTAGCTGATCTTATTTTTCTTCGAATCATGCTGTTTAGCTTTTTGTATTCTGTCAGATTAGCATTCTTATATTTTCTTCTTACATCCATTAAATTCAATATCTCTTCTGTCATCCACTGTTGCTTATTCCTACGCTGATTTTCCATTAGATGGTCTTCTTGGACTTTTTCCAATGTTTCTTTGCATGACTCCCATAACTGTTCTTCTGAATTTTTATTTCCCAATTTCTGAAACTGATCTTCTAATTTATCGGTTACTATTTCTTTCACTTCCGCATTTGAAAGTTTATCTTTGCTGATCCTAGGAGATATTTTGGGTTTTTTAATCTTTTTAAATTTAAGTAATACTTTAGCTGCTAGTAAGTTGTGGTTGGAGGTGTGGTTGGGTATACCAAAAAGATTTATCAGACTAGAAAAAAAGACACTTAATAATTTTAGCTGTAAAAATGTTACACCGTAACATTTCAGATTAATTTTCGATTGCAAAATAATTCAGAGAGAGAGACATCCTTTATCCACTAATATACTGTTCAACTTAATGTTATAAACTGTAATCAGAAAATGCAGCATGAAGGTGAAAAATGAGCACCAGTGCTTGGAACTTGCTGACGATCTAAGTATCTTAGCAAGAACCGCGACAGAATTAGTAAAATTGGTGAAGAAAATTATTGAAGAAGCACAGAAGTTCTGATTTCAGCAAAATGAAGACAAAACCAGATATATGATCATGGGAACTAGAGAACAAAACAGAAGAATATTTTAGTGTGAGGTCTGTAAGTGATAAAAGTTATAGTTTTAAAGGGTTGGACAATTTTGAATACTTGGTTATAGTATTCAATACAAATGGAAAAGAGACATGGGAGCTCGTGCTAGAAGAGCAAAAGTTAAAAAAATAAGGAATTTAAGAGCCCAAATAAATTAAAAAATACGTTACGTTTTTAGACAAGGCAACTTCAGAATATATAAAACAGTAATTAGACCCACATTAACGTATGCCTGCGACACATGGACATTAAATAAGAAGGAAGAGGATACTCTTTAAAAATGGGAAAGAAAAAGATGGAGACGCGCATTAGGATTAAGGCAGATAGAATACGGGTGGGAGAGCAGAAAAAGTAACGAATTAATGGGTTTGTACAAGGAAACTATCACTACCAGGTTCGTCAAGTCGCAAAGTATCAGATGGTTGCGACTTGTAGAAAGAATGGCAGCGAACAGAATACTAGTTATGATGGCCAGAAAAATAATCAGTCCCAGAAGAAGAGGCCGACCCAGAACGAGGTGGATTGATAAAGTGGAGGGATACCGTAAACAGGTGAAAGTTAGGAATTAGAAAAGTAAAGCAAAAAACAGAAGTAAATATCTGCGGATGAGCGCTCAAATCATCTTCTCAGGTCTTTCTTATAGCGTCTTACTAATGTTATTTTGCCCTGTACTTTACCTTTCAATATGAGTTGAAGTAATTCATATCTTTCATCATGCACCTCTCCACGTCTCCACACATGACCCAAGTATTGCATTTTTCTTTCTTTGATTATTCTTAGTAATTATTTTTGTTTGCTCATGTATATCAATAAATAAATTTATTTTTTCTACGACCGTTTAATAATATGCTGATTATTCACTATTTTTGAATAGACAATAACACCCATTAGGTACTATACCCGTGAGTAATAGTTCATTACTCACATAATAATACTCACATAATAATATAATACCATTAATTTTATCTATTTTTTCCTACATCGATACTTTTAAAAGTAAACTAAAATATATCTCGCATTGGCTTACTTCTGACAAGGTGAACATAAAAGAAATACACCCAGATTATTTAACCTGTCAAACAATCTTGTCCTACAAGAAACCAGTTAATATTCGTTCAAAACTTCCTAGTTCATGAAAGTCAAGTTCATTGTTAAAGTCAAGTTAACGAATTGCACAATTTCGCTGATTTACTAACTACACGAAAGCGGAATATTGTATAATACTACGTAAGTTATTACAGAACACGATATGAACTTGAACTCAGACAAACACTTTCTCGTGTCCAAATAAGTAGATCATCAAACAAGACCAAAAAAGGATCTAGCACAGTAGCGAATCAACAAGTTTTAAGGTAGGTTTAATGACTATATTTATTAAATAATTAGTTGATAATTTCCGTGTTTATTCCTATTAGCATATTTGTTTATTTTAGTAAAAAAAATGCTGTCTCTTTATTCTCCAGCATATTTTCTGTACAAAGCCCCATTTTGTGTCATTCGATAAAGTTTGTGTCATTTCTTCTGAAAGGTGATATATCTGTATGATACACTTATGTACAAGAAACAAGTGATGAGAAAGTGAACATTGACAAAAAAGGTTTTGACAAAAAATGACCACCCATTGTCATTTATAAACAAGGAATTCCAAAAGATTGAAAAAAATAAACAACAAAACACCACAAGCATTCCAGAGATACCCAAAATAAGGGATCCAACGATGACAAAAATACATGTAAGTGGCTTATCAGAAAAAGTAAAAAAGATAGGAGGAAACAAGTACAACATCACAACTACATTCAAAACAACCAACACTTTGAGATCTACCGTTTCCAAAACCAAATCCAACACTACACAAGAAAGATCCAAAAACTGCATCTACAAAATACTCTGTAAACGCGACAATTTCTACGTGGGAGAAACTATAAACCACTAAGCGCCAGAGTTAACATTCATGAAACATGCATCAAGAAGAGAGACTTCTAGAAATCCCAGATATGCAAACATGCCTGGGATGAGGAGCACATACCACAATGGAAAAATGCATTAATAATCATGAAAGAAGCAGACATAAAAAAGAAAAAAGTCAAAGAAGCAGCCCTCATCCTACTCAACAAAAACGCTGGACGGAAGGGTCGCCCGAGAATTTTATCGTACCGATCTATTATCGTTATGGTACTAGATACTGGCATTCTATAAAAATAACAAAGTTACTCGTTATTTTGATATTTTAGAATTTCAAATTAGTTCATTTTTCTGAGAAATTAATAGTTTACATTATTTACATTTCATTCTATTTCGATTATGCCAGTCAAGATATTATCTCCGAATTCTATCCTACTGCATGGATTTTAAGGAAATTTTGGGAGTAGTCCAATCTCCTAATTCAAAGTCAATCCTATATACTATGGCGCTTTTATCATGGGGGCGGTTCCCATCACTTCTCAGGGATGAAATATTTTTATTTTCGAATTACATGGAGAAAAAGGAAGATTTTTAAGAAAATTTAAAAATTCATTCTATAATTTGATCACATTTTCTACAAAAACCATTCATTTTAAACTCGTTCAACTTTTTGAAAGTAGAAGTAACACTATATTAAAAGGTATTGCAAAAGAAAAACAATACATTTAAATTATGTTGGATGGGGAGTTAAATGTATATACTTTTCATTTTTCCTTAAAGTACATTAGTCATATATTTTTTTACACCATATCTCGCTTAATTTGTATGTAACCGACATTTAACGGTGCTCGTTTTAAAGGCCTTTTCAAACACTACAAAAGGTGTTGGTAGCATTATACACCTAAAACCGACCGTTCCTCTGTTATTTTAAGTTGAATACACCAATTTGAGCATGCACCAAAAAACAAACTATTTTCACCTATCATATCTCTTTTTGTATTATAAATAGAACATTTACGAAGGAACGAATCTTTTTATTATTTATAATCTAAATAATGTTTTATATAGTGTTTTTAGTTCGATGCATAGTTTTTAAGGTATTCACAAAAAATCCGTCCGAAAAGGTGTCATTTTTCAATGAAAATGGCCAACTTTCAACTACGCATAACTCAAAAAGTATTGAGTTCTCAAAAAAAAATATAGACCAGTTTTTGCTTAGACATAGGTTCTTTAGCCAGTTCCGTGCTTATTTTGACTAACAAATTTTCCACCCCCTTGAAGAAGTGGGAACCGCCCCAAGATAAAAGCGCCATAGTATATAGGGTAGATTTTGTTTCTTGAGCTATTCCCTACTTACTGTGAAAATATCGAGTACATCAATGTAGTAGGATGGAATTCGGAGCCAAATACCCTCATTGACTGCCCTACAATAATGCTCTGCTATGATCGCGTGAGAGAGGACACACTTAAGGTTATAGCAAAATTTCTATTTACCGTAACTTTTCGAGTTTTTGAGGTACAGCAACGAATTTTATGTCATTGGAAAGGTAATTTTTCATTCTTTCAAAATATGTAAAAATATATAGGGCGCATCTAAAAAAATTAAGATTTTTTATTCATTTCCGGTTCAACCGGAAGCCATATTTTTGGTAAAATTTATTATGGTAATAGATAATAAAGTACCATATATGTCTGCAAAATTTAAAATTTAAGTTTCTATTATGAAGGAAGTTACGGGCACTCAAACATTTTTTTATAAAAAATTCATAACTCGCCTCCTATAGGGAGTTAAGAAATCTGAGTAATGCCATTCAATTTACCGATAGGATATCAAAAACATATCAAAAAATAAAAAAATTCCTTGGAGCCATTTTTGAGAAAATCTAGTTCAAATTTATGTCAAATTTTGACCCCTTAAATATGGGCAACCCGTAACTTTTTCTGAAAAACGATATCATTCTTCTTATAGCCCCATCTTTAGGCTATATAACGACGTTTTCAAATTAAACTTATCTTAAACAAATTTTTAAATAGGTAGGGAAATGTGTCGGGTGGCGGTCGGCCATGTTGGCCGCCATTTTGTATTTGGAAATGTCCAATTCCGTATTTTTATTTACCTATCGATGAGCTTACTTTGAGTTGAATTTCATTCATTTCCGTAAAAATTTGCAAAAATGGGCCCTAAATAACCCCCCTATTTCGGCCCCCCTTTGAGAGTTTTTTTTTTAAAGCTTAGTTTCTCGACAAAATTCTCTTAAACTTACTCATACCGAATTTCATCAAAATCGGTCCGGTAGATTTTGCTGGGCGGTGGCGACATACGTACATACGTACGTACGTACGTACGTACGTACATACTTCCGACATGTTTTTTTTATTTGCTTTTTAGACTCAGCGGGACTCAAAACGTCGAAAAAAAGTGAAATCTGAAAAAATTTTTTTTGCACGATCCTATAACTTTATCTTTTATACTATACTACGTATATAGTACGATAAAGTAAAAAAATGAGTAGCAAATCTGACAGAAAAATGCAGCAGCCAATACCTAGTAAAAGAAGAAGTCAAGAACAAGAAAACTTCAACAATAACATCCAAATGAATAGTAGTACACCTGGAAGTCCATACCCAATACATATGCAATACACCAAACATCTGAAAAGGCATCATGTTTTTTGAATTTTGATTAAACAAATTATTGTTACAGCTATTAAATAGATTATTGTTAAATTTAAAAATTTGATAATAGAATTTAATTTTAATTTTGAATATTATTGCTTTTAGACAATCACATCTACATAACAGATTACACAAAAAAACAAAAAAAACAATACACAATAAACAGGCAGATTTGATACCCCCTGGTAACATCATTTCAAACAATGTGATTCGTGAATTGCAAAATTAAATCGCAAAAGTTGAGTGACAAAATTTAAAATTTAGCTTTTTAATCACGTTTATGTTAAAATATAAGTAGTCCAGGGTAATAAGGTTTTTTCCATGACACTTGAACATCTAGGGTACTGAAGTGTTTTTTCGACAGGTAATACCTATAAGAGCAAATTGTAACTATTTCCTGCTTATGATCTGGCGGCCATTTTTATTTATAAACAATTAAGTGTCAAAAAATGGCATTTTTTACTTTTCTTTTTCAAATCAATGAGATTCAATCTTCGAGATTATGGAAAAATCTTTAAAATGACGTATTACGAAGTTTGATATACTTGTTACAGTTCAAGTTGATTCTCAGTTAGAGTTGACTCCAACTAGTTGGAGTCAACTCCAACTGAAACGAGCAGTAAAAGTTGATTTTAAAAATTTAAATCAACTTTTACTAGTTGGAGTTGACTCTTACTGGATCGATTCAGTAAATGTTGATTATACAAGAATCTCAAGTGCATTTTTGATGAGTGTGCGTTTCTTTGTTTTGACCGTTTCAACTACTTATTAGTATAGTCTGTAACGCCGCCCCCGTTAAGTAAATTATTCTGATTCGATTTTTTGCACAAACTTACTCAAAGAAATATGTACATCCGTATAACAATCCTTATAACAAATACACAGGGTGTCACGCGGTACCGCGGTCGAAAAATTGTTTAACCAATTTTTGTTAACCAAATTCACAAAAATAATTTTTATCTACTCTATCTCATATTATGTAAAGCAGCGGTTCTCAATCTGTGGTACATGTACCACTGGTGGTACATATCATTATTTGCAGTGGTACACAAAACACACAAAAACTTAAAATAGTAGTACATAGTAAGTCTTGATTATACAATCTAAAAATATAGAAATATAATAAAAGAAACTTTAGATGGTACATGACTCAAAAAGATTGAGAACCGCTGATGTAAAGGTTTTATTGTGTGAAAATTGTAAATATAGATAGCAGTACATGAAGGGTTTAAAGTGTGTCTGAAGTAACAATGTATTTTAAATCGGTTTTACTTTTTCGCACTGTTTTTTAGCACACTTTCATATAATTAAACATCCTTAACTTTCGCCTTCGGGAGGAAATCAGACACGCCCTTGCAACGGCAACTAAAATGCTCACAAAACAGCGACCACGGAAGCAAAGATGGAAGACAGAGGAAATATTGGATTTAATGGACGTCAACTAAAAAACAACAAATCTGTAGGAAAAGATGAAATACCAGCTGAGCTATTGAAGTTAATCAACGAGGAAAACTTAGACCTTCTTCTTGGACTATTTAATAATGTTTACAATACAGGGACTATCCCTAAAATATGGCTTGAATCAGTCTTCATACCACTGCCTAAAAAGAAGAACGCCAAATTATGCCAGGACTTCCGCCTTATAAGTCTATTAAATAACATTCTGAAGCTTTTCTTGCGTATCATACAGAACAGAATATATTATAAAAAATGTGATGAGGTCACCGGTCAAGAACAATTTGGCTTCAGGAAAGGTATGGGGACACGAGAAGCAATATTCTGTCTTCAAACTCTGGCACAAAGATACAAAGATCAGCAAGCAGACCTTTTTATCTGTTTCATAGATTTTGAGAAAGCGTTCGATAGGGTGAAGCACAAGACCTTGATAGAAAGATTGAACGACATCGGAGTCGACAAAAGATATTCTAAAATTATAGAGGCTATTTATTGGAATCAGACAGCAATCATAAAGACCAATGGTAATACGTTAAGGCCAATTGAAATACAACGGGGTGTTAGACAGGGTTGTGTGCTATCACCCATACTTTTAACGTCTACTCTGAGGTAATATTTGCAAACTCTTTATCGCACTCTTCAGAAGGAATCTGAATAAACGGGCAGAGAGTAAATAACATCCGGTATGCAGATGACACAGTATTAATGACTGATTCGGACCATAGTCTGCAGATACTGTTGGATAGGGTTACTGAGAGTTGTGAAAAAATGGGGATGAAGATCAATACTGCGAAAACCAAAGTTATACGAATATCAAGGAACAAAAATTTACCTCCTCCAATAAATATGTGAAACACCAACAGCTTGAATACGTAAGCCAGTACAAATATCTTGGTTGCTGGTTCAACAATCAACTTGATTATAAACAAGAAGTCAAGAACGAGAATAGAGGTAGCCCGACAGGGGTTTATCAAAATGAAAAGCTTATTTTGTAACAGTAGCATTAATATCAGCCTTAGATGTCGTTTTCTGCGTTGTTATGTGTGGTCAATACTTTTGTATGGAACGGAGGCCTGGACACAACACAACACTGATGAACAAGTTGGACGCCTTTGAACTCTGGCATGATAGAAGAGACTTGAAAATACCTTGGATAACCCACACCCAACGAATATGTTCTGAGGAGAATAGGTACAGATAGGGAACTGCTAAAAATCATTAAAGTCAGAAAAGTTAGCTACCTGGGACACATAATGAGAAAAAAAAGTACCGCCTCACGCAACTGATCATCCAGAGTAAGATTGAAGGAAAACGGGGTCCCGGTAGGCGCCAGATTTCATGGCTTAGAAATATCAGAGACTGGACCGGCCTTGATTCAACATCTTTGTTTAGAGCCGCATTGGACAGAGACAGATTTGCCAGTGTAGTCGCTAACCTCCACTAAAGGAGAAAGCACCACAAGAAGAAGAACTTTCGCCTTGTCATGGTGATGACATGTGAGCAATAAATTACAAAAAAAGTTTTGACAGTTTTGTGGTTTGACAGAAGTTTGAATTTTTAAATGTCAAAATGGTGCATCTCACTCGCACTCACATTGATAGCTGTGTCAATACGCTCCTAGCGCTCATTGTTAATAATTAAAAATAACCGCTTAGTAATAAAATAATAACAAAAATTACTTCAGTATCTTGTAGGGGGGTCGTTACAATTCGTATGACAGTAATGACAGATGACATTTGCATATTGTATACCTACCTAATTACTAAATCTGTAAAGTTTTGATTTATTTTGTATGAATATAACTGCGAAACCCTACAGAATTTTACTTTTTGACATAAATTTTATTAATAATAAGATAAATTTTGTACAATATTTTTAATAATTAAAGTAAATAAATTTTAATTTCACTCAAATAAATAATCGATTGCTGCCATTGACCACTTACATTCAATCTCGGTTAATTTGATTAATAATCGCGGCAGGTAAAGTAACATTCTTCTTTCAATACAACAAAGTGGTACTGCTTAATAAATACTGCCGAAAATGAGGGCAAATGAGTACAATAATGGATGATTTTAGTGACGTTTGGCGATAAACAATGATTTTAAACAAATTCGCAAAAATAATATTTTTACTTCGTACAAATTTCTTTTAGATCCTTTGGGCCTTTTTCCCCTAAAATTGACTGTTGTCGAGTTATTAACGACTTAAATTTTGAAAAACGCCAAATAACCATTTTTAAGGTTTAATAACTCGGTTAAAGATAATTATAGTGAAAGTCGAGCGAGTAACGGCGTAAAGAGATAGTGGAGTAACGGCATAATCGCTGGCCTCATACGCCAGTGCACGTTGGTTCGAGCCCTGCCAAAGACAAACCATTTTCATTTCCAATAATGACACGAGCCGTCTCACCGTGCCTCGGAGAGCACGTTAAGCCGTCGGTCCCCCTGGGCTAGTGTACATCGACACTAGTTACTTGAAACAGGGTTAAAGATGTAATTGGCGCCGGAACTGTCCGAAAGGCAAAAATGCCATACGATATTATATATTATCAAAGTCAGAAATTAAAAAAAAATCAAAGATTAAAGCTACCTCTATAAGATCCTGAAGAAATTTTTGTCATTATTTCATTAATAAGATATTATTCTTAATTATCAACAATGAGCGCTAAGCGTGTATTGAGGCGGCCGTCAATGTGAGTGCGAGTGAGATTCACCATTGGACGGCCGGAATGGTGCATCTCTTTAGCACTCACCACTTAGCGCTCATTGTTAATAATTAAAAATAAAGCTTAGTAATAAAATAGTGACAAAAATTTCTGCTGAATCTTGTAGAGGGGGCTATAAACTTTGATTTGGTCACTTTCTGACTTTCATAATAATGGATTTTAACTGAGTTATTAAGCCTTGAAAATGGCTATTTTCGCATTTTTCAAATTTTAAATCGCGTATAACTCGACAACAATAAATTTTAGAGAAAAATCACAAAATACCTTTTTTTGTTCAGAATAACCCAAATGATCTAAAAAAAATTGTTCGAAGTGAAAAAATTATTTTTGTGAATTTGTCTAAAAAAAATTGTTTAAACAATTTATCGATCAAGGTACTGCCCGGCACCCAGTAGATTTGTTATAAGGACCTCTTTTTGAGTAAGTTTGTGCAAAAAATTCGAATCGGAGTAATTTACCTAACGGGGGCGACGAGACAGCCTAGACTAATTTGAACATATTCATTAACATTTAATTTCTAGAATCGGCTGTTTGTGTGAATCAGAATCAACTTTTACTAAATGGCATTGGGAAGAGTATACTTTTCCTAGTTGGAGTCTACTTTTCCTAGTAAATGTTGAATATAAATCTTCATTTTATAATTATAATCAACTTTTACTGAAACCAGCCGTTAGAGTTGACTCCAACTAGTTGGAGTCAACTCCAACTGGATAATCAACTTGAACTGTAACATACTCATTTATTGTTAATATAATTGCGAAAAAAGGTCGGAATTGCAAAAAAAATTATTTTCGCAATAACTGTTGTAAAAATTAGTGTACAGCTTTGAAATTTTTGTCAAATAAGGGTTCTTTGGTGCTTAATATGTGATAAAAATTTCCAAGCGATTCATTCAATTGTTTAAATTTTCATTCAATTGTTTAAATTTTATTCAAATTGTTCATCCCAGAGAGCATTGCAATAACATAAGTCAGAAGAAAATGACGTTAGAACCTGTCCACAGGTGTCAAATGAAAGAGCATGAGCTATATTTTCAACTTGGTTTAAAAAAAGTGAATAAAAAATGCATTTATTAGTAATAAATAATTATGCAAAAGTATCGTAAACCTTTCCTGATAAACTTTTTATTTTGTTATATAAGAAATTATATATATTTATTACAATTTTTTATCAATTATGATATAGATATGCTTTTTATCATGGAGAACTTTCAGTGCGTCACAGTTTTTCGATTTCTTTCTAACGCATTAAATTGTATGTGACAGAGAAAAACGCACGTCCGTGATTATATTTCGTCGGTGACATTTATAACATTTATTCTAGTTGTCAATAGATAGCGCCATAATAGAAAATAAAATAATTTGCGAATTATATAATATATCTACGAATATAATCTGAACAATTTATAAGACTATACAAATCAAAGAAAATACCATTTTATAAATGCAATAAACACAATTGATTTGATTTTATGCCAAATTGCAAATAAAATGTGACAACTGTCAGATTTAACTAAAATGTCATGTCACTAAAATGTATATTATCACGGACTTACCTTTTTTTTCTATCATTTGTGACGCACTGAAAAATGCTCATGAAAAGAAGCATAACATTACTTGGTAGCTGTGCACTTAAAACAGGGTAAAAAAGTTAATTTTTTTGGAAAAAGTTGTTCAAAAAGCTTATAAAGAAAATTTGACGATACTTTTGCATAATTATTTATTACTAATAAATGCATTTTTTATTCACTTTTTTAAACCATATTGAAAATGTAGCTCATGTTCTTTCATTTGACACCTGTGGAATGGTTCTAAGGTCATTTTTTCTGACTTATGCTATTGCAAAGAACTGCTCTCTGGGATAAACAATTTGAATAAAATTTAAACAATTGAATGAATCGCTTTGAGAATTTTACCACATATGAAGCACCAAAGAACCCTCATTTGACAAAAATTTCAAAGCTGTACACTAATTTTTACAACAGTTATTGAGAAAATATTTTTTTTTGCAATTCCGAAATTTATTCGCAATTATATTAACAATAAATGAGTATATCAAACTTTGTAATACGTCATTTTAAAGATTTTTCCATAGTCTCGAAATTTATACTAAAAAAATCATAAGTTTCACTGTTTTCCGTTGATTTGAAAAAAATTGGGAAAATGCCATTTTTTGACAGTTAATTGTTTATAAATAAAAATGGCCGCCAGATTCTAATTTGTTCCTATAGGTGTTACCTGTCGAAAAAACGCTTCAGTACCCTGGCTGCTGAAGTGTCACGAACAGGGTATATTTTTGTCTTATTACCCTGGCCTAAAGGTACAAAGAAGTTTTCTGAGGAGTTGTAGATCAAAATTTTTTATAGAAAAAAAGTGGTACAACTTTTAATATCGATGTTATACACCCCTCAGAATAAGGCTTATTTCTCGAGATACTGACCACGGATGGTGAATGGCTAATTTGGGTATTACTTTATGCTTTTGATGGTCTAAAAACAAAAATGAAGTTTATTAAACGCTTTCTTTAGTTCAATCGTTTGGGTCAAATCTTTAGACGTTAATTTGACTGATTTTTCTTCAATGCAAATGAATGAAGATTTGCAGACATGCATTCGAGCAAACAATACACGAAAAGTCAATAATTTTTTTATGTTTATTAATTGTTTAATTTTTACAATGTAAAAACTTGAAACTTTTACAGATTGTAGCTAATTATATGAACTATACATAATGGCACTTTTTACGTTATTTTTTTAGGCCCGAAACAATTACCTTGGGCCCGAAAGCCTTTGCGGAAGGATAGTCTTACGTTGCATTGAGCCGATTGCAACCATTAGACGGCTTGGGCATCGAAGAACTGCATTGCGAGAAATTAACAGGGTCTACACCGTGCAATAGTAAAGCATTAGAAGAGATGGAAAGACTGCGAAGACTGTAATAGGTGTAAATAATGATTTTGATTTAAGAAATGTATGAAGAAATTTCAGAAAATGTACAATGTATGTATAAAATGTTGAAATAAATGCAAAACCTGTGTCTATCATATACATCCTTTTTTAAACATGACGATCTATTTTAATGTTTGAAAAGTGTAAGACGAAACTTTTTGAGAAACGATTTTTTTAGTTATGAGTGACTAAAATTAAAAATATAAAAAATCAACTAAAAAGCAAAAAATTAAAAAAAGAATGTGTGTGAACTTTGTAAGCACGTAAGAAGTTATACTTCTATTATATGATTTCAGCGAAATAAAATATTTTCCGTCGACGGTCCATTTATGATCAATTTTAACACCCTCAAAATCATTGATTAATGACCCCTATTAATGAATGATTTTCTATTAATGAACGATTTCATTATAGGCAACACAACATACATTGCTTGCATAAATTAATTAAACGCTCTGTGATTGGCAGTGACCTGTGGTGTAGGCAACCAAACATATACCTGTCTGTCAAACCAAACTATCTGTCATTGTATGTCATTATTTACTTTATTGTTTAAAATTCTGTTTGAAAAATCAAAAGATGGATATATCTTTATTTCTGAAAAGTACGGTCGACGGAAAAGTTTTGGAACGAACTCGTGAATTAAAATGGCGATTAACAATCTCGAACATTAACGCGCTCGCCCCGCTCACGCGTTAAAATATCTCAATTGTTAATCGCCCTTATTAATACAATTGTTGGTTAAATAACTATTAACAGTTTATTTTTATTTTATTAAATATTAAACTGATTTTAATAGTTACTTACCGCTTTCCAAAAATTTAAAATTAAAAAAAAGAAAGCAATTGCCCGCATTTGAACCCGGGACCTCTCGATCCGTAGTCGAATGCTGTACCAATGAGGCTACGAAGGCATTGTTTTGACGGTTTCTCGGACATTATGACAAACCACGGTAATAAATAGACGATGTGAATAGTATTAAATAAAAATGTTTTAATAATACGTATTACCTTACTCGCGAGGAAGACAAATCCAAAGACACAAAAATTATAATAAATATATTTACTAAAAACACTAATATATTTTTTCCACACCTTTTTTGGACTGATAAAAATGTAACTTAAAACATTTAGTAACGAACAACATACTGTCTCTGTGTAAAGAAGAATAACTTCAAAAATCAAACTCGAAGGATTATTCGAAAAAAACTGTTAGACAGATTAAATATGTATACAAATATCTCACACATTCGTTAAATAATTGAAAAAATCTAACACATTCGTTAAAGAAAAGCGTGGGGCACGTCTTCATCGAATAAACGGTTTGAGGATAGATACTTTTTTACTTTTCGCGCCCCACGCTTTTCTTTAACGAATGTGTTAGATTTTTTCAATTATTTAACGAATGTGTGAGATTTCTGTATATTTAATCTGTCTAACAGTTTTTTCGAATAATCCTTCGAGTGTGATTTTTTTTATTTTTTGCTTTTTAGTTGATTTTTTATAATATCTTTAATTTTAGTCACTTGCAACTAAAGAAAATCGTTTCTTAAAAAAAATGTTTTCATATTTTTTTATTTTGAATTTTAAGTGTGAAATATTGTCAAAATCGCAACTTTACCCTGAAAATAAAAAAATCGCGTTTTTCTACGTTTAACTCGCTACAACTCTGTTCAGTTTTAATATATTTTTCTCAAATTTTTACAACATATGTTTTTCACCTTTCTGAAGACTATGAGATCTGTTGTAAGCCTTCAGTCTTATTCTAATAAAGGTTATGAATTTTTTGAAGTAAAAGGTGCAGAATTGTGAACTGCGAAGTTAAATCGCAAAACTAAGTGATAAAATTTGAGATTTATTTTTTAATCACGTTTATGTTAAAATATAGAGTACAAATAAGTTTCCTGGGAAGAATTAGATCAAAATGTTTTCCAAAAAAAAATTGTGCAACTTTTAATTTTAAGAAAAACGTGATTTCATTTTTTTTATATTCAGGGTAAAATTGCGATTTTGACAGTGTCCCCTCACTTAATATTCAAAATAACTACAGATACCAAATTTGTGATAAAGCCATAAAGATCACTTAAAATTATTATAAAAGCAGCTCTTAATTTTTTAGACATGTGTAATATTATATGAATATTATACATATTATAGGAGAGTGCATATAGATTCTCACTTCGGAAAAAATCAAACAAGATAGAACTTTTTGTAATTTCATAAAGAAATGTTTAATAAACAACATATTTCAAAAAGTTCTACTCGAGAAGTTGGTTCTTCATTTTTTAATAAACAAATGAACTACGAAATTAGATGTTTTCTTAAATAACTACGAAAATATAAATTGTAGAAAAAAACTGACTTGACTATTGAAAAAATCAGAAAATTAAAAAAAAACCTTATATAAAGATTTTTCTAAAATTAAATCTGTAGCTTCTATAATTTTTTAATTATAACGCTAAAGTCACCCTTCTCACAAACATTGGCGCACTGTAAACTAGCGTACGGCGAAGTGCATGATTGAGTTATTTTAATGTAATTCTTTCACTAATGGATCAAATAAAATTTTACAAATTGAACATGAAAGAAGAATAATTAAGTTATCTTATGGTTATAATAGAAATAAATTAAATGTATGGTCATAAGTACGGTGTGGGCGGAAAATAAGCCTTACATGAATTTTGTTTTTAAAATGATTTAAAAATGTGTAACTAATAAAATTTTTCTTATAAAACTCTCAATTTTGCACAACTTACCTTTTAAATATCTTACTAAATTATGTTTTATTCAAAAAAAATCTCAAAAATTTAATTCAAATGATATGACGTCTCAAATAATGTAATTTTTAAAACCTTCGTAGTTTTATAGAATTACCACCACTTTAAGACGGTATTACTCAAGTTTGAACAGATTTATTACAGTTTTATAAGTACTTTTTTAAAGCTTAGGATGTAGTGTTTAAAATGCATTAAATTATTTTACCTTAGAAATGAAATAAACTATTTCTTTTTGAGAAAATTAAGAAAGATAACAAAAATGTAATACAAAAACCGAAAATTACCAGCTAAAAAATGTTTATATAAAGTGAACAAAAAACTTTTTTCTGTAAAACTTACCTAAAAAATATTTAATAATAACTTTTAACAATAATAAATGTTCAGTAAAAAAATTTTTTTAGCTCTTATACAGTATGTCTGCGTAACTTGGAACCTGTTGATAACTTTTTTATTATCAGTTTTACGAAAAAAAGTTGTTCTTTATAAAATACTTCTGCATCGTATATAATCTAAGATGCAATCATCAAATATCAAATTTAATTAATTTTATACGAGGTATGTCAAAAAATATGAATTTCACTCAAGAGTAAAGTACCTTTACATTTCACAATATCGAAAAGTGTTATTAAGAAAAGTTGTTTGGAATTAAAAAAATTGTTTTAGTGTTCAATTACATCCTTCTAATTAAAATATTGTGAATAATAAAGACACTCTTAAAAAAAAACTTTTACATACCTCGTATAAAATTAAAAAAATTTGATATCTCATGGTTGTATCTTAGATTTTAGACCAGGGAAAGCATTTTATGAAGAATAACTCTTTTTCGTAAAAGTGATAATAAAATAGTTATCATAATTGTAATAAAATTATGATGAGTATCCGCAATTTGAGAAAAAATTGAATTTTTTTTTCAATTAGAATGATGTAATTGTATATTTAAACATAGTTTTTAATTTCAAACAACTTTTCATAATATGATTTTTTGATATTCTGGAATATAAAGGTACTTTATTCTTTAACGTAATTCATATTTTTGACATAACTCTTATAAAATTGATAAAATTTGATATATGATAGTTAAGTTTTATATTTTTGACTATCCAGGGCATTTTATGAAGAATAATTTTTTTTTCGTAAAATTGATAATAAAAAAGTTTTCCATGTGGTTCCTAGCTACGCATACATACTGTATAAGAGCTTATGTATAAGAATTTTCAAATTGCAATGCCATATTCGGATTCAGCATAATCAAAAACAAAATAGAAACATATTTGATCAAAGTAAAATGATGAATTTAACGATATTTTTAAAATTATTTATACAAAAAAATTGTTATTGTTTAAACAATTAATAAACAATTAGCGGCCAAATCTGCGAGTAGAACTTTTTACTTTAACAAGTATATTAACTAAGAAAAAAGTTTTAGAAAAATATAAGCTTGTTTGAATTTTTCCGAAACAATGCATGTTTTCGTTCTAATTGCACTCCCCTAATACTAAAAAATAAAAAATATATAAAATTTCATATATTGTATAAAACATGTATTGTATAAAATATGTTACATGATAGTTTAGCTTATGTAATTTAATAGTGCCTTCAAATAGCACGCGATATTTAATAAACATGGTATTTACCTCAAAATAGGTACTAATTCAAGTGTATTCGTCTTTAAGCTCAAAATGGGAATTACTCGTTTAGACTATAATCTGGTTGGAAAAGATACTGCTAGAAAGGATTTTAAGGCTGTAGTGCGTACGATTGCCTTTATGAGATGGTTTGGATTGGGTCCTCGTGGAGAAGAATTATTAAAAATTATACCAATAGTTTTAATATGTCTATATATGACAATAAGTTTCTTTGCTGTGAAAACCCGATACTCTGTAATGAACAATTATAGTGCAGTATTGGGGAAACTACAATTCGTACAAACCTTTTTTGAAATATTGTTTAGCCTTTATTGTCTCATCAAATTTCCATTCTTTGGCAAAAAGGACAAAAAAGAACTACTAGCTACGATAAATGCCCTTGAAATTTAAGTTTCTTGTATAAAATATAAAAACTATTCTCATTATATTGCTTTGAAAATTACTATAGTTTATTTCTTGTTTGTATTTCATTATTGTGTCACTTACTCACTCTTCTTCTATAACGGAGTTAAAACAATACCGGTAGCTTTACTTACACAACTCGTGGCATCATTCTGGAGCCTACAAATCTTCACTTACTACATGGTATCCACCAACTGGTTAAGAAATAGATATCATGCTTTTAACCAAATGATTATTGCAGCATGTGGTAAAGAGTATAGTCAGTTTGGAGACAAAATAGATGTGATTATTAAGTATTGTGAAATGAGCAGAAATGTCGTACATAATATGAACAAAGTGTTTGGTACAGCAGTGTTTTTAAAAAATTGTTTGTTTATTTTTATCACCCTACATATGACTGTTTTGGCAATCGAAACAAAAGTTGATGTTGCAACTAAATTTAATCAGTGTTTTTATCCTGTTCCTTTTACGGTAAGTTTATCAATTTAGAACATTTTATAATGATTAGCACAACATCCATCTTAATCGATTTAAACTATCTTTGAAGCGAAATATTTTCCTCCTGTACCACGCTCGATTCTTCTTCTTCTTCTTATAATGGCGCTACAATCCTTTGTGACTCTTGGCTTTCTTAACAATGTACTTCCATTCTGCCCTGTCGGATAGTTTCCTTCTCCATTCCCTGACGTTCATGGTTTTAAGATCCCCCTCTATATACGTCGTCTATCTATCTTTTACGGACCCTTCTTCTGCTTCACGTGCCATCTCCGCGAAGGAGGTTGGTAATCATCATGGCTATTCTAATCTTAGATGTTGCTGCTCTGAATAGTTCGGTTGATGTGCATCCGTACTTACAGCTCGATTATCTGCCATTTTTCCAAGTGACCAAGCCAGTTTAGTCTTTGTGATTTTACAAATCTAAGAATATCTACGCTCTGCATTAGTTCATCCCGCTCTTAGTTCATTTTAATTCTCCACGAACCATCGCTGCAATGGGTTGGTCAAAATATCTTCCTTAATATTTTGCGCTCAAATATTCTTAGTTGATTTTCATCAGTTTTTTGAGAGGGTCCAAGTTTCACATCCATATATGACCACCTGTCTAATAACTGTTTTGTAGATTCGAAGCTTAAACTCACGATTCAGTAACTTACTTTTCATTAAGTCTTTGTATGTATAAAAGCACTAAGTACCGCTAAGAATCCGTTCATGTACCTATTTCTTGATTGGTGTTGTTGTTATCATTTATTATTGAGCCTAGGTAGGAAAAAGAGGAGGCATATTCTTAAGTATGGTTGTCTACTTTCAGGTTCTCATGTTGATTCGACTTTGTACACTTCATAATATTATTTATTTTGTTTTACTTTCATTTATATATAGATTAATTAAATGTAGCAGCTTTACGTTTCAGCTCTATACTTTTTCGCTTAATACCCTTTCGTTGTGGCTTATTATGGCAATATCATCCGCATATATTTTAAATAAGTCCAAAATGACTTATTTGAAATGTCACATCATAGAAGTATTTAAATTGTAAAAATTGTTGTAAAAATAAATAAAAACATTCAAAAAGTAATAATAATTCTCTTAGAAAACGAAGTCCCGCCAGAAGAGTCCCACAGGAAATGTTTTACCATACGTTCCTGAATTTTATGAGATATTTTCGTAGGTCCGATAAACAACATCTAAAAGTAACTAAATTATTAAGAAGAGGAGCCCAAATTTGGAGACCAATGAACGAAAAAGACTTTATTTATTTGATTCCTTTTTGTAAATTTATAATTAATTAGTGTTTAATACAATCAAAATTCAACTCTCACGCACAAGTTGTACCTATAACTTCAGTGAGAAACTGAGTTTATTTTGTTATGTAGAATTTATTTGCTACGAATAAACTCCATATTTATTATTATTATTTATTATAGCGCATATTTGCATAGAGGCCGTTCATATCCAATTTTCTAACAACAGCTTCTAAAGTTAGATTAAAAAGTTTTGTTGATAAGGCATCACCTTGCCTAACTTCATTTTCAATATCAAATGTCTCTGACAAATCTCCAACACTCTGCCATATCTCTCTCATGCTCACCGTGGCTTTGGAACCCTCCAAAGTCATTCTTATAAGTTGAACTAACTGATTGTGTATCCCTAACATAGATAGTTGCTTTAACATCTTGTGTCGATCTACTCCATCAAACGCCCGTTTGAAATCGATATACAAGTTGTAAATTGGTATGTTATATTCAACGCATTTTTCATGTACACCTCTTAACATATTATATGTATTTGGTCTATAGTTAACCTCTTTGGTATGAAACCACATTGGTATTCACCAATCATTTCTTCTGAAAATGATTCCAGGCGGCTGTATATAATTTCCGATAATATCTTGCAGACAACATTTAACCCTTATCCGGGCAAGGTGGGTCCAACGGGCCCGAGAGGCCAATTATTTTTTCATAACCTAATAAAAAATTTTATTGAATTTTATGCATCACTGAATTTGTTTAGAAGTATGTTTCCTTCAACATAGTCATGAGCTATTCAAAATATTCATTTTCATTTTTGAAATTATTGCGTCGAAAGAATTTTGTCACGTAAAGGGGCAACACGAGCCCGTCGGGCCCTATTTGTATTTATACCTAAAGTCGAAATCTTTGTTACAGAAGTTAAACTGGCAGTCAGGTAATGTTTTTGTGGATTATCTAAACGACTTTTATGATTCCGGAAATCCAATAATAAAGTCTAAACGTGTAACAAACAATGTAAACATCTCTTTGATGTGAACATTAAATCGATGCTTACAATATGTGTTATATCTATTCTAAATGAATTTTAAAAACTGATAATCATTGTTGGAATGCAATAATATTGTTAAGTAGGTACCTATACATATTTTGAAATAAATAATGCATCTGCTATCAGTCGTTTGATATCGATGTTAGTGTCGACAACTAAGCCCCTAAAAATAAATATATGACTAATCTATTTTTATTGTTATTATTGTTTGTTTTAACCTAATATTTAATAATAATTTAATTTGTCATATCAATTTGCTATTCTAGTTGGGAATAAGCTAATATTGTGGCTTAGTCCCAACTAAAATAGTAAATTGATATGACAAAGTATTAATTTGTAAAAGTAAAATAATATAATATTTTTCTGACTTATGCGTTTTATTCATTTTGTAAAGATTGTTTTTGTCGGTACTTTATACATAAGCTGCTAATTACCATAGTCTTTTCTCAGAAGGGTTTTCACACAATAATGAAAGGCAACAACACCGTAATCTTTTTCCAGGGTATGCGTAAACATCAACCCCTCTTTTCAAATAAAATGGCCTGGTACATTTACAAAAGTTTTTATTTATTTATTAATTAAGTCTTTATTTGGCTCCAAATGTTTATTACTTGTGAATAAATATTTTTTCTACAAAAGTTTTCTTGCATTTCATTATTTTGTGCAAATCCTTCAGGTAGATCGCACCCTCGAGGTAGACCGCATACTACAGTAGCACCTTTTTTAATCTAGACAATTTAAATTTAACTTTAATAAAAAATCAAAACAGAATATTAGAAATATATGGGTAAATATGAATAATACATTCAAGAACAGTGGTGGGCCCAACGGCAGGCCCGGCTTAAGGGCCGGGCAAACCGGGCGCTTGCCCGGGGCGCCGCGAACGTAAGGGCGCCGGAGGCGCCCTTGCATTCGAGGCTCCTCAGCTTAGTCGACCACCAACAGCAGGCGATCCCCTAAGTTGGTGATCCACAGCTCTGAACAAACAACGTGTGGTGCATTTTCCTTTTACTTATCTTGGACACTTTTACTTTGGAAATAATGGGGTTAATCAAATTACATTTTTAATAATAACAACGATGGCTATGCACCAAATACTAGATAGTTTTAATGGCAAAACCAATCGGTTGATTCGTGACCAGATTCTGAGCGAGGTGCAAAAGTCTAAGTACTATTCGGTAATTTTAGACGGCACACCAGACGTAAGCCGAACGGAGCAGATAACTTTGGTATTGCGTTATGTGCTATGTGACGAAGGAAAATACCCAGAGGTAAAAGAACGTTTTTTGTGCTTTATACCGATTGAGTCTTCAATAGGTGAAGCACTTACTGACGTTCTCTTGTCCAAACTGAACGAAATGAACCTGCCAATAGGGAACAAGCGAGGACAAGGGTACGATAATGGATCAAATATGAGAGGGAAAAACGCTGGGGTTCAAAAAAGAATTTTGGACATCAATCCTCGCGCGTTTTTTGTCCCTTGTAGCGCACACACTCTTAACCTGGTCGTCAATGACTCAGGCAGCGTTGTCTTGTACCGATGCTGTAAACTTTTTCATGGGTTTACAAGAAATGTATAACTATTTGTCTGCCTCTACCCATCGATGGACAGTTCTAAAAAACATGCATCTGCTCTGACTGTGTAACCACTCAGCGTCACAAGATGGGAAAGTCGCATTGACGCGATCGGACCTGTACGTTACCAAGCTGGTGAAATCTATGATGCACTTCTTGAATTATCCACTAATCCATCAGGTGATGCTTATGCTAAAAGTACAGCCTTAGGTCTGGCTAAGAAGCTGAAAAACTTCAAATTTATTTGCTGTCTGGTGGTTTGGAATACAATTCTCTCGAGGATAAATGTGATCAGTAAACTGCTACAACAAGAAGATTTTGATATCGCAGCCGCTATGGAACTGATAGCTTCTGCAAAGTCCTACTTTAAAGAAATAAGAAGTGACAAGGTGTTTGCAGAAATGCTTGTTGATGCCCGAGAAGTAGCAGAAAGCCTTGAAGTTGAACCATCCTTCCCTTCTGATCCTGAACAACAAGTTCGACCAAGGAGAGTCAAGCACCAATTTGATTATGAGGTACGAGATGAAGCAGTTGTGGATCCAAAAAAAACTTCAGAAGTAAATTTTACCTCTACATTTTGGACACAACAATCGCATCACTTGAAGAGAGATTTTCTCAGTTATCCACCCACAATGACACGTTTGGATTGCTTTACAAACTGAAAAGAGAAGACATCAATGCTCTAATGAATAAATGTGCAGAAAGGACACCAGATGTATCAGGAACTCTTAGTGCTGAAAACAGTTCTACCCGACGATTGTGGAGATAAACCAAAGGACATTTTGAAATTTATTTCATCACATTCTTTAAGTGAGAACTTTCCAAACGTTTGTGTAGCTCTAAGAATTCTTCTTTCTCTTCCAGTAAGTGTTGCATCTGGAGAAAGAAGCTTTTCTAAACTTAAGTTAATTAAAAACTACTTAAGATCCACTATGTCCCAAGAACGGCTAGTAGGACTGGCAGTTATGTCTATAGAATATGATGTATTACAACGACTTGATTTAAGCAACATCATTAAGGACTTTGCTGAAAAAAAAACTCGTAAAGTTGCCTTTGTAAACTAGACGTGCAATACTTAGAGAAGCCTAACAGACTAAATTACATCATTGACACCAGGCTGTTGTTCATTGTTCTTTATATAATATTTTTAAATACAATGTAAATATACTTAACGTCCAAACTGTGTCCAAAGTTTTATGTTTCTTTAACTGACACTGTGCAAAATATACAACGGTTATGTAAAAGAAAATGGCGTTGATTTACTATCCAATTACATTTATATGGTATTACACACTTTTTGTGAGTGTCAAATTGACACCGTCTGTGTGTCATATGCACATACGGTGTCAATATAACACACAGTTGGTGTCCAAATTACACACAGACGGTGTCAATATGACACACACAAAAAGTGTTAACATCCTGTGATATCATGGTGTGTTGATTTAACACGAACATTTTTATGTTCTTCATGTCAAATGTCTTAAAATGAGCAGTTACTCGAAAAGTGTTGCAAACTTAAAAACCAGCTGATTGTTGTTGTTTTTATAGCGGTTTTTACTAGGAGGGGGGGGGCGACTCAAAGGATCCTTGCCCCGGATGAAAATTCGTCTTGAGCCGGGCCTGCCTAACGGACCCGAGTTGCCCGGTTGCGTAAGTAAAATGTGTTGCCCGGATAAGGGTTAAAACTGTTATGCCCCTATACCTAATTTTTGCAGAAACTTTTGTCTCCCCTTTTGTACGTAGGAAGTATGATTCCTACTTTCCAATCTTCTGCGATAACTTCTAGTGTCCATATGCGGTAGATTAGTTTATAGATACGCTTCCATAGCACATGTCCACCATTCTTTATGTTCTGCAGTTATTCCATCTTTGCCAGGTACTTTGTTATTTTTTAGATATTCACAAGGAAAATTTCCTGTAGCTGGCTGTATACCATTAATTACAAGTAAAGGGCCTAGCCGGGTAAGATGATGAAAAGTGCCCCCAACTCGATTCGAATTCCATATAGGTCACTGTTTAGCATATATAGTGAAACTAACTTTCTGAAATTTTTAGCCCCCTAGGTGGTCATGTGACCCACCTAGAGCCTAATTAGGGTTTTTATGTTTTTATTTTTTATCTCAGCCGCATCGAGAACTAGCGAAAAATTTAAATAAAAAAGTTGTAAGCTTTAATAATATCTGTCCGAAAATTTTTTTTTTATTTTTCGCGGAAAATTTAAATTTTAGAACGATTTTCAAATTTTAAATGAGTATAAAAAAATAACTAAGACATTCGTTTTCACGAAAAAAATATATAACGTGTATTTTTGCATAATATTTCACTCTGAATTTTTTCAAATTTTTAAAATTGGTGAAACGCACCTTTAAAAATAAAAAACCGCATTTTTTCGGTTTTTTTTTCGTTTTTTGGTGTAATTTTATACATATTTTTCAAAAAAAGTTAACAATGTCACTAGAATAGGTAAAAAACAAACTGAAAAATAATTGGGGTTTGCTTAATAAAAATTTTTTGTAATGCCATCCATTTTCAAGATACAGGGCGTTGAAGAAAACAAAATTTTACACATTTTTTACGATTTTGCCGAAACTACTGGCAACATTGTAATAAAATTTGGCGAATTTTAAGAGGTAGTTGTTGTGCATTTTTTGACATACAATTAAGAATTTTATATTTCTCATTGACGCGCATAGGGGTAATGGTCTGAACTTTTTAAAGAAAAAATATAGTACGCCACTGACATATTTCAAATTAACAATCGTTTTTTAATTCCTCGTTCAATTTGTGACAAAAAATCTTTCTTCCTATTTTTTCATACGACGCGCCATCTTTATTCAAAAAATAAAACATCTTAACCCTTACAAAGTATTCGAACTTCTATGAAATAATAATATACTATTAGTACATATAGTAGTTTGTACATCTACATAAACTCGTACATCCATTATAAAAACTAATTCGAATACTTTTAGAAGCGTTAAGATATTTTATTTTTTACAGCAAAACGGCGCCTCGTATGAAAAAATGAGAAGATAGTTTTTTTATCGCAAATTGAAGGAGAAATTCAAAAATGATTGTTAATTTGAAATATGTCAGTGGCGTACTATCTTTTTTTCTTTGAAAAGTTCTGACTATTACCCCTAAGCGCGCCAATGATAAATATCAAATCCTTAATTGTATGTCAAAACATGCATAATAACTACCTCTTAAAACCCGCCAAGTTTTATTACAATGTTACCAGTAGTTACGGCAAAATCGAAAAAAATGTGTAAAATTTTGTTTTCTTCAACGCCCTGTATCTTCAAAATGGATAACATTACAAACAAATTTTATTAAGCAAACCCCAATTTTTTCAGTTTTTTACCTATTCTAGTGACGGTGTTACCTTTTTTGAAAAATATGTATAAAATTGTATCAAAAAACGAAAAAAAAAACCGAAAAAATGCGGTTTTTTATTTTTAAAGGTGCGTTTCACCAATTTTAAAAATTTGAAAAAATTCAGGGTGAAACATTATGCAAAAATACAGGTTATATATTTTTTTCGTGAAAACTAATGTCTTAGTTATTTTTTTATACTCATTTAAAATTTTAAAATCGTTCTAAAATTTAAATTTCCTGCCAAAAACTAAAAATTTTTTTTTCGGACAGAACTTTTTAAAACTTACACCTTTTTTATTTAAAGTTTTTTGCTAGTTCTCGATGCGGCTGAGATAAAAAATAACAACATAAAAACCCTAGTTAGGCTCTAGGTGGGTCACATGACCACCTAGGGGGCTAAAAATTTCAGAAAGTTAGTTTCACTATATATGCTAAACGGTGACCTATATGGAATTCGAATCGAGTTGGGGCACTTTTCATCATCTTACCCGGCTAGGCCCTTTAACGAAAAATTCCTCTTGGTAAAAGGTATATTAATTTAAAAAGCCCCTGGAAGGGCTACAAATATAAAACAAAACGATTTCGCTCTATAACAAGAGCATCATCAGTGTTACTTAAAATAAGTATAACCGTATTAATTAAAGCAAAATGTTAAAGTTAAAATGATGACGAAGGTAAAAGCAAAGTTTGGTGATACTTACAAGAACATAGTGAGCCACCCAAAAATACAAAGGTTAAAACCTTTCAAAAATAGACTAAAAGTCTTACATAAATGTAAACATGGTAAAATCCAAAGGATGGATATGATTTGTATGGATACGGCCCTAGGGCAACATATGACTCCCACACGTGGTAAGTGGGTTACTAGGTAAAAATTAATTAGGTCACGTGTGGGAGTCATATGTTGCCCTAGGGCCGTATCCATACCAATCATATCCATCCTTTAGATTTTACTATGTTTACATTTATATAAGACTTTTAGTCTATTTTTGAAAGGTTTTAAACTTTGTATTTTTGGGTGGCTCACCATGTTCTTGTAAGTATAACCAAATTTTGCTCTTACCTTGGTCATCATTTTAACTTTAATATTTTGCTTTAATTAATACGGCTATACTTATTTTAGGTAACACTGATGATGCTCTTGTTACAGAGCGAAAACGTTTTGTTTTTATGTTAAATTATATACTTATAATATATTAGTATATATAATAATATACTAATTATATAATTAAATTAATATACCTTTTACCAAGAGGAATTTTCCATTAAATTTACTTATTTTTTAGATGTTTTATGACGTTTATATCTCGATTATCGTGATTTAACTATCAAATTGGCTATGCTAACTTTGTTGTCAACACCTCGGAAAAGGGATGCAGACGAAAAAAACTTTTTTACAAATATATTTAGAAAATCTCTATTTAAAGAGCAAGAATTTTCAAGAAAGACGTCTGTTGAAAATTTTCATCTACAATGCGTGTTTTTTCACAATATTGAAATTAATAAAAGAAGTTGCTTTTTTAACTTAAATGTTAATAAAAAATCATGACGTCGTAAAAATTTCGATACCCACGAGATGGCATGTCTTTTGTATTGACTTCACCAAGATATTCCAGTTGAAAAATAGCGGCCAGAATTTATCGATTTTTCAAGTATTTTTAGGAAAACAGATATAATGCTGTCACTGAAGGTTTTCACCTCCGATTTCGTTGAATCTTCATTAATTTTCATCAAAATTGGTGAGTAGTTAGAGGATACCTCAAGAAACAAAAGTCATAAGGTGCCAACTTGGGGTTACGGGTTTTACCAGACTCCCATAAATCGATAAAGGGACAAATTCTAAGCAAAAATTTGTTATTTCAAGTTATCAAAATAAATCAATAATTTTTGAGTTATTACAGATCAAAGATTTAAATTTTTCTTTAAAAAGATGCATGTTTTAAAGTGGTTTTTCTTAAAATACCCAAAAACTATAAGTTTTTACAAAAAAGTTATCATTACCAAAATTGAAGATAAGGGAATCCTTTCAAATTTTTTAGGAAAAAGTGAAAAATAAAATATATGTCATTGCCAAAAAATTAAATTTCTAGTAATCTATATAAGAGTTTATTTATTATAATATAAATATTGTATGGTACAATAGCATAAGTAATGACCTCAAAAATTTGGACCGGTTTAGAACGCGGTTTAGAAAAACTAATAATTTTTAAAGTTTTCGTAAATTTCATTTTCTTGTGACAATAGCGCCAAAAATACTCAATACACATACTCAAAAAATGGTACAGAACTATACTAAATAGTTTTTTTACAAAGATTTTAATTTTTTAACCAACAGTTAACTGTCCTATGAAACTGTTTTCGCACTGTCCGTTCTTTAAGGCAAGCCGCACATCAAAGAAACATGAAACGTAAATTACGTTTCATGGAAATAAACCACTGCTAAACAAATATACGTCCGGCCATTTATGAAACTCTCCGAAAATAAAAATGTGTCATGAGCATGAATCACACTCGTTTCATTGGTAGGCGGACTTTGAGATTTGTTTAGCAGTGTTTTCTTTTCATGAAACATGTTTTTCGTTTCATGTTTCATGTTTTTCGTTTCATGTTTCTTTGGTGTGCGGCTTGCCTAACGGTAAAATATTGCAAAACTTCTAAATTTTAAAGAACCGCTTGGATTGACATGAAATTTGGCATACACATAGCTAACAAGTCAAAAAAAAAAGTGATATCGTGCCGATATGTGCTTTTGCCCTGGAGGTGCTTTTCACCCCCTTTTGGGGGTGAAAAAATATTCGTCCAAAGAAAGTCAGGAAATGGATAAACTGGCTAATTTTAAGTAACTTGTGTTCTATAGAGTTTTTTAACTAACTCAATACTTTTCGAGTTATTTGGCGGCGAATATGTTCATTTTTTCAACAAAATAACCACGCTTCTAGGAGGTTTTTCGCAAATAAATCAAATAGTAAGAATTTTGTCGAAAAAACATTCTTAGAAAAAATATAGCCTGTAAAAATAAAAAAAATGGTGTATATATCACGTCTCTGCACCTAGTAGAAGCAGAGTTATAGCTAATGAAAAATAGGTTCATATTCGTCAAATTCCAAATGGAATAATTTAACGTGAAATAACCAAAAATGAAGCACATTTCGGGGAAAACTCATTACAACTTATTTAAAGTGTTAAAAAAAGCTTCATTTTTGTTTCATAAAAAAAATTTCTAGCATCAAAATTAAACAAGTTACGCTCAAAATAAAGTTAATCCCTTTTGGTTTTGGTAAAAAAATCGAGAAAATCACCCCCTAATTAATATCTTAAATGAACTTAATCGTTACGACTTCACAAGTTTCTTGACTCGTGTATATATTGTTTATAAAATATGATCTGTAAGTTTCATCGGTTCAAAGTCTTTATTATTGAAAGGGCTGTAGTTAAAAGGGGTTGAACGAGTCACTGATCACGAATGTATGCAAATTTAGAAACACCAAATCTTAATCAATTTTTGTCTAACAGAAAAACAAAAAAATACATGATATTCAGAAAAGCAAATCTGACTTTTTTTGTTTTTCGAGATTTTTGGTATCTCTAACAATTTTTAAGTTATTTTTGAAGAAAAGCATATTTTTCAAAATTTAAATTTTTAAAAATTTTACTTAGAAACCAAATTTTTTCAAAAATAAGCACTTTGAATCGATGAAACTTACAGATCATGTAAACACAACATAAGTAAAATAATTTGTGGAGCGGTAACGATTAATTTCATTTAAGTTGCTGATTAGGGGGTGGTCTTCAAGATTTTTTTTTGCAAAAACAAAAGGGACCAACTTTATTTTGAGCGTAACTTGCTTAAATTTAATGCTAGAAACTTTTTGTAAAAGCAGAAATAAAGCTTTTTTTAAACACTTTAAAAGGTCTAAATTGGTTTTTCCCAAAAAGGGCTTAATTTTTTGGATATTTCACGTGGAATATTCTATTTGAAATTTGGTGAATATGAATCTATTTTTCATTGGCTATAACTCTGGTTCTACGAGATCCAGAGACCTAACGCGTACACCATTTTTTTTTACTCTTTTATAGGCTATATTTTTGTTAAGAACGTTATTTCGACAAAATAATTACTTTTTGAGTTATTTGCAAAAGACCGTCTAAAAATGTGGTTATTTTGTTGAAAAAAGAACATATTCACTCGCAAATAACTCGAAAAGTGTTAACTTGGCGAAAAAGCTCTATAGAACAAAAGTTACTTAAAATTAGTCAGTTTACCCATTTTCGGACTTATTTTGGACATGTATTTTTTCACCCCCAAGAGGGGGTGAAAGTCACCCCCAGGGCAAAAGCACACATCGGCACAATATCACTTTTTTTCTTTGACATGTAATCTATACGTATGCCAAATTTCATGTCAATCCAAGCAGTTCTTTAAAATTTAGAGCAAAAACCGTGAAAGAATGGACTGTAAATTCTGTTACGTTAGTTTCCCAATTTAATTTTTATTCAAATTGTTGGATATTGTAATTGAATTGTATTAAAACAATAATAATCTGTATTTCATATTCCGAGATTATAATTTGAAAACAATAATTTGACATTATATTTAACCTCCAATATTATGACATACGTCAGTTACCATTTACAATCTCACCAGATAATAGGTGCGTTCGCGGGTACAGTTGACAAATTGTCGCCGACAATTTCTAACCTCGTTTAATATAAATAATATCGTTAATAGATAAATAAACAAGGTATATTTACTTTTAATTAATATTAATAACTAATTATTAAATTATAATAGGTAAATATACCTTGTATATTTATCTATTAACGATATTATTTATATAATTTTAAAGTGCGCATGCGTTTTGCTACTAATTTGTCGCCGACTAGTCGCCGACAGGCACCCGCGAATGCACTTAATATTGACGTCAAATAAACTCGTCACTAACTCTAGCCAATAAAAGGCTCGTTGTAATAGACAAGAATAAAAAACCGCTAAACGCCGTAAAAATGAGTGGCGCATACAATATTCCAGCTACAAAAGATCTGATATGAATATTACGTGGCGCGAAAATGTATTTTCATTTTGATGCAAAAAAATCATGGTTTTATTTTAAAATATTTTTTCATAATATTTGCCCAATTTGAAGTAAAACGCGCCACAAAAGAGTAACTTTGATACAGTTTGAATTTTGAAACTCCTTTGTGGCGCGTTTACTTCAAATTTAGCAAATATTATGAAAAAATATTTTAAAATAAAACTAGAATTTTAATTTGCATCAATGAAAATACATTTTCGCGCTACGTAATATTCATATCAGATCTTTTGTAGCTGAAATATTGTATGCGCCACTCATTTTTAGGGCGTTTAGCGGTTTTTTATTCTTGTATCAGGAGTTTTTCAAAGTTATTTATAAATTAAATGTATAAAGTTGAATGCAATGTTTCTCGATTACACGTTAAGCTTTATAAATGGTCGCCTTTGTCGCATTATCTCCCAAATGATCTAGTGTCCATCGAATGTACACTAGATTTTTTTCAGTTCGAAATAGATTGAAAAAAATATTGGGATGGCCGGTAAATGAACTCGGATTGCCTGTTGCCAGATCAAATTAGCGTCGTAACCACTACAACTACAAAACCATTTAGGGAATAATCGTTAATTGGATTATACTTTTGTAGCTTAATAACTTCTAAACGGCTTAACCGATTTTGTTCACCAAACATGAGTTTGAAACGTATTGACAAGTAGTATCTCATGCATCTAAGGTCAAGTATGATAACTGAAACTATTACAGGAATATTGAGCTTGAATAACCGTTTTCCCATAAGAAATAGATTTGATCATACTTATGAAGCCTATAACTTAAAAATTCGAATTTTCCCGTATATAAGGTATACACCATAAGATTCGTCTAGGGTCCTTCTACAAAAGCTCAGTTATTGGCGTAATTCGTAGGTTGAAATTGGTGTTTTTACTGTTCTCCTGTCTCTTCTTGAACCGAAGATATATACCGCCAAAAAATATGCCGTTTTGTACCTACCAAGTCAAAAAAGCTGGCTTATGGGTAGTCAAAACTCACAAACTACACCGGTTCTGAATCGGCCCTCACCCCCTCTTCAAACACAGAAGAAAAAAATTCAGATCGGTTTAACTTTTCCACACACATACATACATACTGTTGTGATCTTACTTTTGAAATCTAATGATGTTCTCAGATGTAATTTATCTTAATTAATTAATCAATAATTATCTCATTAATCAAACAGAACAAATACCAATATAGTGTCAATCTCAGGGCTAAATTATAATATCAAGTACTTACTTTCGTGGCTTCAAAGTATTTCTCAGTGGATTCCTAATCGGGATAGATAAAAGAGAGTAAAATAATACACACATACGGATTTCAATTAGAAATTATAAAAATCGTTTATTTTATCTAAATGGCAATAACTGCTTAATATTTCTTATATCTTATCTTTCTATCTTTATTTAATACAACAGTTACAAAAATGGGAATCTTATTTCTTTTTGTCTCCAAATTTATTTTATTTATAATGAACTATTATGATTTATCAGTAACAAATTGATTTAGGTTTGATGAAAATTTTTTAATAGTGATTGTGTGGCTCAATTTTCAATGTGGTATTTAATACACAAACCATACATTCATGTCAAAACAAAATAGACTGACCTTTACTGATGACTTGACAATGTCTTCACACAAAACACGTTTCCTATTGGCTTGGGTTGCGATCCAACGACTCGTCCAAGTCTTCCAGTAATGCCTCGGCTCCTTTGAAAACTACGCCTCGTACAGCCCTCGTTCCTGCCTTCTCCTGATGCCGTGTTCTACCTTTTTCAAACACTTCAACAAAAACCGGTATACTCTAGACTCAAGGAGATATATACTATCTCGACTCGGTCTATCACTCGCTCCACGATATCTTACTTTTTATTTTTTTAAAGACAAAACTAACCAACCCGGCGTTTCACTTTTTTGTACACTCTTCTCGAACACTGGACTTCGCCTATCGATCGCTCAAAACATTCTGACTCTCACTCCTCATTCATTCTCCTCCTTCCAAATACCCCTTCCAGCATTCCAAAATCACCCAATCCCAAGCAACTTTCAATTATCCGTATTTACCAACACAAACTTTCCTTTTTCTAAATATCTTAATGGATTTCAAGAAAAAATAATATTCCCCATTTCAATTTTACTTTCCACATTAACCCTCTTTACAAATTTAATAACCTATTATCTTATTTGCTTGAATATGAATTATTTATCGGTGGTTATTCACACCTTTCCACGAACACTTTCTTTTTAACCATCACTCTAATTGTTTACTTGAGTCGTATTGTTCCTGGGGTTCGTAACACTTCTCCGAAACACTTTCTTAAAAACTACCTATACATAATTTGTTTTATACAGGGTGTTCCAAATTTACATGCCCGCGGTCGAGAAAAATGAAAACCTTTATTTTTATTTGAATTTTAAATATAACTATAGACTTTTATTTCTTATGTCAAATAGGAATATAACAATACATACATATATATCCACAAACATTTTCCCATTTTTAAATAAAAATTGAGTTATACTTCTGAGCTCGGTAACTATTGAATCGTATAACCGATTTTAAAAATTAGACATGCGTTGGAAAGGTAATGATAGTACTATCAGAAGCCGCAAAGGTCGGAATTAAATTTTCGAAATTTTTGGGAGTTTTGGGGACGGGGACGAAAAACAGACCCTAAATATAAAGAGTCGTAAAATCCACAGCCTTGGACCAAAATGGATGGTTGACATATGGATGGGTGAGTCTTTTCCTGAACTTTAAGATGGGAGTTGGCCCAATTTTCAATTCAGTTAGATTTAGAAAATCGAAAATTTAGTGTATATAGTGTCGCGTGTAGGGGGGTTGTGCGCCACTGGTGAGAACTGCCGTTCTCTGGTAACATGGCATGTCAAAAAATTTGATTACTCCCTATATATTTTTTCAAATTTAGAATATGGCAACAAGAAGAAAATTACAATAATTAAAATTATTATAATAGAAGCAGCTTTTAAATTTTTTTAGACCTATTAAATATTATACATACTAAAAAAGAAAAAACTATACAACATTTCATATATTGTACAAACCATTTATTCCAAGTTCAGTTTAATGCACGACAATCATGAAAAATATGAAAAAAATATGTACATGATAGTATAGCCAGCTTATGTATATATAATAGTGCCATCAAATAACACGCAATATTTGATAAACATTGTTGTTACTCCAACATAATTTGATTAAGCGTTTAACAAATCCAGGTTTATTTGTCCTTATGCTCAAAATGGAAATCACTCGTTTAGACTATAATCGGGATGGAAAAGATACTGCTAGAAAGGATTTTAAGGCTGTAGTGCATACGATTGCATTTATGAGAGGCTTTGGATTGGGTCCACGTGGAGAAGAATTAAAAATTGTACCCATAATTTTGATCTGTCTATATATAACACTAAGTTTCTTTGCTGTGAAAGCCCGATACACTATGATGGACGATTATAGTGCGGTATTGGGAAAACTACAGTTCATACAAACCATTTTTGAAATATCGGTTAGCCTTTATTGTCTCATCAAATTTCCATTCTTCGGAAAAAAGGACAAACAAGAACTACTATCTGCAATGCATGCCCTTGAAGCTGAAGTTACTTGCACAAAATATAAAAACTATTCTCATTATATTGCTCTAAGAATTACTGTGGTATATTTCTTGTTTCTATTTATTTATTGTGTAACTTACGGAATCCTCTTCTATAAAGAAATTCAAACAATACCGGTAGCTTTACTTACACAGATCGTAGCTTCATTTTGCAGTCTACAAATCTTCACTTATTACATGGTATCCACCAACTGGTTAAGAAATAGATATGATATTTTCAACCAAATGATCATTACAGCATGTAGTAAGGAGTTCAGTCAGTTTGAAGACAAAATAGAAGTGATTATTAAGTATTCTGAAATGAGCAAAAATGTCCTAAATAATATAAACAAAGTATTTGGTACATCACTGTTTTTAATAAATTGTTTGTTTATTTTTATTGCTCTACATATGACTGTTTTGGCAATCGATACCGAAGCTGATGTTGTAACTAAAGTTAGTCAGTTTTTTTATCCTGTTCCTTTTACGGTAAGTTTATGAGTTTAATATATTTTACTATCATTAGCAGAACATCCATCTTAATCGAACTAAACTATATTTGAAGCTGAATATCTTCTTCATCTGACATGCTAGATTATCGTGTATTGGTTATCAAATTGGCTACAGTATTTTTGTTGACGGCAGCTCGGAGAAGGAATGCAGCAGAGGATTTGGTAAACCATTCCCTCGAGTTTGTAAGCCACGTATTTCTTCTTCGATCTGGCCCTATTTTCCGTCTGTCTTGTCTTGTATTACAAAATAATGTATATTATATATCACTGGGTGACGCATAACATTAGGAAAAATATTCCAGTCTGCGATTTTTAACCATTCTAACCACGCAACTTTTCCAATCAGCTACAAAACAACCTGGTTACAAACTCTACCCAACTTATTCGTAGGATTCTAAAATATACCTAGATTTCAAAAGCCTTCAGTTTTCTGAGAAGTGTTTCCCTTAAAGTGCAACTTTCGACAACATATAAGAAATAGAGAACACATAACATCTTACTAATATACCTTTCAGTCTCAAAGTGATATTGTTTCCACATAAGATTTTATTTATCTTAAAAATGCAGCTCTAACCATCTCTATATGTATTCTAATTTCCTTATCTATGTCCCAGTTCTCATTTAGATTACATCCGTAAAAAGTGGCACTGTTTGTTCTCTTCAGTTTAGTGATGAGCAAAACAAGAACAAGACCAAGACCAAGACCAGGATAGTCTTGGTCTTGGTCTTGTTCTTGCAAGCTTGGCCTTGGTCTTGGTCTTGCAGCTAAAAGGCAGTCTTGGTCTTGGTCTTGGTCTTGCACTAGCCGGTCTTGTTCTTGGTCTTGGTCTTGCTGCAAGAGTCTTGCTGGTCTTGCTTTTTTGGTAGTAATAATTTGAACCAAACAATTTCGAATAAAATGTACATTGAAATAAATGAAGATGTGAAGAATGAAACTATATTTTTTGCTTTAAAATTTTAACAAAATGTAGAATGTAGTTTCAAACGGATACCAATTTTAACATTTTACATTCACCTAATGACCTAATTATTTCTCTCTACATAAAGAGATTAGAGTATATTTTTCTAATGGTAATGTTTATCAGTAGTAAAAACCTGCATTTACAACCCTTGTTGCAATTGCCGGCCTTCGGTTGTGTCACGTTGTGTTTTGCATGCTGTCGATACCGGCCGCCTGCCTTCAGACCACGTCTTGAGTCTGGATTATTGTTTATTGCCCCTGTATTTTAATAAAATGTTAAAGAAAAAGAGCTTCTTAAAGGTGCCACAAATGGTCGGGGACCTTCAATTCACGGATTTTACGAAAAGGGATAAACGGTTTATAGTTGTTAACAGATAATGATCTGCTCCTTTCACTCGAACACTGTAGTATTTATCCTACGAGGGTCAAATTTAAGAACATAAATTAAATTTTTTTAAGAGAACACACAAATCAAATATTTTTACTCTATTTAATCATTATTAATATAATTAACTTTTTTTATAAACTAACTAAAACATACTTTTTAGTAAATACGTACATATTTACCATACCTATTTATAGACCTAATACTATAACATAATAACTAAACCTAAAAACCTAATGGGGAGTTATAAACGCTTAATTCTGTAATTTGTTATCTTGCAGTTCTTTAATTTTATTTAAACTACATTGCTCTCGTAACACGAGTTATTCGCACTTTTTATTTTCACATATTTTTGGATTGAATACCCATTATGACATTTAAAAAGGTGAAAATATTCGGATGTGGGTAGTAAAAACTAGAATTTAAAACACACTGAAATGATGCGCCTGCATTTCAAGTGCGGCACATACTATTTGTACTACTGGCCCTTTCTGGGGAAAACCTAGATTCTTCCAAATAGTTTTCAACTATGAAATCAGTAAAATTCTTTACACGTTTGTCATCCGGGATTTTCACAAATAATTCAACTTCCAACTTTCGTTGATTGTAAAAAAATTAATCCAAAAAATAATTTTAAAAATTTCCCAGTATCGGAATTTTTGTCATTATATTCAGAAACAGAACCTAAGCTTTGGATTTTGCGATACCAAGCTTGACACATTACAATCGACAACCAGTTATTTTTTATTCAGGCCACAATGCTTTCACAGCATTGTGAATCCCTTTTCAAAATCTATTATGGTATTTTTTGTATTCATTTTAAATTTAACGACCTACATTTTTCCTCGATTATGCGAAAAGAATTGAAATAAGTGTCAGTATTTTTATTAGACAAAAAAGCGAAAACTACTGGTACATAAAAACCGTTTTTAATTGCATTTATTTTAAATGGATTACCCTATCTATAATTACATTTTTTTGTCTTACAAGTAATTTCAATTGTCCTTGAACTGTCGCCGTTTGAAAACTTGACTTCTGGACACTTTGAAGGTTGAGAAAATGCAAACCGTTTGACTTAATCAAAACGACTTAAAAATATAACCAAAATATTATGTATTTTAAAAATTCGATATTGTTTAAGGTTTCTTACAATGTCAGTATATATTATTGAACTAAAAAAATAAAGTTAAATAATAAAAACCAATTTTTCTTAAAAAGGTGCAAGAGTCTTGCAGGTTGGTCTTGGTCTTGCGTGGTCTTGCAAGGTTCGGTCTTGGTCTTGGTCTTGTTCTTGCAAGCTTGGTCTTGCTCTTGGTCTTGCAACCAAAAGGCGGTCTTGGTCTTGGTCTTGGTCTTGCTGCAAGACCAAGACCAAGACCGCAAGACCAAAACCAGTCTCGCTCATCACTACTTCAGTTGTTCTTCATACGCTGTTACCACTTCTGGTTGTATTAGCGTTTTACTGACAACTATCACCTTTTTCGTTGTGGTGTTTAGCTTCAGTCCATAAACATCGCACGTTGTGGAAATCCTATTAATCTGATATTGAAGTTCTTTGTCACTATTTGTAATCAACACGGTGTCATCCGCGTTCTTCAAATAATCAATATTGACGCCATTAATTTTGATACCACATTGAACACTATCCAATGTTTTATTGAAAAGTCCTGTCTTACTCCTCTTCATATTTGAATATCTTTAGAACTATCCAGGCCAATCTCGATGTTTTTAGGTTGATGCCAGTAAAAATTTTGAATACTACGTAGGTCTATATCATCAATACATGCTAACGAATGGATATCATTTCAATATGCTTACCTCTAAAGGCCTTCTCAAAGTTAATAAAACATATATGAAGTGGATGGCCGACAACTCTGCATCTCTGTACCATAACTTGAATATTAAATAGTGATTATCTGGTTCTAAGCTTATTGCGGAACCCAAACTGCGGATCACTGAGTTGTTCTTCATCTTTATGGTACAGTTCCTTCGTTCAGTCAACGTCGCAATTTCTTTCTATCCTGCCATTTTCCATCTCTAAGGTCTCGTCTTTCCATGATCTCGTCCTCTTTATCCCTTTATGATCTTCGGGGTCTGCCTATTTTTCTTTTTCTTATTGAGCTCCAATCCGAAATTTTTGATATCTTCCCTACTGTATGATCTGCTCGTCACACATGTCCATACCAAATTAAACGTCTTTCGAGCATTAGAGCATTCGTATTATACAACTGCTATTCTTCTTTTTATCTCCTCATGTCTAATACGAACCAGTCTTGTTACTTTTTCTCATGAACTCCATGTGGGCTGCTGTAATTTTGGACCGGTTTATTTTGTTTATTGCCCAATTCTCCTTGACACTACTTACAAAGGCGTTATGATATAACCTTCTTTATATTCCTGCTAATCTGTTTATCCATAGTAGACCTGGATCCCACGTACAAAAAAAAAGTTGATTAATAGCAAGCTGAAAATTTGTCAATAGCTTAACGGTGTCTAGTCGGACAAACTTTGATGTATGGGAACACTGGAACAGGGGAAGTTTTAATTGTGGAACAGGTTAAAAATTTGGAACGTCAGATTACGAAAACGTTCCATGTATTTTGTCGGACAGAACTTCCAATAATTGGAATTATTGATTTGTTGCCATTTCATTAAACTCTCATGCAAAAGTCAGACTGGTGTTTATATATCACCAACTGGGCATTTTAATAAGTGGAACACGAAGAACATGTCAAATGCCAGGAATCATGTTGGTTAGTAATACCAGTCTGATTTTTGCATGAGAGTTTAATGAAAGGGTAACAAATCAATTGGATGTTCTGTCCGACAAAATACATGGGTCGTTTTCGTAATCAGGCGTTCCAAATTTTTAAACTGTTCCACAATTAAAACTTCCCCTGTTCCAGTGTTCCCGTACATCAAAGTTTGTCCGACTAGACACCGTTAAGCTATTAACAAATTTTCAGCTTGCTATTAATCAACTTTTTTTTGGTACGCCGGATCCAGGTCTATAGTACCTCATTCATTTATTTGATGCATTTTTTCAGTGGTTCCATTCTTTCTGAATTTTAAGTATTTGAATTTTTGAGTGTAATTTTACTATTTTTGTCCATTTTTAAATATATCACTAGATCTTGTTTTGTTGTTTTTTAATAGTCCATTTTTAGTGGATTCATCTTCTAGTTTTCGGAGTATAAAGGATAGATCTTCTTTATCTGCGTTATTGAACCGTTATCATTTGGACATCTGCAAAACTAGTGTGTTCAAGAAGTCTTCGCGGATTAATATTTCCATACCTTTACATTTCCTTGTCTATCGCTTTAATATATGTTCGAGGAATATTTGAAACAGCCTTGAAGATGTAGAGCATCCCTGCAGTAAGCCTTTGGTGGGCTTAAAGTCATTGTTATTATTTAGGTTTTTCAAAGCTTCTCTGCTTTATCCCGATTTGTACTATTAAATAGGACAAAAAAATTTTGTAAATGATGTAATACCGAGATACTATGGTGTGTTTTTTTTATAGCCAGAAAAGATAAAAGAGACTATACAAATGAGATGCTAAATATATCAGAAGAAGCCGCGAAAGAAAACGACTTACGAACACAATATACAATCATACGAAAGTTAACAGGAAAAGCACAACGAAATATACGAGAGGTAAAGGATAAACAAGGAAATAGAATAAAAAATGAGAAAGAAATAATACAAAGATGGAAGGAATAATTCAGAGAGATATATGCTAAGCATGAAATAACTAAAATCATAGAAGATGAAGTAGAATCACCAGAGCTAGAAGTGAATATTGGAGAAATTACAAGGGAAGAAATTGGAAACACCCTAAAACTTCTAAAAAATGGCAAAGCCGCATTAATCGGCAATATACCCATTGACATAATAAAAGCAGACACCGAGCAGTCAGTAGAGATGCTACATACATTTTTGAATAAAATATGGACGGACGAAGAATTGCCAAAGGAGTGGAAAGAGGGATTGATTATAAAAATACTCAAAAAAGGAGACCTGTACAAATGTAACAATTGGCGTGCAATAACACTACTAAGTGCCACATCCAAAGTACTGACCAAAATCATATTGGAAAGATTAAAGCCAGAACTAGATAAAAAGGTAAGAAACAACCAAGCAGGTTTCCGGTCCAACCATTTCACTATTGATCACATTTGCACCCTTAGAATTATCTTGGAACAAACAAATAAATGGAATAAATATATATATATATATATGAGTTTTATCGACTTCAAAAAGGCATTTGACCGTGTAAATAGGGCACAGATATGGAAAATCCTTAGATTATATGGGATACCACTAAAAATCATAAAACTCTTCTACGAAGGATACACAGCCAAACTAGAACATTCAGTTGAAGTAACAGAAGAAATATCCATAGAAAGTGGACTCAAACAGGGTTGTGTACTATCCCCTACCCTATTTCTTATTATGATAGATTGGGTAATGAGAAAAGTAATCGACTATCGAATAGGCATCAGGTGGAACCTATTCAAAGAGTTAGAAGATCTCGGATTTGCAGATGACATCTGCCTGATAACTGAACACCGAAATCATATGCAAGCAAAAATTGACAAATTGGCACAGTACTCCGACGCGATTGGACTTCAAATAAACACAGAGAAAACTAAACTTCTAAAAAATAATAACCATCCAAATAATAAAATAGATAATGATAAACGCTAAAAAAGTAGAAGAGGTAGGCAAGTTCACATATCTGGGATCTGTCATGGAAAGGAGCGGGGGGTGCAAAAAGGATATAAAGACGAGAATAACAACGGATCAACACGCATTCAACGCTTTAATAATAATAATAATATCATATGGCATTTTTGGCGGGGAGATCCTTTCGGACAGTTCCGGCGCCATTTACATCTTTAACCCTGTTTTAAGTAACTAGTGCCGATGTACACTAGCCAAGGGGGACCGACGGCTTTACGTGCTCTCCGAGGCACGGTGAGACGGCGCGTGTCATTATTGGAAATGAAAATGGTTTGTCTTTGGCAGGGCTCGAACCCACGTGCACTGGCGTATGAGGCCAGCGATTATGCCGTTACTCCACGGCCGCTCAACAAAATAACTAATACAGAACTATGGGAAAGGACAAAGCAAACTAACATATTTATCTACTACAGTCAAGGAAAAAAATGGAAATGGATCAGCCACACTTTGAGGAAAGACCAAAGGAGCATAGCAAGACAAGCATTTGAATACCAACCAGAGGGGAAAAGAAAGAGAGGCAGACCAGACAACAGCTGGAAAAGAACAACAACGAGAGAACACGAAAAAATTGGACTAAGATGGGGCGAAGTCAAAAAGAGAGTAAAAGATAGAAGAGAGTGGGGGGAATTAGTTCACAATTTTATCTAGAGAATAAAAACAAAAGAAGATGCGCTGTCCCGGCCAGACAGCAATCTTACACTTTTGGCCAAGAAACGCATAAGTGCCCAATACTCCACAAGGAGGGATGGAACGAGAGATGGTTTGTTTTTAAACCAGGAGGAGTCATTCAAATTGACCGCGCTATAATGCTTGTTTATAATTGAGCCAACCGCGGGCAAGTCTCCTCCACTGTTATAAAATTTTGACACTAATGCTAATGACATTTATCAAATTTTAACACTACTGGCATTTCATAGGTTAATTAAGTTATTTCGGCGATTTTTTGTGTTTTCTGCGTTATTCCTTTAATTTTTAGATTTGTAGTCTGCTTTTATATAAAAAGCAGTTGTTTTTAGAACTCTTTAGTGACGTAATAATATAATATCTATAATATAAAAATAAAAAAGTAGAAATTTTCGACTCTATTAGTCCACGCATTGCAGCTGATGAGATGGTAGTAGGTGCGTAGCGGCATCTGCTAAATAAAAGTCATCTGCTATGACCATGGAGGTGTTACCAGGAAATGGTCCAATAAGCTTTCAATTAAATATCTTTTAAAAATATTTTTAAATACCTATTTCTATTAGGATGGAAACCGACTTTTAATACATATAATATTTATGGATTCATCGAGGAACCATCGAGGGCCGAAATGGTCAACCAAAAAAGAGAATGTATTTTCTAATGATGTAGAAGGTGTATTTTCTAGAAGGCGATTTTTCTAATGACTTTCTTGGATGTGAATCTATCTTTTTAATTTCCTCCTCCTGGTTAAAAAACAGATCATAGTATAAAAATTTATATAATTGATGCTGTTAAAAAAAATTAATGCCACAAAAAAAACAGTTTTTAATATTATATGGTGTTTTTTGTTTTAGATATTTCTGGTGGTCTTGGTAATGGCTTGTGACGCAGTAGAGAGCAGCGGTAACCAAATAATAAAAACATGTCATATTTTGTCGGAAACTTTGCAAGACGCAGATCATAAAGAGCATTTACTTCTGTTGGCAAAATATGCCCAGCACTGGCGGCCTGTATTTTCAGCTGCAGGGTTTTATGATGTCAACCAGTCTTGTTTGTCATCTATTTTTTCTGCAGTTGTCACTTATCTTGTAATTATAATACAATTTAATATGGTGCTTACCAATTAAACCCTTTGTTTATATCTTAATTATCTGTAACATGTCAATATTTTAAATGTGTTCTTAAACATCACGGCATGTGATATTACGGCACAAATTTCGAGACTCTGTATACAATTGTGGCTAATACATTATATCATTATAACATTATATCTAAAATCTGGGAAAATGGATATATCCCGATGATCAACTGATCAAAATGATGATATTTCCCGATGATCAAAAAATCTGAAAGTGAGCTGCAAAAATACTCCTCGAAAAAAATAGTAATTATTGACAATCGTCAACCAAAACAAGTGAGTTATTTTAATTGTCTAGGAGGTTATACAAGTTTCGAGAAAGATAGAGACGTTGATATCACAATTTACAGGTTTCAATTCACATATATGCAAAACAATTCTTAGAACATTGAAGAACGAGACAAGAAACGATACAATAATAAAACATTATGACCATCAGGCAATGATCATACCTACTCTGTTAGGTGGATTTGAAAGATGAGTAATGGTATAAAGAGACGATTCTAGAATCCAAGCTAGAATTCTGTTTCAGATAACCAGTGTCGATGAAACACTGGTAAAGGGTATCAACGTGCCTTTGAAGCACGGTGATGGATTTTTATCATTTTTAGAAATGAAAATATCTTTATAATAAAAGCAGCTTTTGTTTTTATTCGATTCAGAGTTGGACCACCATCTCCATATAGCTATTTCAGCATCCCATGCATCTTCAGTGAAGCTATGGAGTCACAACTCTAAAGCGAATATTAACAACCTTGCCTGTTTAAGGGAAACCATCGCTATACAATGATTCCACCTTTTGAGACGCAATCTAGCGACATCTCTCGCAATACGAGGAAAACAACGAAAAGCCCTAGATACCAAGTTTACTACATTTTAAACAATTAGAATAATTGAAATAAAAATATAATAAACAATATTTTAAATCCAAGACTTTTCGTTAATAAACTGCTTTCTGGCGGCATCCTGTTTCTCTGGCTTTTACAATATATAAGCACAAGAGACGACGAAAATAGGAGAAAGCAAATAGAGGACAGTTTGGCCACTCATTTACCTTCTCTCCGTCTAGGAAAAGGACCGAAAGACAGTTTCTAAATACTCAAATCTGAGTAAAGATAAAAAATAATAAACGCAGTTTTTTTGTTTTTATTCGATTCAGAGTTGGACCACCATCTCCACATAGCTATTTCAGCATCCCATGCATCTTCAGTGAAGCTATGCAGTCACAACTCTGAAGCGAATATTAACAACGCTGCCTATTTAAGGGAAACCATCGCGATACAATGATTCCACCTTTTGTGAAAATGTCTTTGTTGACACTAAAAATCGAATTCGTGTGCTCTGCCTTAGAATGCCAGTATCTTGGCCGCTGATCATGGCCGCCACTTAGAAACCACCTCTATACAATGAATGGATGAAAAACAACTAACTAAAAAGAGGTGGCTTGGGAAGCCTCATGGAACGATGAAGCGAATTGTGATGCTGGAACAGGAAAAAAAATATTTTAGTGCTGAAATTAAGAAGAAATTTAAGATGTGTATATTAGTTTTACATGTATACTGTTTGATATTTTATTTAGTTGTATCATAACGATTTTTTGCTACTCTCTTATGTTAATATATCAATTAAAATGTCAAAGCCCATATCATAATGGGCTTCATTATGATTTAGATTTTCATTGTGATACATATTTTTAACCAATAGAATCGCGAGATGACGTTCTGTATCAAAGGTGGCACATACCTATTATACACAATATCAAGTCAAATGCACACGCTTTTACAGTTGACAAGATTTAAACAAGCTGACAAATTTCAAGATTAAATCTATCTAAGAAAATGTCTGAACATGATAGCGATATTGAAAATGTAACACCACCTGAAATAAATATACGAGCAAAAATAATGTCAGAAAAGGTACTGCCGAAGAAATCACGAAAAAAGTTGGATTTATAGTTTGACGTAGCGTAGACGTAGACGCAACGGAGACGTAAGAAACGGACTGGAGACGTAAGAAAATAATATGCCACTTTATAATTCGACGTAGCGGAATTTTTGCGCATGAGTAGAAACAATGACTTAATTCAACAACATATTTATTTATACTATTATTTATTATATATTTATCCGTTTTGTGTGTTACAATGGATTAGGAAATAAACGAAGGTATGCTCCTTGGTGCCGTGGAAATTCCAACTATTTTGTTTCATTTCCTGGTCTTTAAAATGTTCATTGGATTTAATTGTCGGATCTGTGGATAACCCCGAATTAACAGGCTAATAAACAACTTATATTTATCTGAAATATTGAAACTACACTATGATATATTTTTATTAAATTAATAACAACATCCATTGTAACAAACAATTAACAAAATTCGAATATGTTGACAAACAACTTTTTACACAAGGGTTGAGAGGGCGCGTCCACTTTGAGTGACAGAACAAAATTCTTCCTTATGATTGGCCAGACGTAAGAAACGCACTGTTATAAGATGAAAGTTGGTCATCTCTTCCGTTCCGTTACGTTTCTCTTACGTCCCGTCATGAGCTTACGTTCATTTATAAACAAGAGGACACAAAATTCGGTGTTAGCGCTTGTTCACAATGGACGTAAAACGTAATTTACGCATAATGCATCCGTAATTCATAAAGTTGAACATGTAGAAATCAAACGTAAGTATTCACAATGGGCAAACGTAAAATTTATGGTTATGGTTGTCTTAAGGTAGACTTCCGCACCAAGCGACCGAGACAGGAGACCGCGACAGGCGACAGATAGGCGAGGTCTCCCCACGACTGCTCTCAATGCAATTATATCAGGGTAGTTCTGCAGCCCGCGACCGAGACCAGCGACCAACTATCGTCTAATCGCGACCTATCTGTCGCCTGTCACGGTCTCCTGTCTCGGTCGCTTGGTGCGGAAGTCTACCTTTACGTTTAAACGTAAGGATTACATAAAGTTGAGATTGTTTCAACTTTATGTTCGAATTACGTGAATTTTAAGGATAACTGTAGTATTTTTTGTATTTTAATGTTGGTGATCAAAAGTTTGACATTTCAGACGGGTGGATTCTGTCAGTTTACTTATGGTTTGTTTTTGTTTACCCCATTACTCTATTAATCTATATTTATCTCACGTTTTGGTAATATAAATTAAATAAAATGGAGAACGTGGATATTGAACTTTTAATTCAGCTTGTGCGTTCAAAGCCCTAGCCCTAATTATAATATAGTAAGGGTGAAAAACATTTTTAAATTGTATATAAAAATCCTTGTGTAAGTAAAAACCACTGTGCATCATACAACCTCATTTCATTCATAAGACTCCTAACCTCTCCTTTTTTCTTTTTGGTTTATGTATTTGTTTTTTAAATTACCCGTAACAATAAAATGGTAAGCAGGTCACAAGCCAAACCAGCTGTATTCATATTTCTGTTAAATAAATGCACACAAATTCAAAAACAAACATGTAGGTATTTACATCAACCCATAAATAACGTTTTGACAATTGACAATCAAAATACCTGTTTTGTTACGTAAAATTTAAGTCTATTGTGAACGCTGCATAAAATTATGTACAAATTACGGTTTACGAAATGATAACGGTTTACGTTCACCTTATGGTTACGTCCATTGTGAACAAGCGCTTAAACTTTTCCAGTGCGTCTACGTTACGTCTACGTCTACGCTACGTCAAACTATAAATCCAACTACGGAAAGGTGGTATCGCAATTTTTGAAGTGGAGAACTGACAATAAGGTAAACAGATTTTTCGAAAATGCTTTAATTGTTTAGTTCGACGAGATGTCTAAAAAACTTAAAATCATTTACCTTATGGATCCATTAATCGATATTAAAATATATGTTGTTCATTGGACATAACATGGATATAAGTAAATATTGTAAGCTGCAATCATTATTAAAAAGAACATCTTAATGTTATTAAACGAAAAGGAAAAGGAATGGAGACATGGTGCAGAGAGTGCAAGCATACAATATTTAGGCTGCTGGGTGAATGAAAAACGGAACTTATCACAGGAAATCGCATACAGAATAGAGCAAACGAGAACATCATTTACGAAAATGCAAAAGGTAATAGCCAACAGAGAGCTAAAAATACGCTTATTACGCTGCTATGTGTTCAGCATTTTGTTCTATTAAATGGAAGCATGGACCTCACGGAAACAATGTGCAAGAGGATTAAGGCTTTTGAAATGTGGGCTTACCGCAGAATATTGAGAATATCGTGAATAAACAGAGTAACAAATCAAGCGGTAATGCAGCGGCTAAACAAAGAAAGAGAAGTACTGAAGATCAACAAATCAAGCGGTAATGCAGCGGCTAAACAAAGAAAGAGAAGTACTGAAGATCATAAAAAGAAGAAAATTATAGTAATTTACTCACTTATCCAAGAAAGGATAGAGGAAAAGCGAGGCCCCAGACGCAGAAAAACATTCTGGCTTGAGGATGGAATGAGCACCATGACACTATTTAGATCAGCTGTGAACAAAGTAAAAATCTGGGAGGCCAAGACACTTAAAGAAGAAAAGAAGAAGATATAACTACCTACTTAATTTGTTTGTGTTACAAAATAAATAATTTTGAATATATTTTTATTGTGAATGATTGTAGAAAAAAAAATGGATACTACTCGCATTTAATTGCCCTTATGATGCTCGTATTCTATAATACATTGGCCGTTACGCAGCTCATGTCGTGGGTATATCCCTCATACTCACATCATAATGACTATAATTAAATGCTCGTTGGTGGTAATTATATTGTAATATAATACTATAATTAATACGTGGTGGGTGGTCCGATAAGTAATAAGTTTCTCCACCCGATGGCGACACTGTCGCAAGAGAAATCTACCATCGTGTAATACATTCTTGTAGATGGCCCATGTCAAAATATTAGCCAAATTGGACTCGGGCACGCCAGGTGGTTTTCTCAACACGACTCTACCTTATCGGCAGAGTCTACGAGAAGCTGTAAATTGAAGCTGTAATTACAAAAAAAAAAAGAAATATGTATGTCTTTGTACTCACTTTATATGTATAGTGGCTAAAACACCCCCGTGGGCGGTAGCGCCGCCTTTACAGGCTCTCTAGATCCATGTTTTCGAGGTGGATCAGTCCTCCATTCTTATTTTTCTTAAACTGCATTACATATCCGGTTCCAGCTCCTTCTGTCTCTTTCTCTTTCTTCTGCATTTCTAATTCCCATGTAGGTACTCTAGATCTCGCTTTACCTCTTCCAGCCATTTGGACCTCGGTCTTCCTCTTCGTCTCCTTTCGGCCGGAGATCGCTTTGTTACTATGTTTATTATCGCTTCTTCCCCTGCTCTCCATACATGCCCAAGCCATCTCAATCTTTGTCTTTTTATTCTCCTGACTATATATTGCCCCTTAAATTCCTCATTTATTTCGTCATTTCTTCGACTCCTGTATTCACCTTCTGCTGTTTTTATTGGTCCTAATATTGCCCGAATTATTTTTCTCTCAGTTCTTCTCAAATTTTCTTCGTCTGTCTTGGTCATTGTCATCACTTCTGCTCCACACATTAATGTCGGTCTAATTAATGTTTCATAGAGCCTTAATTTAGTTGTTTTTGTTAATATTTTGCTTTTTATCATTTTTTTGTTGGCTTGGAATGCTCTATTTATTGTCAATGTTTTCTCTTTTATTTCGTTTTCTCTTATTCCATCATTTGACAGCATGACTCCTAGGCATTTATATTTACTTACTTCTTCAAATTTGTATCTTCCCACTTTGACCTCTCTATTGGTAGTTTTTTTTTCCTAATCTTAACATTTGTATGGATCATCGTCATTTTTATAAATTTTCTTAATTTAAGAGGTACCTGTAGCGTTTTTAATATTTCCAGTATTTGGTATCGTTTGATGGAAGCAAAAGCTTGTCTAAAATCTACGAAAAGTATTTCTAAGTTTATGTTGGATTCGTTCACCTTCTCCATTATTTGTTTTAGTATGTATATCGCATCTATTGTGGATTTTCCTTTTCTGAATCCACACTGATATTGACTTATCTTATTGTCAGTTGCTTCCTGTAATCTTCTTTGTATTATGGTTGATAACACCTTATATTATACTGTACTCAGTAATGCTATTCCCCTGTAATTTTGACATTCTTGTTGGTTTCCCTTTTTATGTATCGTTATGATTTGCCCTGTTTGCCATTCCTTTGGCATTTTTTCTTCTTTCCAGATGTTTACTATCAGTTTGTGTATTTCTCTATGCAACGGTTCCCCTCCTAGTTTTATGAGTTCGCTGTTTATGTTATCTTTCCCGGGTGCTCTTTCGTTTTTGATATTTTTAATTATTTCGATTACTTCTCCCAGTGTTGGCTCATTCGTTTCATTATTTTACCACTCTTCCTCCATTTCTGTAATCTCTTCTGTTTGATTTTCTGCCAGTAACTCCTTGAAGTGTTCCATCCAGACTTCCATATTATATGGTTGATCTCGTGTTACTATTTGCCCTTGTCTATTTTTAACTCCACTTACTTTTGGTTTGAAACCTTTATTCTGTTCTCTGATTTTTGTATAGAATTTTATGGAGTTCCTGAGTCTTACTTTCCGCCTCAATATCCTCCAACTGACTTTCCATGAATTTTATCTTATGTTTTCTTATTCTTTTGTTGCTTTCCTTTCTTTTTTGTTCGTATGTCTCTATGTTCAGTTTTATGAGTCCGTATCCACTGATTTCGTGCTTTTACTTTTTCTTCAACTGCTTCTTTACATTCTGTATTGAACTAGTCCTTCTTTCTTGTAATTTGTTTCGTCCCTAATGTAATCACTTTATAACGCTCAAAAAATTACGGGATCTGGAGTTCAATGCATATTTTTTTTATAATTCTCGTTTCGAAGTTACGCGTGAAGTTAGTCGTATTGATGAAAGTTAAGAAAACATGGGCGATCCATTGGACTCGTAGTTTTGTTTTGACCGCGAGTGTAAGCGGGTGTGTTTGGGGATTTAAGAAAAATGAAAAAAGAGCAATATCAATCGGTGGTTCGACTCTTGTTTTAAGAAGGGAAATCCCACAGTGAAATCAAAAAGCGCTTGAATTCTGTAAACGGTGACTCTTATCCTTCGATGGAAACCTTTGTCAAACATTTGTTTAACATAAGTTTCATCGTGGTGGTACGTCGGTTTTTGATAAGTCACTCCCAGGTGCCCCGAAAACGGCTACCACTGAGGATAACGTGAAGGAAATCCACGATATCGAATTGGTAGACCGCTCACTGAAGGTGCGTGAGGTAGGTGAGACAGTAGGCATCTCAAAAGATCTCGTTGGTTATATCCTGCATGAAATTTTGGGCATAAAAAAGCTGTCGGCGCGATGACTGGCGCATTTTCTAGCTTCGAACAAGAAACGCAACCATGAGACAAATTCAGAGCAGTGTCTGATACTGTTTAAGCGTAATCCAAATGGGTTTCTACGTTGCTTTATAACCATCGGCGAAACATGGTTCCACTGGTATAAACCAAAGACCAAGGAATAGTCGATACAGTGGACGTCATCCCGCGAACGTGCTCCGTGGAGGGCCAAGACTGTCCAATCCACTCGAAAGCTGATAGTCACCATTTTCTGAGGATCACAAGGTGTGATCTTGTGACATTCATTTCCTGGAAAAGAGCAAAACGATCATAGGGCATTACGATGCCGCATTATTGTCCCCATTTCTTCGCCGAATTTTAGAAAAAACAGCCCCAATTGGAGAAGAAAAAATACTCTTCCACCATGACAACTGCTCACACCTCTGCCATCGCCTGCCATGGCGAAATTGGTCGAAATAGACTACAAACTGCTGTTCCATCCAACGCATTCTCCAGATTTGGGCCTTTTCGACTTCTTTTTGTTTCCAAACTTGAGAAACTCACTCGCCGGGCAGAAATTCAAGTCGAACAAAAAGTTCATCACGCCACGGGAGCCCACTTTGCAGACCTCGAGAAAAGGTGTCTTGCAGACGAGTTAAAGAAGGTGGGGAATCGTTGGGTCAAGTGTATCGAGCTAAAAAGAGACTACGTTCAAAAATAAATCGTTACTTTTCCCAAATTTTCTTTTTTCCAGTGGCGGCCGGTCAGGGTCGGCAGGGTCGGCAGTGCCGACCCACACATTTATAGATATAGATTTTTTAAATATTTGTATCTCTGAAATAAAAAAAATCTATCAGATAATACAGACTAAATTTTATTCATGGTTTTTAAAAGAATTTGATCAATCCGAGCGTTAAGTGATCCCTGCGTATAACAGACTTCTCAAAAAACCAATGATCCGAGCCATTTATCTGACTTTTCGGCTAGCCGTCCCTAACATCCGTAGCTTAACAATTTACACGTAAAACTCAACGACGACGTAACAAGTCGATGAGCAAGCGAATATTACTTTTCTCCGTGGGCAATAGAAGATACGGCATGGCAGGTTACGCGCCAAGTACGGCACATTTCGATCTGCCGGTCGGTGTTTCATTTGGAAGCATGCATCGGTAGAAATTGTCAAAAATAATCACGCCGTTTTACGTCGTTTAATTGATATTGTAATTTTTTTAAGTTGTCAAGAATTATCATTTAGTGGACATGATGGATCGAAGCATTTGTTAAAAATCAAAGTAATTATAGAGAATTAATAAAATTGTTTTAGAAATACCTATTTACTTTCTGATTCGAAGTGTATTCGTAATACAGAATGAACTACATAATACATATTATAATCAAATAGTTAAATTTTGAATAACGTTGTTGAATCTGAGATTTAGAAAACCATTTGCTTTTCACTGAAAGTAGATGAAACTTCTGATCATCATGTCATTCACAATTATTATCAATTATTTTGTTCGATACGCGTTACGTGGTAATATTTATGAGAGGTTTTTAGGTTTTAGAGATGTGAGTAAAAGCAATAAGGCAGAATATATTTTTGGTGTTTTAAAGAACATATTCAAATTTTTTTATACCAAAAATAAATTGGTAGGGCAAACTGGGGCAATCTTATGACGGCGTTGCTGTGATGAGTGGTGAATTGAATAGTCTCCAGGCAAAAGTTAAAACTATTGCATCACAAGCTTTATTTACTCACTATTATGCGCATATAATGAATTTAGTTTTACATGATACGTGTAAAAAAATAAAGAATATCGACTTTTCTTGCCAGTTTAGCTCACCTAAACGGATTACTGCTTTAGAACAAATTTGTTTCGAAAAAAAAAGCGAACAGTTTGTCAGACGCGATGAAATTTTAAATCTCGGTTAGTTTTATCTAAGCAGATTATCTCTTATAGTTTTAGTATCTGTAGCAGATTCTCGTGAACAGCTTTTGGAAGTTTTTGATTTTATTATCGAAGGCGATGATTTTGAAAGTGGCGATACCTCGATCCGTGAAACAATCGGTTTGAGAACTTTATTAAATACTAATGACTCTTTCAATATTTTTTTAAATATTTTTAAGACAGAGTTGGCCCAAGATATTCCTTGTTGTTCAAAATCAGTCAACTGACATTATTTATTCTAAAAATAGAATACGAAAGCTGGTGCAAAATCTCAGAGATTTTCGTAATGATAGTAGTTTCCAATATATACGCAGTGACGTTTTGGATTCGCTTGATATTTCCGAACCACCCCAAAAAAGACAACGACATGATACATATCTCGAAAAACGAGTAAGTATATCTTGAAATTTTGGATACCTACTATTATATGCAAATAGATACTCGTTTTTCGAATTTTGAAGATTTGCAAATTTTTGACCTCTTTGACGATTTAAAATTTAAAAGTTACGTTCGCCAAAGAATTTCCAAGATATTTATTATTACAAGTTAGTTACTTAAAAATTATGCTGGTCCAAATATTTTCAGAAAGTGGGATAAGTTGCACAATATGTATGTATAATTCTATGTAGTAAGTACTGCAATTCATTACAACAAACTGTTTATCAATTTTCTTATTACCACCAATTTCTGCCTAAAAAAAACGGGATTTACCTTGTCTCAAAAGAATCAACACGTATTGTCGAAACACCATGAAACAAGAGAGAATGTCAAGTACATCAAATAAAAAAAAAGCAAAAAACAACAAAATCTCCTATGATGAATTAAGCCTTTTAGTTTGATGGTATACCTATATGAGGAGACAAAAAAACCTTGCCGACCCTGTCTCCAAGGCCACGAGCCGCCACTGCTTTTTTCTTTTAAAGGCTAAGTACTTATCGGACCACTCTTATACTATAATAAGAATCATAGAAATTATAATAACTTGTAAAGATGCACTGTCTAATATGTACAATGACACCATGACACGACATATATGGAATGTCCCGAAATGATTCCCAAATCTACGAGGCAATATATTTTGTCGATTACCTTGCCTGGTTATCGTGCGTTTAATGTAGATCCCTATTATTTTTAATTTAAGCAAAGACAACTTCTTATGTGTTATCGCCTGTAATAAATAGCTGGATTCGTTTTAAGGAACCACATTTAAATTGACGTCATACCTTTCTCTTATCCGCGATTTAGTGGACATATTTATATTTAATTAGAGATGTTTGTACTTAATCGTTAAATACAATGCATATTTTTGAACAGAATGAAATGTCTATACGTGGTTCGATTTATATTGATGTAGATTGCCCGGTATTGTAATCAAAAAGTGAGTTATTTTGTTTTCGCCATTAAAATGTGAAGACCTTGAATTATCCATGTCTGTATGTCCGTCTCTAAACCATAGATATAATAAAAAATCATACAGAAGTAAAAACTTCGTTTGTACAATGGTATAACACAAGTTTATTAAAAACCATTAAAAGTCATCCAAAAGGATTCGCAAAACGTTTTCACTCTAAATCAGATCATCTTCAGTGCCTAGAACGAAGTATTTCCACGTTAGAATGAATGCAAAAGGTTAAAATTGTGACTAGTTGAAGATAAATGTGGTAACACTTACGTTCTGCTTAGTACATGAAACTAGCAACCTTATGAAATTGGTAACATCGATAAATATGGTTTACATGATACTTATATGATATTTATAGCGACTCCAAGTCGATGTTAAAAGATTGAATGTGTTAGGAGTGCTCAAATGGCAACATGGTTCCCTGCTCGATAAGAACTTGCAGTTCTTGCTAGTTCAATGGACACAGACCAACAAAAGTGAACGAGATGACAATCCAATTATCAGACAAAAGCGACATGACAAGATAGGTAGTCAATTTTTGGTTATGAATTTAAAAATAGTGTTGTTTAGAATTCAGATTATTAGTTAACCTGAATGTATATTAATAACTGTAATAAAGTAAAATTTAAAATATAATAAATTAGATTTTATTGAAAAAGTCTAAAAGGCAACCCTCTGATGCAGAAAGAACTGTTGTTAATGTTAAGTTGATAAAAATATTACTCATAGTAGAGTCAATGACGTCATTGGTGCAATTTTGAAAAAAGGACGAAATTTTAATTTAGTTTGAAATAGAAAAAGAAAGAAAAATAATAAAATGTGAACAACTTATAGACATACAAAGATAAAATATATAAAATATATAAAATACATTGTAAAAATAAAAATAGTAATGTTGGTTGCCTATTATTGTGGATGTAATTGTAATGGTTAATAACAATTTTAATGGTTAATTATTGTGGATGTAATTGTAATGGAAAAAATATAGATATAATAACCTGTAGATTAGGCTAGCTACGGGCAGCTCTGTGCATCGAGGTGTAACGCCGATATCAAGGACGCCATTGGTCAATATTCATTTTGAGTGGCCTAGCCATCTTTGTCCGTCATATGAGCGGTATCGCTTAGTAAAAAGAGATAGATAGACCACCGATCGACTGCCGCGTGTTACGTTCTTTTGCTCAGTATGCCTTGTCTACGGTTAACATGTCTCTGCTCTAAACACAACTCCTCCGTTATTAGGACAGATATAATGACAAATGAGTTACAAGAAACCAGATCTCATACAGATCTTCAAAACTATATGGTAGCGAAAAAGGAAGCGAAAGTAGCAGTAGCAAAAGCCAAATAAAAGCAGAAGCGTATTCAAACCTATACGATCAACTTGATACCAGGGAAGGCGAAACGAAGATATATAAAATAGCCAAACAGAGAGCAAAGAAAGCAAAAGATTTTAATCAGATTAGATGTATCCGAGATGAAAATAATAAAATACCAGTTCACGAAAGGGATGTCAAAAAGAGATGGAGAAAGTACTTTGACAGCATATTGAATGAAGAATTTGACAGACAGCCTGTAGAGTCAACGGAGACAGTAGCAGCAATGGTCACCAAAATAACAAACGAGGAAGTGGCTCAGGCGCTTCAAAAATAAAGAAAGGAAAAGCGGTAGGACCAGATGATATTCCTGGGGAAGTATGGAGAGCATTGGGAGAGACAGGAACTAGGTGGCTAGCAGGCCTATGTAATATAATTATGGAAGTTGGACAAATGCCAGACGAATGGAGAACCAGTATACTGGTACCTGTTTACAAAAACAAGGGAGATATACAACAATGTACAAATTACAGGGCTATAAAACTGCTTAGCAACACCATGAAAATATGGGAAAGAGTAATTGATAGACGGATACGTGAAGAGACCGAAATATCCGAGAATCAATTTGGCTTTATGCAGGGCAGATTAACAACAGATGCAATTTTCATTATAAGACAGTTGATGGAAAAATACAGGAGTAAAGAAACAAACGCTCATATAGTATTCCACCATATAGTATTTTTTCTTCCACCTAGTGCAATGCAAGGCCACAGTGCATTTGGGTGGAGTATTTTTTAATTTCTTTGTACGTACTCAATGTAAAAATAAATGCATGTAACTTTTTATAACATATGACATATTATGCATATAAATTTTTATATATTTTATTTTATATGCAGTTTTGTATGATTAATTTCTCAGGCAATCTTTATTTATCTTTGATAGCAAAAACAAAATTCTAATAAATTTTAATTAAGACCAAATAAGGTAGCTTGGAAGGTTTACAAAAAACAATGTCGCGCATGTAAGGTATACTATACCGTATAGGTAAGTTGAAAATATGGACTGAATCTCAATATGAAAAAAACAAAGTAGATGGTAGTTAGTAAGCCCGAAATATTAAATAGACGACTTTTGCTTAACTATCAGCCAATTCACAGGGTTAGCTATACCTTGATACTAACATAAACTGCCAATGGGTCCACTTTACTGAAATATAACAGCGCTACGAACTACTGTCCCATTCACCATCTCCAGATTTGGCCCCATGTAACTTCTTTTTGTATCCAAACTGGAAAAAGTCACTCGCCGGCTAAAAATTTAATTCGAATGAGGAAGTCATCGCCGCCATGAAATCCTACTTTGCAGTAGTGATGTTGATTATAGTTACTTTCGAGTATTCGTTAGAAATCGTTACATTTGTATAAAGTAATCATTTCTACAGTATTCGCTACTTTGATTACTATGATTACTTTTGTTACTTTTGTATTTGAGTACCGGTGTAATCATATCGAGAATCGTATTTCTCAGTAGGTAGGTATTTTGTATAGGTATTCCGATATAACAACGACCTTCACCAATCTGTTTAAGGGATAAAAATGATTTGATTACTATGATTACTTTTGTTACTTTTGTATTTTAGTACCGGTAATCATAAGTACTTGGAACATGAAATTCGGTTGGGAAGAGATAACTAGACGTGCGAGCTCCCACGTCGCATAGGATTAGCCTGGACAGCGTTTGGTAAACTGAGCTATGTATTTAAATCGGACTTACCCATAAGCCTGAAAAGGAAAATTTTTGACCAGTGTGTATTGCCTGTACTCACTTATGGAGCGGAAACAGTAACACTCACAAAAAAGTTAGTGAACAATTTTCGCATATCTCAGAGGGCTATGGAGCGCCAGATGTTGGGTGTCTCCCTGAGGGAGCGAATTCCAAACGAAGAAATACGTCGTAGGACAAAAACAAACGGACGCCGTCGAAAGAATCGCGTCGCTCAAGTGGAATTGGGCAGGACACGTCGCCAGATTGTCAGACAACCGACGGACAAAACCTATTGTCGAGTGGACTACCACCAACCAGATGGGCAGACGATCTGAAGCGTATTGTCGTCAACTGGATGCAAGCCGCACAAAGCAAAGAAAGATTAAAGGAGCTGAGGGAGACCTATGTCCAGCAGTGGACGAGTACATGTTGATGATGATGAATCATATCGAGAATCGTATTTCTCAGTAGGTAGGTATTTTGTATAGGTATTCCGATGTAACAACGACCTTCACCGATCTAGATAAAACTATAGAGTTCTCGCATTTGATCTTTGTTAATGACATACATTATACATTTTACGTATACCATTATACCTCCCTCTGTTTCATCTTCTATCTTTTCCTCACCCTCACACCCTTAAAACGCTTCATACCGATAACGATATTCGATAACACTCGTAAAATACCGGTCCCGTCCGTTACTCGCTGTGATACGATTTATTAGAAAGTAATCAAGTGTACTGGTTGTAGATACAATAGTCTTTACTCGCTCTGATACGATTGGTACGAAGTAACGAAGTAATCAGAGTAATCAAAGTAACGATTTGCCACTCTGTATAGTAATCGTTACTTTCGGTATTCGTAAGTAACGAGTACTTTGTAACGAATAGATACTTTTTCAGCATCACTACTTTGCAGACCTAGAGGAAACGTATTTTTCAGCCTGTTAAAGAAGTTGGAGCATCGCTGTGTCAATTGTATCGAGATATAAGAAGATATGTTGGGAAATATTTTGGGAAATAAATCGTCATTTTTCTAAAAATTTTGTCCATAACTATATTAAAGTTCATACATTTAATCTTGTGCTAGTTGTCAATGTATCATCATTCTCTAAGTGTGTTACTAAATTTTGTGATTAATTTCCAATAAAAATAATAAACGTTTCTTATCTTGTTAAGTTTTGTTTCCAAAAGCCTTTTGTATATGGTACTGGTATATACTATGTATGTATATTGGTATATACTCAGTATATGTGTATTCTTTTTCTCATGATCATCTTTCATTGCGTCACAGTTTTTCGATTTCTTTCTAACGCATTAAAGTGTAGGTGACAGAAAAAAAGGCACGTCCGTGATTACAGACATTTACAACATTTATTCTAGTTATTCTAGTTGTCGATAGATGGCGCCATAATGAAAAAATAATTTTTTTTTAATTAGATAATAATATTACAAATATAATCTGTATAATTTATAAGACTATACAAATCAGAGAAAATACCATTTTATAAACGCAAGAAACACATTTGATTTGTTTTTATTCCAAATTGAAAATAAAATGTGACAACTGTCAGATTTAACTAAAATGTCATGTTAGAATAAATGTCATAAATGTGTATTATCACAGACTTACCCTTTTTCCTATCATTTGTTACGCACTGAAAAATGCTCATGAAAAATACTATAGTATTCTTTTTCTCATGATCATCTTTCAGTGCGTCACAGTTTTTCGATTTCTCTCTAACGCATTAAATTGTATGTGACAGAAAAAAAGGCACGTCTTTGAATATTTGGTAATTATTCTAGTTCGGTGATTATTCTAGTTGTCGATAGATGGCGCCATAATCAAAAAAGAATTATTTATTAAATAAAATAATAATATTATCAATATAATCTGTACAATTTATAAGACTATACAAATGAAAGAAAATACCATTTTATAAATGCAATAGACACAATTGATTTGGTTTTATTCCAAATTGAAAATAAAATTTGACAACTGTCAGATTTAACAAAAATGTCACGTTAGAATAAATGTCATAAATGTGTATTATCACGGACTTACCTTTTTTTCTATAATTTGTGACGCACTGAAAAATGTTCATGAAAAGGAGAATATCCTATGCTGTATAAAGAAAATATTAAAATAAATATTTCATTCCCAGCGTATGTTCCCCATATTTTATTTAAATTTTTTTAGTAATCTTTTAAAAAGTAGTAGAACATAAATATTAATCAAGTGCAGATTTGCTGCACTTGAGGTTAGCTCATATCTTAGCTTGTCATCTACATCACGTATTGTTTTATTAGATTATAAATTCTAGCTTCTTGCGATCCTCTTTTAAAACAAACCGGGAAACAGTTATTTTAGAGAACCGCATTTATTTTTGTAAATTCCAAGCAGACGGGAATTTCCTTTACATTTTTAACAGTTTTGGTATAAAAATAAAGGATGATTCCTTGTGGTAATAATAAGTACAAGAGGTTAGTATCCCTATATGGATTTGGTACATCTTAATTTTCAAGTTTCAGTTAAGATATCAAAATAAGTAATTATGTCTTCAATACATGAAATATATAGAACGTGAACAAATAAAAACATTAACGGTTAAAATTATTCAGTTCAGATCAATAGCATTGCGGCTCAAATTAGGGCTTGGTCTCTTGTAATATCTATCTCTAACATTGACAGTCACGCGCTGCTAGCATCCAAGTTATCATTGGCTATCGGATTATCGACGTCTTTTGCCACTTATATAGTTTTTCTTTCTCTTGTTAGGTCCTCTACCCTGCATATTATTGCTAACGCTACTTATTTATTATTTGGGCCCATGGAATTTGAAGACGAGAACAATTGTCAAGTGGTTAGTCCTTCACTATTTTTAAGAAACCTTTTCCTGGATTTTTATTTTTCACCACGTTCAAACTGATTATATACCATACCACTCCCCTATGGTTTGATTTATTTTTTCTATATTCAGTGGTTCTCAATATTTTTGAGTCATGTAGTACTACAAAATATTGTTTATTATTTTGGGTACCACCTAACTGAAATACCTATCTAGCTAGGTAATGTAATTAACTATAATAATGTGCTGATTTTGGCTGTTTTTGCGTTTTATGTACCACCGCAAATAATGATATGTACAGTAAGAAAAATGAAAGAATACCCATGAACGAACATATAAAACACGCTATATTTTCCTGTTACCGTGTCATACAAAAAATTGGCCAGCGCAGGTACATGTAATAATTATTATTACATTATGTACTTGCGCTGGGCAATTTTCTTTGTGACACGGTGACAGGAAAATACAGCGTGTTTTATATGTTGGTTCATGGGTATTCTTTCATTTTTCCGACTGTGCCACCAGTGCTACATGTACCACAGATTGAGAACCACTCATCTACAGCATTACAACTCTTCGTGAGTTTTCCACGTTTACTATGTTCTATGTTTGTCGGCACTGTGCCACTATTTCCCATTGTCTTACTTCCTCTTGTCTCAAAGATCCTTTCCCTCTCTAACTTCATCTTTCCACCTTTTTCTAGGCCATCCTACAGACATTCTCCCATCTGATGTCCCCCAAATTACAATTTACAAGGCTATTACCGTAACTGCGTATCACATGCCCTGTCCATCTTAGTATGTTGGCCTTTATAATCACTTCACTTTAGCTTCATTTTGAGCTAATGACATTTTCATTTTCTTCTAGGGGGTATTTGGCGGGATTTTTTCTGGTAGTATTATGATTTTATATATCTTTATTTTTGCACCTCGTGAGAGAAGATTCGACCTAAATATATGTTGCGTTGCAACGAAAGATCTATTTCCGGCTATTATTAGAGTATCACACATAGCAAGACAAGCACTTGAATACCAACCAGAGGGGAAAAGAAAGAGAGGCAGACCAGACAACAGCTGGAAAAGAACAACAACGAGAGAACACGAAAAAATTGGACTAAGATGGGGCGAAGTCCCGGAGAAGTCCTAGAGAATAAAAACAAAAGAAGATGCGCTGTCCCGGCCAGACAGCAATTTTACACTTTTGGCCAAGAAACGCATAAGCGCCCAATATTCCACAAGGAGGGATGGAACGAGAGAGAGATTACAGTATCAACTTTTCGTTCTACATTGTTGTCATTGGTGATTGTTGCTCCTAGATATTTAAATTTTTTAACCACTTCGAAGTTATGATCGTTCATAGTAACTGTATAAATCGAATGTACAATTCGTATATAACATAAGTTTTGAATTGATTCAACTGCGCTCTGTTCGTTTCTTCTCAATCGACGATTGGGAATAATTATTCTAATTCGTGGAGAAAAAAATGGTCTTATTGACAACTACTGATAATTATTACACTACAATTGTTGGATAGGTAAAAGTTAAAGATAGACTGAACTCAAAAGAGTCCGAACCCCCTAATGTATAAGCTCACCAATAATTAATCTACTACTCATCAAAAAGGCTATTATGTATTACTTGCATCGTAACAAAACCTTTAAACCTTGGTACTTGCACAAATATAATTTAAACGAGGACGTTATTGCAACAGTATTTGGATATTTATTCAATTTGCAGTAAGTTGAATAAACTCGTAATTAAACTATTAATCGATATCTTTCACAATTATATACAGTGAAACTATAAAAAATTAGGAAGTTAAGATTAATGTGAGATTACAAATTAAGGGAATAATTTGTGATTCAACAGTAACATTTTGTCTTATTCTCCGTTGTTCTTGTTTAGAATTGACCATGTATTTTGTTTTGTCTTCATTTACTTTTATACTGATATAATGCAGCTTCTTAAAAGCTCGAGAAAATATTTTTAACTTCTTGATGGTGTTACATGATCAAAGTACCAAAGTATACATCAAGAACCATGATCATCGGCAAAGGCGAGAAAGATCTTTGCTCCTGGGGCAGCTATGACTAGTATGACTAGTTTAATTTTCGGATAAATTTATCGCATGATATATTCTAAGGCAGGTTAACCTTCGGATGACCAAGCGAGGGAAATTGTGACCCCAGCGTATGTTTTTCTTTAATAAATTCAGAAGTATTTTCAATTTTAAACTCATTATTTTTTTATTTTACTTTAATATCATTCTAGATATCCTCATATTTTAAAATAAAAAAAAATCCCTATATTTTACGAATAAAAAGTATATTCTGAAGTTGATGTTTAGTAAAATACCGTCTATTATGTGTAATTCCAAGTAGTTTTACGCTAATGACGTCGACTTTGCAAAGTAACAAGACACTTACTCAACATACACACTACACATGACACTAATACTCATGTTGTGACTGGCTGAATGACATAAAGTCAATGACAAAAAAAAAATTAAAAAATAAAAAAAAAAAACTTCATTTTTTGTTAATTGTCATTTCTGACATTTTTGACCTGGGGTCATTCCCCCCGCCCCTTGGTCATCCGTGTAACAAAAAAAGGTTGGTCATCGGAAGGTTAAACAACAATGAGGACAGAGGGTCTCCCTGTGTCAGTCTAGAATTTAAAAAAAAAGCATTTGTTGCTTTCCTTCCTATTCTAATTTGTGCAAAGGAGTTAAGTACTTGAGCATGCTTAGCTCATCCGTTGCATTCCATAGTCTTAGACGATTAATTGAATCATAAGCATATTACTTATGCATTATAACTTTCCCTATATGTTCCTATACTTTTGCTTATTAGGGAATCTGCAAATTAATCAACATTTGCTCAAACTCGAGCAAAAACAGTGATATGAAGACGTTTTCAATTGAGTGTTCATGAAGGTTTCACAGCAAGAAAGCAGAATTCTTGCTCCGTTTCAGAACGGTGGATGAAACGTGCGCTCGCCACTTCATATCTGATAAAAATGGATAATCATAATAATAATGGACTCAAAAGAAAGAATCGGCTCCAAAGAAGGCGAAAACCGTTTCACCTGCATGCAAGAACCTGGCGTCGGTTGTTTAGGATGCGCGTGATGTATTATTATGAGCAAATATTATTAACGTCCAGTATTATGTAAACTTATTGCAACGTTTGAGCGAAAAATTCCAGCAAATGCGGCCGCATTTGGCTAAGCAAAAAGTGTGTCAGAGTGAACATTTTTTTTTCAGAATTGGTTTCAGTATATGCAAAGATATATGAACTTTAAAGGGAAATATTTCTAAAGTATTTGTTCCTAACTTGTTCGTTTTTTTTTCACTTTTTCTAAAAAGAAGTAACCTTCGTATACAGGGCGTAACAAAAATACAGGTCATAAATTTAATCACATATTCTGGGACCAAAAATAGTTCGACTGAACCTAACTTACCTTAGTACAAATATGCACATTAAAAAAATTACAGCCCTTTGAAGTTACCAAATTAAAATCGATTATTTCCAATATATCGAAAACTATAAGAGATTTTTTATTGAAAATGGACATGTAGCATTCTTATGGCAGTAGCATCTTAACAAAAAATTATAGTGAAATTTGGACACCCCTTAAAAATTTTATAGGGGTTTTGTTCCTTTAAATCCCCCCAAACTTTTGTGTACGTTCCAATTTAATTATTATTGTAGTACCATTAGTTAAACACAATGTTTTAAAAACTTTTTTGCGTCTTTATACTTTTTCGAAAAGTCAGTTTTTTTCGAGATATTTTGAGTATTTGTCAAATCCACCACATATTTGTATATGGTTAAGTACGATTATGGAGACTTTGTAATAATATGAACATTTATTTATGATTTATAGACCAGGGCGCATCTGTAAAAATATTAGTACATTTGGACGTTGAGAGGTGACTCAAATTTTTTTGCAGAAATTACTTGAAAATAGCTCCAATAATAATATTTGAGTTATCCTCCCTCTCAAAAAGGTCCGGAACATTGTTTAAATAATCAAAATGTCAAAAAATTAAGGAAAAATTCGATTTTTTTCTTCGTTTTTTGATTGTAACTTTAAAAGTATTAATTTCCGAGAAAAGTTGTACTGACATAAAAGTTGCGTAATTAAATTTCCTACAATATAAAATTGGTTAAGGATTTAAAAAACAGTCACACTTGTTGCAAAATAGCAATAATTGCGAAAAAACCATACAAAAACAAGTATTCGCATTTTACGTTTTTCAACCATTTATGCTACACCTAGGACCTTCATATTTCACCCAGAAAAACTTTATGATAAAGTAAATCAATACTGTAAATTTCATTAAGATCGGTTCAATAGATTTTGCAAAATAAATTTTGCAATCCAGCATTCCCAAAAAAAATTCATTTATTCAAAATGTTACAGGACTGAAAATAAAACAGATAGCAAGTTGAAATTTTTTTTGCACATAGAAGTTTACTGTACCTTTCATTTGGAATTTGCCAAATTAAAATCGATTAACTACCACGGCGCCAGGTATTTTTTTAAATAAAAATTAATTATTGGTGCTACGCGCAGGACAGCGGATAGTTTGCTCTGATTGGGCATTCCAATAACTTTTGATAATGATTGATACATTTTAATTTTTATTACATTTCGATATAAATAAATTAATTTGTTTATTGCAAAATAAAAACACATACTCTATCCTTTGAAATAACACTTTTTTTGGCAAAAACTGTCTTTGTTCATATATTTTAACTTAAAAAATAAAAGTTTATTATTTTTAAACATATGCAATTGTTTAAACAATATTTCACAAACAATAATAAAATTAGTTTGATTTTTGTGGAATTAAAATATTAAAATACAACAAAATATAGAATAAGAAAATAACATATTGGATAAAGATTTGAAGAAATTTTGATGGAAATCAACTTGTGTGAATCGAACATCGCTGACCTGCGCGTAGCACCAAAAATTAATGTTTATTTAAAAAATTTCCTGACGCCGTGGTAATTAATCGATTTTAATTTTGCAAATTTCAAATGAAAGGTACAGGACGCTTATATAGGCAAAAAAAATTGAACTTGCTATCTGCTTTATTTTCAGTCCTGCAACATTTAAAACAAAATGAATTTTTTTGCGCAAGCTGGATTTCAAAATTTATTTTGCAAAAACTGTTAAACCGATCTTAATGAAATTTACAGTGTTATTTTACTATATCATAAAGTTTTTCTGGGTAAAATATGAAGGTCCTAAGTTTAGCATAAATGGTTCAAAAACGTAAAATGCGAATACTTGTTTTTGTATGGTTTTTTTCGCAATTATTGCTATTTTGCAACAAGGGTGACCATTTTTTAAATTTTTAACTAATTGTATATTGTAGGAAATTTAATTACGCAACTTTTATGTCAGTACAACTTTTCTCGGAAATTAATACTTTTAAAGTTACAATCAAAAAACGGAGAAAAAAATCGAATTTTTCCTTAATTTTTTGATATTTTGATTATTTAAACAATGTTCCGGACCTTTTTGAGAGGGAGGATAACTCAAATATTATTATTTGAGTTATTTTCAAGCAATTTCTGCAAAAAAATTTGGGTCACCTCTCAACGTCCATCTCAAAACAGATGCGCCCTGGACTATTACATTTTTAGGTATACTTTGAAACATGTTAAAAAAGAAGCCACATCTCGATAAAAAGTGCCTTATCGAAAAAATACAAAGAGGCAAAAAAGTTTTAAAAATACTGTGTTTAACTAATGGTACCGCAGTAATACTTTAATTGGAACGTACACAAACATTTGGGGGGTTTAAAAGCACAAAACCCCAAAAAAATTTTTTATGTAAACATATTAAAAAAGAAGCCGCATATCGATAAAAACTGCCTTATCGAAAAAATACTAAAGAGGCCAAAAAGTTTTGAAAATATTGAATTTAACTAATGGTACCACAATAATAATTTAATTGGCACTTACACAAAAGTTTGGGGGGGTTTAAGGGAATAAAACCCCTTAAAATTTTTAGGGGGTGCACAAATTTCACTATAATTTTTCTTCAAGATGTTCCTGCCATAAGAATGCCACGGTTTCACCCCTATTCAGCGGTCCCCATAAGCGCGGTCCCCGATTGAGCGGTCTCAATACAGCGGTCCCCGTTTCAGCGGTACCCCGATTCAGCGGTGCCCGATTCAGCGGTCCCAATAAACGCGGTCCCCAATAGAGCGGTCTCAATAAGAAAATAATAATATGACAATGATAAGTAATTAGTTTTATTGTAGAATATTATTTTAACCTATTCTTGTTTGAAAATATACAGGTAATATCTAAGTATCTGGTATATACCCCAGTTAATAGGGAAAAAAATCATCGATTTCAGGTAAAAATGTTCTACAGGGTTTTCAAAGTTTTAAACGTTAGATGAGGGATATCTGATGATAATTCCGTGAAGACGTACAGCTGTTTTTGCTTTTTTCTAAACAATTGCAAAGAATGAAAAAAGCAGTTTTTTGACTATAAAACGTTTCTTGTACATTTTAGAGAAAATTGTTTCAAATAAATGTAGATCTTAAAAAGTTCTTTAATTTGGTGGTAAGCATATTGTAATATATAAACAATTGACCGAGATAATTGCAAAAAACCCTCATTTTTGCAGTAAATTATAAATATTAATAACTTTATTTTTTGCACAATGACGTAAAATTTAATGACTTTAAATTATGTCAATTAATGAGTTATTTAAGTGTACTAAATTTCAACCAGATCGACCAAATAGTTTATAAGTTATTCAATTTGTTTATCCCAGAGAGCAATTGTTTATACAACTGTTCTTGCCCTACAGTGACTCTGTGAGATATTTAGCAGATCGCAGTAGATTATTTGAGACTTTAATTTTAAGACGTATTAAAAAAATTTTAACATTTTATTGAAATTGTTATTAAACAAACTGTTTGAAAAAAACCTGATTTTTTAGCTTATAAACAATTAGAATAACTGAGATATTTTTTATGTTCCGTGCCTGTATGTAGGCTCAATGAAAAGCTGATGAAAAAATGCATACAAAAAAAGAAAAAATAATTTTATATGTTCATTTTTTATTGTTAAAACTACTGTCCCCAAGAGGGTCCTGTTTTTACTCATTTTCCTGAACGATGCCTCTCAAACGGCATGCTGTAGAACCAAACGCCGCTGAAACGGGTCGGTGGAATCGAGAACCGCCGAAACAGGGACTGCTGAAATGGGTACCGCTGAACCGGGGACTGCTGAAAAGGGTCGGTGGAATCGAGAACCGCTGAAACGGGGACTGTTAAAATGGGGTCTTACCGAATGCCACATGTCTATTTTCAATAAAAAATCTCTAATAGTTTTCGATATATTCGAGAAAATCGATTTTCATTTTGTGACTTCAAAGGGCTGTAACTTTTTTATGTGCATATTTGTACTAAGGTAAGTTAGGTTAACTCGAACTATTTTTGGTCCCAGAATATGTGGTTTAATTTATGACCTGTATTTTTGTTACACCCTGTATATTGTAGAATATAATAAACAGGGTGTTTCATTAAGAATTGTCCATATCGTAACTGGAGAAACCTTAGCACAAAATACGAAGATTTAACCCAAAATACTTAAAAAAAATATTCTTCCTTTTCCTTACCGAGATACAGAGTGTTTTATTACAAATATTCTAAAATGATTTTAGCCCAATGTTTTAACACCTTCCAACATTTTTTGTTCAAACTTGACACACAGTTTACACATGTTAGGATACTTTAACTAGTGTTAAAAGATAGTTTTCCGCTGTTACCAGAGGCGTGCTGTATGGATATATACCTCATTTTCGCCCCTTTTCCCCTCTTACAATCTACGCCACTGTCGTAATAATCATTATTTCAGCATGTTTTTTTGATTCTTCGTTACTTTTTACGTAAATATCATCAATGCGATAGAGTATGTAGTTTTCAAGTTATTTGCGTTTTAATGTAATGGATTCAATAAGATTATGTATTTTAAATATAAATCTTACTGAATGTACGTAAATAAATAAAAACTTAAGAAATAGAGAACAAGAATTAAGTTATAATCATTTAAGATTTGCAGTGCAAGCGTTTTTGCCCTGCATTGTAGTCCAGGGTAATAAGGTTTTTTCCATGACACTTGAACAGCCAGGGTACTGAAGCGTTTTTTCGACAGGTAATACCTATAAGAGGAAATTGTAACTATTTCCTGCGTAGGAACTGGCGGCCATTTTTATTTATAAACAATTAAGTGTCAAAAAATGGCATTTTTCACTTTTTTTTTTCAAATCAATGGAAAACAGGAAAAGATGGTTTTTTTAGTACAAATATCTCCGAGATTATGGAAAAAGCTTTAAAATGACGTTTTACAAAGTTTGATATACTCCTTTATTGTTAATATAATTGCGAAAAGGTCGGAATTGCAAAAAAAAATATTTTCGCAATAACTGTTGTAAAAATTAGTGTACAGCTTTGAAATTTTTGTCAAATAAGGGTTTTTTGGTGCTTAATATGTGATAAAAATTTCAAAGCGATTCATTCAATTGTTTAAATTTTATTCAAATTGTTTATCCCAAAGAGAATTTTTTTTGCAATAACATAAGTCAGAAGAAAATAACGTTAGAACCATTCCACAGGTGTCAAATGAAAGAGCATGAGCTATATTTTCAACTTGGTTTAAAAAAGTGAATAATAAATGCATTTATTAGTAATAAATAATTATGCAAAAGTATCGTAAATCTTTCCTTATAAACTTTTTATTTTGTTCTATAAGAAATTATACATATTATTTATTACAATTTTTTATCAATTATGATATTATATATAGATAACATTACTTGGTAGTTGTGCACTTAAATCAGGGTAAAAAAGTTAATTTTTTGGAAAAAGTTATTAAAAAATTTTATAAAAAAAAATTGACAATACTTTTGCATAATTATTTATTACTAATAAATGCATTTTTTATTCACTTTTTTAAACCATGTTGAAAATGTAGCTCATGCTCTTTCATTTGACACCTGTGGAATGGTTCTAAGGTCATTTTTTTCTGACTTATGTTATTGCAAAAAATGCTCTCTGGGATAAACAATTTAAATAAAATTTAAACAATTGAATGAATCGCTTTGAAACTTTTATCACATATTAAGCACCAAAGAACCCTCATTTGACAAAAATTTCAAAGCTGTACACTAATTTTTACAACAGTTATTGAAAAAATATTTTGCAATTCTGACCTTTTTTCGCAATTATATTAACAAAAAATAAGTATATCAAACGTTGTAATACGTCATTTTAAAGCTTTTTCCATAATCTCGAAGATATTTGTACTAAAAAAAGCATAAGCTTCACTGTTTTCCGTTGATTTGAAAAAAAAGGGGGAAATGCCATTTCTTGACAGTTAATTGTTTATAAATAAAAATGGCCGCCAGATCCTACGCAGGAAATAGTTATAATTTGTTCCTATAGGGCTTTTAATTCACAGTCATTTGTTTCGAGCTTCTGTCATATGTCGTATAATCCGTGTATATTAATATTATATACAGATTATACAACATTTGACAGAAGCTCTAAACAAATCGATGAAAAGCCCTATAGGTATTACCTGTCGAAAAAACGCTTCAGTACCCTGGCTGCTGAAGTGTCACGAACAGGGTATATTTTTGTCCTATTACCCTGGCCTATTGTTTAATTATTAAAAAACGGATCCGAACTCTTGAAAGAAGCCGATAGGTTTCTTTGTATATGTCTACAATAACAACTAAAAAAGTTGTCAGATACCTCGATTATTCCAAGTCGTGATAAAATTAGGTGAAATTTATATTTTTATAGTAGAGGATCTTTTTATAGTAAAGTAAATAATAAAAACAGTAAATATAATAGAACAGATACTTATAGTAAAGAATATAAACAAATATGAAGTGTCATCACCGCAACTGTCAAATAAATGTTATCAATTTATTCTAAAATGTCACCTTCGTTCATTACAGTTACAGTGTGTTCCGAACAAATGTGCTTCATAAAAACGCTTTATAATCCATTTATACAAATTAAATGAAACATATTATTGTGTATTTCTTTAGGTTAACATTAATAGAAATCTTCAAATATTATTTCTACGCGTATATAATAAAATATGTCTAGTGGCTGTAATTCCAGTGTACTCGGCAAAATGATTCTAAAAAAGAACACACCTACCGGCAAATATTTCGTGTTGGTATCATGCGACGTCACAGGCTATGACGCGGATGACGTACAACGGTTAGTAAATTAGACGAAGTATAGTCTTTTGGAATCCATTAAACGCAAATAACTTGAAAACTACTTACTCTATCGCAATGAGGCACAAGGGTGATATTTATGTAAAAAGTAAAAAGGAATCAAAAAACATGCTGAAATGATCATTACGACAGTGGGGTAGATTGTGAGGGGGGAAAAGGGGTGAAAATGAAGTATATAACCCTACAGCACACCTCTGGTAACAGCGGAAAAATATCTTTTAACACTAGTTAGAGTATCCTAACATGTGTAAACTGTTTGTCAAGTTTGAACAAAAAATGTTGGAAGGTGTTAAAACATTGGGCTAAAATCATTTTAGAATATTTGTAATAAAACACTCTGTATCTCGGTAAGGAAGAATATTTTATTTAAGTACGAGTATTTTGGGTTAAATCTTCGTATTTTGTGCCAAGTTTTCTCCAGTTATGATATGGACAATTCTTAATGAATTGAAACAGACTGTATGACTTGTACACACTTCTAAAAAAGGTCAAACCGGCAAACAGGTGTATGTTCTCAAAGAAATTGAAAGTGTGTAAAAAAAACTTTTAATAATCAGCTAAGTACTTTCAGCACATAACGTGCTTTTTCTTAATGAAACACCCTGTATAACATTTTAAATTGTTAATGTATGTAATGTAATAATATTAATAAAGTTATAATTTTATTCAAGCTTGTAACGCCTAAAAATAAGGACGCCATTGGACATCGGCAAAAAAATGTGTCTACTCTTAGAGTAGCGTTGTCAAATAAATTTATAGAGTTCTTCGCAATTGTGTTGCGTTTATTTTTATTTGCAGTTGTCCAATAAGTTAAGAAAAAGGTGGGTACCGGGTATCCACTAAGTATAAGTAGGTAAGGTAGGTAGGTATGCGCGTTGTGAATGTGAGCTCATGTTATAATCACCTGGGAATTCCAACTTAAAATTCACTTCTCTCGACCCAAACTGGTCAAGATTAGCATGCAGGTCGGGTCAAATGAGCAAAATAGAAGACGCAACTTTTGCGAATGGTCCACCTAATTTATCAAATTTCGTTTTTTTAAGGTTCGACCGAATGCATACCGTATACATCATGCTCCATGACGTTCGTTCCAGTTCATATTTCATGTATTATTGATCAATTCGACAGATACATCTTTTATGTATGGGAAAGACATATTTTTTTACAAGTGAACACCTGTTTTACTTCATTTTTTATATTTTAATTAACTTCAAATGTTTAAAAGTTGTATAATATATTTATTAACGTAAAAAAACGTAGCTAAAAACTAATCGAAACAATAATTCTGTGACAAATAGATTAACTCCAGGGAAATAAGATTTTTCTCGTGAAACTAACCAGGCCACGCAAACGATACTTGTTTTGGGTAGTATGGACCTCTATGACAAGAACCTATATGTTTCCTGCAGTCGTAAACTTATAAGTGGTATATTATGCTATCGGTTTAGAATAGAACGTTCTCCGTCTTCCGATACCCGTTCGCCATTCCTCTCTTTCCGCACATTGATCCATGGCTTTGTTTATTCCTGTCTGCCAACTTTTCCTCGCTCTACTTCTTCTTCTTCTAACTTGCGATTTCCAGTTTTGTACTTGTTTTGTACTTGTTTTGGGATTCTGTCCTCATGCATTCTTTGTACGTGACCAAACCATCTTAGTTGTGTTTCATTGATTTCGTCATTTATTGTGTGTGTGTGACCTTCATTATTTCTCGTATTCGTTCATTGTTGACATGTTCTCTTCTTGATATTCCTGCAGCTCTTCTCCAGAAATTCATTTCGGTGACCTAACATTTGTTTTGATTTTTCCTTCATAGGCCATACTTCGCAGCTGTATGTTATAATACTTTTCACTACGGCGTTATAGATCTTTTTCTTGTTTTAATTGTTTATCTGCTTGTCCCAGAGTACTGAGTTTAGAAGCGTAATTGCTTTCCTGCCCTGAATATTTCGTTCTTTAATGGCTCCGTCCAGTGTTCCGTCATTCGTGATTTTCATACCCAGGTATTTATATCCGTTACATTTACTGATTGTTTCTTCTAAGTCTAGTATCAAGTCCTGCTGCGTCCCACCGATATTCATATATTTGGTTTTTCCTATGTTGATCTCTAGTCCCCATTTCTTGAATTCCTCTATTAGCTTTCTTATCATATAACAGATATCATCATATTCTTGTGCTATTAGTATTTGGTTGTCATAAGTGGTATAAAAACCTTTAAAATGGCCTTTTTGAAGTTATACTTCTTTAGGCGCGATTGTCGAAAAATGTTGAGAGTGAATTTTTATAAAAACGACAGTATGAAGTACGCGCAGACTGACAGTCTGAAGTTAGTTGCTAAATCTTTCAAGTTTCGTATGTATCAGTGGAAATAAAGTATGAACAAAATATATTGGTGTTTTTAGTAAATATATTTATTACAATTTTTGTGTCTTTGGATTTGTCTTCGTCGGGAATAGGATAATAAGTATTAAAATATGATGAAAAGAAGAATTAAAAGCAATCTCAATATTATTTGTCAAATCTGTCAAAATAATTCATTTTGGTATCAATTTTACGGCCATAGCACACTGACCTACACCGGTTGTCGCCGATAACCGTAGTCAACTAGTCAAGTAGTTTCGGAACTACTTCGGAACTTTCGTTGGGAACACCTCGTGTTGTCGCCTTGCCTTACTTTTTTTAATATGTCTTCTTCTTCTTCTATGGCACTACAGCCCAAATTGAGCCTTGGCCTCCTTTATTTTTTGCCTCCACCCTTGCTTGTCTGTGACTGATCTTCTCCATACACGGATTCCTAAAAGAGCTTGTGCGTCGCTGTTTACTGTGTCTTCCCAGCGCTTTCTTGTCTTTCCAACCGGTCTCTTTCCCTGCATTCTAGCATTCAGTGCTCTTTTTGGTAGCCTATCCTCTCCCATTCTTATCACATGTCCGGCCCATTGCAATCTTTGTATTCTAATGAAGTCTGACAGGGGTGCTTCCTTATAAAGTTCGTTGTTGTATCGACTTCTGAAGATTTCGTTTTCCCTCACAGGTCCCTAGTTTTTTAATATTTGGTATTATTTTAATAACATGTTTTGCAAAGTACCGTAAAATGGGGTGTAGTTGACCGCTGGGGTGAATTTGACTGAAAAGTTCGAAAATATTTCCAACATGCGTATTTTTTTGGTTATTAATATTAGTAAAGTTTATGCTAATTCTATTCATTATAAATGTATGTTGAACATATATTATGTAAAAATTAAGAGTTATTTTCTTGTATATACTAAACATATATTAACTTGATTCTGATTTGTAAGAAAAGGAATATTCCTAAACTTTGTTATAAAAATCATGATACTAAACAGTAAGAGAAAAGTCACTAAAGACGTTTTCTGTTTGGAATGATTCAAAAAAATTAAAAAAACTTTATTCTACGCAAAAAAAAATAATTTTAGGAAAAAATCCTTATCTTTCCCCTCGCCTGGCAAGGTCTTATGCTCTTCAGAATCGCCTGTTATTGTACACATTTCTTCTAAATGACTTACTCAAACACATACTACTTAAATTGAAACCTTACAGGAGAAAGTTTATTTTACCCCTAAACTATGCACTTTTCGATTCACCTGGTAGATATACGTGCAGGGCTGATGCCTGCCAGGTCATGGTTTTTAGCCTTGGTGTGCTATGAATTATCACTATACAAATTTCTAGCCTTACAGAAAGACCGTTAGTCGAAGGGTTCACTAGCTCTTAGCAGGGTTGGCATAGAATTTCCCCATCTTATAAAACCCAGTGGGATTTTTCGGGTTTTTTCAATTGATAAAACCCACTATTATTGGGTTTTTTGGGGTTTTTTCAAAAATAGCAAATTTTCAGTTGAATGAACGTCATATACATATATTTATTTCTGAATAAAAACAAAAACTAGCATAAATACCATGAAGGAAGTAGTAGGTGAATACAAAACGAGAGAAACTGAAACTAAACTAATAAAACACTTACTTTAAACATGGTATATAGACAAATAAAAAATAAACAAGTTTCTTGTTAGACAAAGCATCAGTGCTTTTATTCTTTCAATTTTGCTGCTAATTAAAATTTTACAATGTTTACATTCGGCTTTAAGCTTTCCTTCCGTTTCAATTTTGTTAACGTCTGCCCAACTGAAATCTAATTTTCTTCCACATCTACTGTTATTTGCCATAATTTCAGAATGATGTAATTTCACAACTTCGGAACGCCACGGCAAAACGCACTCATCAATGCATCGCACAGTTAAAATTGACAAAATTAACACGTTAATCGCCATGACCCCCAACAGTTGGGTTTCAGATCTTATGGTTGTACACGCTCTGACACCCATACGGCAACCTTCACTACTAGTATGAACATTAAGGTCTGTCTTAACTGGGCCTGGGGGTAAGATATTTTTCGCATCATTTGGGCGATTAACGTGTTAAGAGGTTTGTGCTCTAAATAAATCCCCGAAGAAATATCGGTGATTCCCTATTATCCGGCTGTTGGCGTGGAGGCAAATGACGTAGTGCAGGTGCTGATGCACTGATGGCCAGTGATGCCAAATGTATTTATTTATGTCAAGTTGCTTTATTTTGTAAGCATATTTTGTTATTTTATTATTTTTGCAATAAAATTCATAATTTTTGTAAAACTTTTGATAGAGCAGAAACTATATATCAAATCTAAATAAATAACTGAAAATCCCCAAAGAAACCCGAAAAAAACCTTAAAAAACCCAAAAAACTCGTCGGGTTGGGCTTTTTAAAAAAAACCCGGGTTTTTTCCAACCCTGGCTCTTAGACTATTAATCAACTTTTTTTGGTACGCGGGATTCAGGCCTATTACAGCAAACACTTCAGGGTAGTACTCTTAATTTATTGTGGCCGCATGGATCAAGCAATCCAAAGTCATTATATGTCAAATAAAGTAAATTATTATATGTACCTACCTACCTTTTGTTACGAATCCCCAACATACCTTTCTTAATTTTGAAAGAATACACCCTTCAAGTAAGAAACGATTGTTGTACATAAATCTCAGAATAAATACCAATTTGTAATTAGTTTGACCGGACATATATTTTAAATCTTATCCGCTGAAATCCGTTTATGTTATTACAGAAGTGTCTTTTGTTGTCTGAGGATAAGATCACGTATTTTAAATCAGGGTTGGCTTAGAACATGAAAATACAGTAAACGATTTTCAATAATATGGTACATGTTGGAATAATACTTCCTTAAACCTTTCGCAACTAACATAGGTTTTCTGAACATTAAAGCTAACATCGGTGTCAGAGACCGACATAAAAAAAATGTTTCCATTGACACAATTTCAAGCGTAGGATTGTTTCTTTCACGGTTTTTGCTCTAAATTTTAAAGAACCGCTTGGATTGACATGAAATTTGGCATGCGTATAGCTTACATGTCAAAGAAAAAAACTAATATTGTACCGATGTGTGCTTTTGCCCTGGGGGTAACTTTCACCCCCTCTTGGGGGTGAGAAAATATATGTCCAAAATAAGTCCGGAAATGGGTAAACTGACTAATTTTAAGTAACTTTTATTCTATAGAGCTTTTTCGCCAAGTCAACACTTTTCGAGTTATTTGCAAGTGAATATGTTCATTTTTCAACAAAATAACCACATTTTTAGACGGTTTTTCGCAAATAACTCAAAAAGTAAGTATTTTGTCGAAAAAAGTTTTTATCAAAAATATAGCCTATAAAAAAGTAAAAAGAATGGTGTACGCGTTAGGTCTCTGGATCTCGTAGAACCAGAGTTATAGCCAATGAAAAATAGATTCATATTCACCAAATTTCAAATAGAATATTTCGACGTGAAATATCCAAAAAATTAAGCACTTTTTGGGGAAAATCTATTACAACTTTTTTAAAGTGTTTAAAAAAAGCTTTATTTCTGTTTTTACAAAAAGTTTCTAGCATTAAATTTAAGCAAGTTACGCTCAAAATAAAGTTGGTCCCTTTTGTTTTTGCAAAAAAAATCGGGAAGACCACCCCCTAATTAGCAACTTAAATTAAATTAATCGTTACCGCTCCACAAATTATTTTACTTATGTTGTGTTTATATGATCTGTAAGTTTCATCGTTTCAAAGTGCTTATTTTTGAAAAAATTTGGTTTCAAAATAAAAATTTTAAAAATTTAAATTTTGAAAAATATGCTTTTTTTCAAAATAACTTAAAAATTGTTAGAGATCCAAAAAATCTCGAGAAACAAAAAAAGTCAGATTTGATTTCCTGAATATCATGTATTTTTTTGTTTTTCTGTTAGACAAAAATTGATTAAGATTTGGTGTTTCTAAATTTGCACACATTCGTGATCAGTGACTCTTTCAACCCCTTTTAACTACAGCCCTTTTAATAATAAGGACTTTGAACCGATGAAACTTACAGATCATATAAACAATATACATGAGTCAAGAAACTTGTGAAGTCGTAACGATTAAGTTCATTTAAGATACTATTTAGGGGGTGATTTTCTCGATTTTTTTACCAAAACCAAAAGGGACTAACTTTATTTTGAGCGTAACTTGTTTAATTTTGATGCTAGAAATTTTTTTTATAAAACAAAAATAAAGCTTTTTTTAAATACTTTAAATAAGTTGTAATGAGTTTTACCCGAAATGTGCTTCATTTTTGGTTATTTCACGTTAAAGTATTCCATTTGGAATTTGACGAATATGAACCTATATTTCATTAGCTATAACTCTGCTTCTACTAGGTGTACAGACCTGATGTATACACCATTTTTTTTTTAATTTTTTACAGGCTATATTTTTGCTAAGAATGTTTTTTCGACAAAATACTTACTATTTGAGTTATTTGCGAAAAACCGTCTAAAAGCGTGGTTATTTTGTTGAAAAAATGAACATATTCACTGCCAAATAACTCGAAAAGTATTGACTTAGTGAAAAAGCTCTATAGAACAAAATTTACTTAAAATTAGCCAGTTTATTCATTTCCTGACTTTCTTTGGACGAATATTTTTTCACTCCCAAGAAGGGGTGAAAACCACCCCCAGGGCAAAAGCACATATCGGCACAATATCACTTTTTTTCTTTGACTTGTTAGCTATGTGTATGCCAAATTTCATGTCAATCCAAGCGGTTCTTTAAAATTTAGAGGTTTTGCAATATTTTACCCACATAACAATTTCATGTTCTTAGTAGATTCATAGAACATACTTTTCAGAAAAAGTATATACTAAGAATATGCGTAATTACCATTGCGAATGTGCAGAGCACATACTGAGTATATACTACATTACAGTACTTAAACGTTCTATGTATATACTTAGAATGTACTACCGCACTTCTTCTCAGTATATACCAAGAATATACTTTTTAGGATATTCTAAGAAGGTGCTATAAACCTTCTATTTATATACTTAGAATGTACTACCTCACATCTTTTAGTATATAGGAAGAATGTACTTTTTAGTATATGGGAAGAATATTACAAGGAAGTGCTATATTGCTCAGAAGCATGTTTTCAGCATCACCGAATCTCATCCTAGGTTCTACTTTCTACTAAATTTACATATTACATATGAGAATGTAGTTAGTACATTCTACAATATTACTTAAAAAGTAAATATAAAATATTATATAAATTTTAGTTAGTTATATCAATATTATATAGGTAAGTAGGTATATATATATTTAGTTATTATGTGCATATAAAAATAAAAATGCTGAATATATAAATTTATATATTCATATTCATATACCTATCGTACCCAAATAAATATTATGTAACATATGTATGTAAATAACTAAAATTTATATGTTGCTTATATGTACCTATATACATACTTACTATTTAAGTAATATTGAAGTACCAAAATGAATTTTTTATTTGTAAGTTGACCGCAAACAAAATAAAACGTTTAATTATGCATGTTTCTATTCCTGGTTGAAATACTTGGTCTTCCTCACAACACAGCATAGACATTGTTAGTGTTAAGTGTAGACACAAATGCCAAATGCCTATTCAGTAACTATTTTCATATTTTGTATTTTTCCTTTGTTCCCAACCCCCTACCCGCTAACCCCTATGCAGGTATGCAGCGGTCGTTTCCGCTTTGTTTGTGCCGGTTGTGGGTTTTGGCTCAGCCACACAGCTTACCTGAATGTCAATTCCATGTAAAAATAAAATTCTTCATAAGAATACTCAATAAACTTAATCAAAATAGTAAATGCATTTCAGTTATGAAAGCGAAACGACAATTTCTCCTTTTTCGTTAATACAATTAATTCTTAAACATTTTTACCATACAATTAAAACAATTTTAAATAATGAATTCGGTAGTTTAATTAATAGTACCTACATACATAAATTTTTAAATTTCATTAATTATTCTTAACGAAGTTGATAATCTATAGGCTAACATTATTCTTCCTATACATACATATATATTATTTTTAAGATATTTTAAAAGTATCTACTTATAAGTATGTGTTAAGTATGTACTTATAAGTATGTGCTAAGAATATTCGGTAAAAGTATATTCTGAGAATAGTATCTACTTATAAGTATGTGTTAAGAATGTACTTATAAGTATGTGCTAAGAATATTCGGTAAAGGTACATTCTAAGAATAAACTTTTACGAATATTCCGAGTTACTACGTACACGAATGTACTCAGTATATTCGGTACGAGAATATACTTTAAAGTATGTGCAAAGAACATGAAATTTAGAATGTTTTTTAAGGTACATGCTATGCTTGTACTACGCATATACTAAAAAGAATATACTCTGACGAATGTTGGTAGTATATGCTTAGAACATGATACGAACATTATTGTTATGTGGGTACCGCTAAAGAACGGACTATGTGTTTACTCCTTGAAGGAGCGAATTTAAACAAGAATGATATCTATTTTTAAAAGCTTTTATTTAGTTTGCGTCAAATCTTTAGACGTTAATTTGACTGCCTTTTAATGCAAATGAATGAAAATTTGCAGACGTATGCATTCGCGGGAACAATACACGAATAGTCAATAAAAAAAATTTCATATCTATTAATTGTTTAAATAAAAAAAACGATTTTAATGGAAAACGCTTTAATTCTCTTGTTTTTTACAATGTAAAAACTTAAAACCTTTACGGATTGTATAGCTAATGATATGAACAATACATAATTTCACTTTTTACGTTAATTGTTTACGTTATGCTTAATAAATAAACAATAAAGTTTCAAATTTTTTGCCGATTCCGACTACTTTTCATGTTAGTACATCATATGATTTATACATAAATATTTTAATAAACATGACGATATATTTTATTGTTTGAAAAGTGTAAGACTAAAAAGTAAAAAATAAAAAAATATGAAAAAAAAAATTAAGAAACGCTTTTCTTTAGTTACGAGTGACTAAAATTAAAAATATTATAAAAAAATTAACTAAAAAGCAAAAAATAAAAAAAAATGAAAAAATCTAACACATTCGTTAAAGAAAAGCGTGGGGCGAAAACCGTTTATTCGATGAACACACTCCACGGTTTTCTTTGACGGATGTGTTAGATTTTTTCATTTTTTTTGTATTCTTTGCTTTTTAGTTGATTTTTTTATAATATTTTTAATTTTAGTCACTCGTAACTAAAGAGAAGCGTTTCTTAAATTTTTTTTTTTCATATTTTTTTATTAATTTATTAAGCCTTTTAAACATTAGCAAAATACCAAAGAAAATAAAAACAATTATAACATCTCGATTTGTGAAAAACCAACTAAATTTTTCCACTGCTGTTTTCTTGTACCTAGCTTCAGCTTTTACTCCTGGCAATTGAGGTACTAAATTGTCAGCACGTGTTTGTACGTTTTTCGTTTGTAAATATTTTTTCATCGAGTATGTCACGTCCACCATCGGTCTCTGAGACAAAATTTGCCGATAATTGCACAATCACTTGACACCGAAGACTCAAACTTCAACACTAAAAACAGAAACAGGTATATACCTGAATCAGGCAGCTACTGATGGCGGCGAAGGTACATAACGAGCAATTTGGATATAATCGTAAAAAATCGTAGTGGTTCGTCTCACAGACCGAATGTTAGTCACGGAAGGTTAAATTAGTCTCTTATAAAAGTATCTAGAACAGCACTAAGACAAGAAGAGTCTTGTTTAGTATTCAAAGCTTAGTGAAGCAATCTAGGAATGTTTTTTCAACATAATAATACAGTAATAAAATAAACCCTTTACTGCCATGAAAGCATGACTATAAATTGCACAAAACTAAACAACGAAAATGTGACGTGGTGTCATATTTTCAGATAATAACGTGAGAAAAACAAAGTAAAAAATGATATAGAAAATATCAGAACATATTGAAAATGGGAGGACAACAGAGAGAGCCACTGGTTTTATTCGAATTCAAACAAGTATTGAAAATACCAAGCATTTTTTTATCAATACCAATCTATAGTTTATACGACATAACGAATATACATATCAAATGTGTAGAGGTCCATTGTTATGTATTAAGCATTTTATATTACTTTGATTGCTCTCTACCTCTCTCCTTCTTTCTCTCTCTATCTCTATCTCTATCTGTCAACTTTTATCCATCCAATTTTTGATGTAATTGCCTTCCAATTGCCTCTATCTATCTCTGTCCTCCGGCAATCTGATCGAAAGTTTCACGCAGAGTGCTCTGTCGTTTACCGATACTTTTAAGATCTTCATAAGCTTTTTTTTCTCTGTTGGTCTACACTCCACACTCCACATTCTTCGTATCTATTTTTTATCATCGCATCAAGTTAGGTGGTGGACTCGGTACCATTTTAGTTTTACCACGTCTTGCACGATATCCCTGACTTTTGTTCTCACTTACCTAGTAAACCATTTAGTAGGCAATATAAAAAATCAGTAGCTGTCCCCAAATAATGAATTTTCATTCGACATTACTACAGGAAGTTCTTATTCCAGACACGATGAATCTCACTAGCTAATAGAGAACGTCTTATGGACGTCTTATGTAGGATCATAGGATAGATGCGAATATGCAGTGGCGGCTCGTGATTTTTACTATAGGGGAGGCTATACCTAACTGTAAAATATCTAGACAAATTTGCACTAGCAAAAAAATGCGCCAAAAAATGTAATTTAAGGCCCCATTTTTTGACCATTTTTTATTTACATTTCATAATTCATAATTTCATGATATCATATCATTTTAAAAAATAGTTAGTCTAATTGTAAAAGTTTAATACCAAAGTTTGTGTCGTTTATTTGTTAACAATTCCATCTATTTGTAAATAGATACCTCGCATATCAAAATAAATACAGATTTGAAGTTTTGCAGTCCATACATAATGAAGCTTCAAATTTTTTAAGATAATCAACTAAATTTTTTTAATTCTAAACGCGGCCTACTGCGAATTCAAAAACACCATAAATTACCGATATTTTGCTTTGAGTTAGAGATATCGGAAAAAGTTATTTGAGCAAGTTGTTCCAAATATTATTATAACCCCACATACCAAATTTCATAACAAAATTCGCACTTTTAGATTTTTCATTATGTATTTTTAGTCAGGACCCTAAAATTCGTTGTCCCGAGACGGACGCAACCACGCAACGGAGCCGATAAGCTATTCTGCCTCCCTTGGTATATCTCCGAGCAGCGTGTGATGGCACCGTAGATGCCACTGTTAGGAGACCGGGTCTCCTTAAACGCCTGCTGAGCTGCACGGAGCATTAGCAACGGAGACTGTTGGGCTTCTCGGCTCCGTGCTCCGTTCACGCATCTCGGGATAACCCAGGATCCTGCCTACAATAATATGTAATAAAACTGAGACGCGATCATGCGTTCTAATGCTAATGCTCTGTACGTATGGGTAATTAGTGATAATATGGAATTTACACGTTGTATAATAGTGAGAGTTGTATTTGTTGTTTTCGCGATTCATGATAAACAAAACAGTGTAGAGTGTGTAAAAAATTTATGGGGAGGCTGAGCCTCCCTTGCCTCCTCTGACGAGCCGCCACTGCGAATATGATATTACTAAAGATAAGTAATATGATATTCATAGGCGTAGCGTGACCCCTAATAATTTGGGGGGGCACGGCGTCTACGGGGGGGGGGGGGAGTGGTGGTCCGTGGAAACTTTTTTGAAAACTACCACTTAAGAACTAAAGTAAAGTATATGTGTATTTTTGTTAAACATTGGTTTTAATCAATTTTTACTATATTGATGGATTGTAAAAAGACTCAATTTCAAAATATACAAGTTTATTCTATTCTAGACATAACTGCATGGACATTTATAACACAAAAACAAATTTGTGTACAAGACAAAGTTTTAAGGTGAACAGAACTAGAGTAATGGTTTTCAACGAACCAATTTTTGTTAGTTCTAATGAAGCATTAGCCTCCTATCGGCTAGATTTGAAAATCTGTCAACTAACAGATCTAGTTTTTTATCTTTCATGTATTCAGACGTCAATTCTTGCTCAATAGACATCAGGGCAAGCCCACTTAAGCGGTCTTCTGTCATGGTGCTTCGAAGAAATGTCTTTAGCCTTCGTAGTGTAGAAAACGATCTTTCTGCGCTTGCTGTTGTGATAGGCCACGAAAGTGATATTTCTAGTAGCTGCCAAACATCTGGTGCACTGGCTCGAAGATCATTCTCAATAAAAAAATCAGCCAACTCTTGGAACGTTACTCTTGTGGTTGCTTTGTCTGTTTTGACAAAATTGTTCTTTGCATAACAGTGAAAAAACTTAAGATGTGCAGAGAAACTTAAAGACAAGTTATAAAACTTTTGGATTGCCATAACAGCGTTGTTGTCAATTTCGGTCCAATTAAATAGTAACTGGGCAATGCAGTTGATTTTATCATAATCGTTCTTGGAAAAACGAGATTGCAGGTTTACAATTACTGTGTCTAAAGCAGCAAAGTAAATGTCAGTCTTGAACATCTGTTCAGGTGATTGATGAAATGCAGCATCTGAAGAGCTACTACTAGCTTCAAGTTTTTTCGGAATCTTCCGTTTGCGTGGTAGTGAAGGCCTTTCAACTGACAAACCTTTCATACCATATTTGTTACACTGTTCTTCTGACTCATTCCACATCTGAATAAAGCCATCATCATTTCTGTCCAGTTTTAAACAGTCAATGACTGATTCAACTTTTGCAAAAACCTTAGAAATGTCAAGAGATTCACTCTGCAGTTCTTTGGAGAGTATATCAGTCTGACTCAAAACGCTGTGCAATAGTTTTAAACTGAATACAAATTCAAATGTGCTGATTTGTTTGGCTAGACCATCAGCTTTGGCTGCAATTTTACGATTTGATACATCGTTTGCAATAACTTCCAAAGTTTCGTAAACTTCAGGGAGCTGCTCTAGAATTACATGGATTGCTTTGTGTCGAACTGTCCATCTAGTTCGAGACAAGCTCACCAGTCTTTTCATTTTTGTTTCTCCGCTTTGCTTACATATTGATTCAAATATTGAAAACCTGTTAGCTGATGCATTAATTAAGTTATACAGGTTATTTACTATGGATAAGCAATTCCGAAGCTGTCTTATTTCTTCACAAAATCTCTGAACAGCCAGATCAAGCAAGTGGGCATGGCAGTGTGTGTACAAAGCTTTAGGCTCTTCTTCTTGGAACCTTGAGGCAACACCTTTGAATTTGCCGCTCATGTTACTAGCTCCATCATATGCCTGGCCGTGCATTTTATTTAAGCTTATACCCAACTGCTGCAGATACTGTTTAATAGTGTGATGTAAATTTTCACCAGTAGTGTCTGACACATCAACGAAGCCCAAAAACCTTTCATTGATTTTAATGTGTCCATCTATTTTAGTAATGTATCGAATGCAAATGCTAAGCTGTTCACGGGTTGAAATATCCGTAGTTTCATCACAAATAATTGAGTAGGCCAAAGCCTCACTCACCTCTTGGACAATTTGTTGAAGCATTTCACTTTTTATGCAATCTATTATCTCATTTTGTACCTGGGCACTTTTGTATGAATGGACTGGGGATTTCATTAATGTTTGGATTCCTTCCTCCATTTCAGTAGATCTCAGTTCTAGCAGTTCTATAAAGTTCCCCCTGTTAAATGAAGCAGTACTCTCATCATGTCCTCTTAAGGCAAGATTCTGTTTTCCAAGGAATAGGATGTTTTCAATTATGAATTTTAAATACCTCCTATTCATCTCAACCATTTTAGTATGTGCCGAGGACAACGAATCTGCTACCGTGCTTCCTGCTTTTCTATACTCATTGAGAAACTGTTTAGATTTTTGATGCATTTCACTCTTCTCATGTTTCCTGAATTTTTCCAAAGCTTTCTTCCAATTGTTCATGCCCAGTTTAGTGAATGACTCCTCCCCGCGACCAGACTTATGTTGACAAAATAGTCGGCATGGGTAACAAAATGCAGCATCTGTAATGGGGCTATATTCGACCCAATTAAATTCACTGTACCAGGATTCTTTGAACTGCCTCGATTTGGATTGAATCTTGCTTACCTTAAAACAATCAACAGGCTGAAATGCTCCTTTTGCAATATCTGCACTTTGTACTCCCAATGAAGGATCTCTACTTTCGCCCTGGAATGTAGCATCACGATCTGGGCGTAAACAAGATGGCGATTCATCACCAACGCTACCTCCAGTGCTACTTCCCGCTAAATGTCTATCTTCATTTACACTTTCACTTGAATTTCCAAGTTTTTTAAAGAATGTTAGTACAGAGGACTGTTTCTTAGACATGATAAAAAACGAACATCCGCAAAAATTACACAAACAATAGCAGCTCAGCTAGTAACAATAAGCTTATTGAACGAATAAAGCGTGGCGACCACCTACACAACACAACACACGCGCACTGAGCTGGTATGATATCCCTCCGCCAGGCGTCGGCTGGGCTCGGGTGCATTCGATCGGCTGCTCCAGCTCGGGCGCAACCGGCCAGAGTCGGCTCACCGGCACTTGTAAATTTAGTTGTAACACGCGCATACTTTACACACACAGAATCAAATTAGATGCATACAGAAAAATAGACTAACGGGGGATCTATATTAGTTATTCATTCGTAACTTTTAGTGTATACATAATATACGTAATTTAAAGATAATTTATATTATTTTTTTCTTTTTTTGCATAATGTTGGGGGGGCACGTGCCCCCCGTGCCCCCCGTGCCCCCTTGCCCCCCCGGCCCGACGCCACTGATGATATTACTGGAAATAGATCATAGGATAGATGCGAATATGATAATGCGAATATATTACTACACTTATTCGTATGAGGATGACAACGTCTAGTACAAGACCGTCTACAAGAGCTTAGAAGATTCTGGCTGTACAAGGGTCGTAGAACTATTGGTTGGATGAACATTTAGTTGCTTTTAGTGAAATTATTAGTAAAAAGCAATTGGATGTCGTAAATTCTAGGTTTTCACCCAACGTGACCGGAAGTCGAAACGAAAGTAAGTATATTATGAACTATTCCTGTGACTTTGCGCCGATTGACATACTAGTACACTAATTTTGAGTACTTCTGGCCATTACTTTTTAACCGAAAATTACATCAATACCGAAACTACATATTGCTCTACTTTTCAATACGCATCGATTGATATATCACAACATGTACTATTTCTATAATTATAATGTGGCACTTCCGGTTACAACTTTTTAACCGGAAGAGATGTAAGTATATTTGTTCTCATCTTGCTAAGGTGCGTCGAATAATATATCGCTTGTACTATTTCTGCTACTTAAAACACTAATTCCGGTTACAACTCAAAACCGGAAGACCGAGATCACATTTCTTACCTTTAAGACAATATTTTGGTGCTAAGCTCTCATTCCACACTTGTCATATATCTGTTCCAATAACGGAGGAGTTGTGTTTACGGACGGACTGATGGACATGAATAATTCAAGGTTCTCACATTTTAATATTGTAAAATGGGTTAACACAATATAAGCTGAAGGTAAATAATTACTTGTGGGTCAACCATTATAATATAATCATCAATCATCATCAATCAGCCCTTTGCATCCACTACTGGATATAGGCCTCCCCTATTCCCGTTCACTGTCTTCTGTTCTAGGCGCTTAGAATTCAATTAGTGGTCATTTTTTTTAATGTCCGTCCATCGCTTGGGTGGTCTTCCTCTACTTCTTTTAACGGCTTTTGGTCTCCACTCGAGCAACCTCTTTGCCCATCTCCCATCTGTCAGACGGGCCACATGACCGGCCCAGTTCCATTTAAATTTAATTAAGTTCCCTCCTGTTCTCAATCTAAATCGTAGTTCTTCGTTTGTTATATGCTCCCGCAATGACACACCAGTCATCGACCTTTCCATCTTACGTTGAGCAATTCTTAGCTTCTTAGCAGATGCGGTTGTTAATTTTAAAGTTTAAGCACCGTAGGTCATAACCGGCAAAACGCATTGGTTAAAGTCTTTCCGTTTCAAGCAGATTGGAAGATCACTTTCACTTTTGAATAAGTCTTTTAGTTTACCATATGCGGACCAGGACCTCGATTTTTGACCCTTCGCTTCGTATCTGTTTAGTGTACAGATAGCGAATGATCGATAACGAAGCGAAGGGTCAAAAATCGAGGTCCAGGAGAGGATAATTTTCTTCGTTTCAATTCACACGTTTGATTGTCTCTCTGATTCGTATTTCATGACCAAGATATTTGTACTTTTCCGCAAACTCCATTTCGCAGTAGCTAATGACAATGTTTTCACTGGGAACCAGGTTTGTCATTAGCTTTGTCTTAAGATATGTTAATTTTTAACCCAACCTTACAGCACACTTCTTGAAGGTCTTACAACATTATTCTAATATAGGTACTTTAAATTGTCTGCCAGTAGAACTACATCGTCTGGGAAAACGCAAGTTTGTTAGATTTTGTCCATCTACATTTAAACCTTTCTCCCTCCAATCAAGCATTTTAAAGGCGTATTCCAGAACAGTTATAGACAGCTTAGGTGACATAGTATTGACCTGCCGTACCTACTCCTCAGCCAATTCGTATGCTATTGGTATTCTTGTGCAGCTTCACTACTATTGTGGCGTTCTTATAGATGTTGTAAATACATATTTCAATAATCGATACAGCATACATGTAAAACACTCAAGACTGCGTCCAGCTCAACGGTAGCAAAGGCCTTATGGAAGTCCACAAAGGCAAAGACAAGTAGCCTATTAATTGTACTCAATCGAATTTTCAATTACCGTCTTAACATTTTGAAGATGGTCATTTGTAGCGAATTCATCACGAAAAACTTCTATTGGTTAGTAAAATTCCAATTTGTTTTCCAGTCTAGTGGGGATTATTCTTGTGAAAAGTTTATAGAGATGGCTTAAAACTAATTGGTCGGTAATTTTCCAAATCAGCTGTATCCCTCCTTTTGTGGATTAGTATCACTAAGGTGTTATAACTAAGAGGACACTAATAGTAACAAATATAATGATAGTATATACTAATTGAGTGAGACCGGTCCTGGAGATAATTTTATCACACTTGAAAAAAAAATAGCAAGAGTCTGAATAAAACAACAAAAATAAAGAAGAAACGTATCAAAGGCCACCGACTAAGAATCCCTGGAGTGTAACTTAAGATTTTTACAAGATTTTTCTTTTTTACATGTAATCATAAATTTAGTTTTCAATTAGCCAAAGCAAGCAAGCCATGTCAGAAAGAATATTTCTTGTTCACAGCATATTTCGATTGAAAGGGATATTCTAGTTTCCTCTTAGGTGTTTTCAGTGGCGGCTCGAGTCCGATTCTTCTTTCTACAAACCTTTTAAATAAAGTAAAGAAATTATTATTGAAGTTGCAAAAATGTCAAAAAAACATGTAAACATGCAAACAACAATTTGTCATAATATTATCAATCGTTTCGCCTTTATCGCTACGCAGAGACGGCTTTCCTAATAAGATTTCTTCCAAAGTTTTTTTCTTGGGCCATACTAATATCAATCCTTTTTATCGAAATATCCTGTATAAGTTTTTCCCCCAGGTGTTCGTTAGTGATTTTCCCTACTCCCCTCCAGTAACTAACAGCAGGTTAGCAGTTCTTCATATTGATGGCTACCGTCTCGAAGTGTATCTGATCATATTATCTTAAAGTACTTTTTCAACCACTAGACTTCCCCTAATATAGATACTCATCGTTAATTTTATCCTTTTTGACACTCCATTTGTTTTTCCTCTTTCATTTAATCACCCTACGTTTAATTACGTACCTACATCATAGCTGGTATTATGGCAGTTTTCTAGAATTTTCCAATTTTATTGACATCTCTCTGTCAAACAACAAACCACTCAATTTCTCCCATTTCATCTGTACCGTCCTGATACTACTGCTTCTTTTATTTCCCCATTACTCTCTAGGTAATACCGATTATAAGTCTTTAAAACCATTAATTTTCACTAATAAGTTTTAAACCATTTTATTCAAGAGCTCCTCTCTACTCTTACAGGTTATTTGTTCTAAATCCTTTAAATTCGTTTTGGTATTTTCTACTCACATTACATTTCTACTCACAGAATCAGCATAATGTTAAGCACCAATAAATAATATTACTCTGCAGTTTTCTTGTTATCTATATGATCCAACACTAACGAGAATAAATAAGATCTAAGCACTGGGCCTGATATAAACACACCTCTTCTAATACTAGTTGTCATTCCCCCATAAATGTCTCTCACAATATTTACATACTCACCGGGAACTCCTTTCTTATTGGGCACCCACCACAGAACCCAACGCGGGGACCTCTATCATGGACTTTTTGCAAACTGCATCTGTTGTTGATCTGCCTTGCATAAATTCAAACTGATTCTCGGATATTTTGGTTTCTTCACTATCAATCATAGACATGTATTAACCTCTGGTTGCGAGTCATGGGTACTAACAGAACGACAAAAGAGTAAAATACAAGCAGTAGAAATAAAATACCTTAGACGAATTCAAGGAGTTACCAAAAGAGATAGACTACGGAACACTCAAATAAGAGAAGATTTGGAAATCGAGTCAACATTAGAATTTATAGAGAGAAGGCAACTCAGTTGGTGGGGTCATCTTCAGAGAATGGATCAGGCAAAACCTGAGAAAGAAATTTGGCAGGCAAAAACGCAAAGAAGAAAGAAGAAAGGTAGACCACGACAAACATGGGATAGAACACTAGGCAAAGTAATCGAGAAAAGGGGAACAACGTGGATAGAAGCAAGGACGCTGGCTAGAAATAAGAAGGAATGGGTCAAATTTGTACATAATATAAATGTATAGCAGATATTAGTTAAATTTAAGATTAAGTTGTTTTTGTATTGTATTATAATGTAACATAATGTATTGTATTGTATGTAATGTATTGTCGCCTTACACCACTATGTGGTAAAAAGGATTTTTTTTTGAAAATATATATATTCACAATCAATCTCGTCTATTAATTACTCTTTCCCATATTTTCATGGTGTGTCTAGATAGTTTTATAGCCCTGAAGTTTGTGCATGGAATATCTCGTTTGCTTTTGTAAAAAAACAAAAGAGATTGCAAAGGATATTACAAAGTTCTGTTCTTTGTATTCCCAGTAAATACTCTAATTGGGCATGAAAAATCAATTATTTTACTTGACTTGACTTTAATTATTTAAGGTGACTGTCTTTGGTTTAAATTCTTTTAAAATATAGGTAATAAAATTATTGAGTTTAAATTACTGTCTACCTCGGAACGCAGGGAATTGGGAGAACAAGAATATCATAGTTAAAGAACCTGAGGAAATGGTTCTCCACAACAACAGCTAATCTAGTTAAAGCATCGGTTAATAAAATAATTATAGCCAGAATGATCGCCGATATTCGAAACGAATAGGCACCAAAAGAAGAAGAATAGAAATTACTGACTGATTTACGTTCGCTTGATCCTGATAGGCTAGCTAGGCTAGCTAGGCTAGATTAATTTAATTTAGAGGATCCACTATTTATTTATATTATATTGGTCTTGTTGATAATGTGGTTATTTGGTTTATGTTGCCTGCACTTCAAATTGATCATATTATATTATAGTGTTTGTTTCTCGCTTATTGATAGCCCAAGATGACAATAGTCTGCAAAGACTAGTCCACAGACCCAATACAAGAACAAAAGTAGCATTTAGTATGACAATATCAACTCAGAAAATTAAAACAATAGTAATCATCAAAGAACCAATTAGATGTAAAATAGAGAGTGATGGCGTAAGTATTGAACAAGTAATGGAAATAAGATAAGATACCTTGGAATTACACTGAGATTACCTTGGAATTGGATTTAATTGGATTGGAATTACACTGAGATTACCTTGGAATTACACTTGGATTGCACTAAGATGGTTTGGTCATGTTCAACGTCGAGACGTTAATCACCCAATACGAAGAATAGCTGAAGTGCAGATTCCGGGAAGGATTAGGAGAGGAAGACCAAAGAAGACCTGGGAGGAGACGATAAGGCAGGACATGTTGGTAAAGGGGATTAACATTGATATGGCCCAAGATAGAATTGTGTGGAGAAATGCAATTAGGGAAGCCGACCCCGCATAGGGATAAGGCAAAGAGAACCTTGGAATTACACTGTTCAGCTGTGGAGACCTAGACAAAGAAGTGATAGATCAAATACAAAAAACAAATAGATTGGCAGGACGCCTTAATTACACTATATGGCGACATCGACATATTGACACTGAGATGAAGTTAAGAATTTATAAAGTCAGTGCTAGACCAATAATGACATAATATACCGACATCAGAAAAAAGATCCGGTACTAACACAAAGACTAATTACTGAAAACGGCAGAGATAAGAGTACTGAGAAGAATTTTAGAAAATACTCTGAGAGATCGAAAGAGGATTCAAGACATTAGAAGGACATGTAATACATACCCAGTAGTAGTTTATAGTCAATGGAAATACCTAAAAAATAAACTCCGAAAGAAGTTGACAGCATCAAAATTAAGTACCTAAGTGAACATAAAAATAATAGGACACTTTCGAATTTTTTAGGAAAAAGTGAAAAATAAAACGTTCGCCATTCTCACAAAAAATAAAATATTTAGTAATCAATATAAGACTTTCTTTACTTTAGGATAAGTAATGGACCTTAAAAATTTTGGATGGACCATATTTTTAAAAGATGTACATATACAGTATGTCCCTGTATAAGTTGTATCCATATGGAAAACTTTTTTATTATTAAATTTACGAAAAAAGTTATTCTTCATAAAAAGCATAAAAAGTTATTCTTCATGGTCCAAAACCTAAGATTTAACCATGAAATATCAAATTTTTTGAATATTATACGAGGTTTGTCAAAAAGTTTGAATTTCACTCAAGAATAAAGTAGCTTTATTTTTCATAATATTGAAAATTGCTATTATGAAAAGTTGTTTGGAATTAAAAACTATGTTCTAGTATGCAATTACATTCTTTTAATTGAAAAAATTTTTTTTTGAAAAATTATGAATAACTAACATTATTTTCAGTTATTTCAATTCAGATACCTAACTCTTTTATTATTAATTTTACAAAAAAAGTGATTCTTAATAAATAGTGCTGCATGGTCTAAAACGTAAAGTACAACCATATTATGTCAAATTTTATCAATTTTATACGAGGTATGTCAAAAAATATGAATTTCGCTCAAGAGTAAAATACGTTTTTGCACGATTGATCATTTTTGACTGTTTACCGTGACAGATTTTACGTCAGTAGGTGACATTTACTAGCAACTCGACGGTAAGTAATCCAACTCGACGGTAAGTACTCCAACTCGACGGTAAGTAATTCACTTACCGTCGAGTTAAAAAATCTCTTAATTTTAATTTATTTTTTGAAAGAATAAAGAAAACTAACGAATTATTTATTAATATTGAAACTTATGGTACAATTTGTTAAATTATTTAATGAAATCCCACTTGTTTGGGCTGTGGTTTCACTTCTAACAGAAACTCCTGCAGAATCGCATACATTAGTAGTATCGAACATTTTTTCTCTTCAAATACGCGATCAAAGTTGAAAACTTGGAAATATCAATGCCATCATAAAGAAAAACGGTGGATTTAATCATTGAATATTCTGCCCAGAGGCTTCCAGGAGCTTTCAACTGCATATGTCTTTGAACGAAATATGCCAATAGAGTATATTCTTCGATTCTTAAATTCTTGCCTTCGCACCATTTTTTAAAACTTTGGTAGGTATTTTGATAACGGATTTTGGATTTTTCGGGAATAATTGCGGAACACCCTTCTTCCCAAGCCCGTTCAATTTCTTCAAATTCACTTTCGCTCATATTTTAATTTATAATAATCAAAACTGTACTTAAAATTATTGACAACTAAATAAAAACTCAGTTCTCCATTGTTGTTATGCACCCTAGTTACTACTTAACAACCAAAGTATCTATCTTGATAAAATGAATGAAACTAGTCAATATGACGAAAATGTTTAATTTTATAATTTATAATGGTATCAATCGTGCAAAAAACGTTATAAGCATGTCGAACGTTAAGGGTAACCGATCTCAGACAATAATTGGAGTCGTCGCTCCGCTCCTCCTTCAAACAATTGTCTTCGATCGGTATAAAACCCTTACCGTTCTCCATACTTAATATACTATTATTTTTCACAATATCGAAAATTGTAATTATGAAAAGTTATTTAGACTTAAAAACTATGTTTAAGAATGTAATTACATCCTTGCTAATTGAAATATTCTGAACTATAAGGTACTTTATTTTTGATCTAAATTTATCTTATTTGACATACCTCTTATAAAATTGATCAGAATTTAATTTTTAAAATTTAAAATTTAATCAGAAATTATTGAAATAACTGAAAATAATTTTGAAAAAAAAATTTTTTCAATTAAAAGGATGTAATCGCATACTAGAACATAATTTTTAATTCCAAACAACTTTTCATAATAGCAGTTTTCAATATTGTGAAAAATAAAGCTACTTTACTCTTGAGTGAAATTCAAACTTTTTGACATACCTCGTATAACATTCATAAAATTTGATATATGATGGTTGAATCTTGACCATGCAGAACTTTTTATAAAGAATAACTTTTTTTCGTAAAATTAATAATAAACAAGCTGAAAATGCGAGCATTATATAACGAAAACTTTGTTTATTTACGTATTTAAATTCATAATATGGAAAATTTCTATTATGAAAAGTTGTTTAGTATTAAATGCTATGTTTCAATATGCAGTTATATCCTAATTTAAATATTGTGAACTATAAAGGTACTCTACTCTCGAACGAAATTCATATTTTTTTACATACCTCGAATAAAATTGATAAAATTTGATATATGATGTGCATCTTAGATTTTAGACCATGCAGATCTTTTAATGAAGAATAACTTTTCTTCGTAAAATTAATAATAAAAGGGTTATGAACGAAAATGATATTGGTATCCGTAATTTGAGAAACATTTTCAAATAGTTTTTTTGTACATAGCTTTTAACTCCAAACAACTTTTTATAATAACACTTTTCAATATTGTGAAAAATAAACATACTTTAATCTTGATCGAACTTCATATTTTTTGACATACCTCGTGTAATATAGATTTGATATCTAATAAAAATAAATAAATACAAAATAAACAGTTTGTCTACGACCGTTTAATAACATGCTCATTATTCGCTATTTTTTCATAGATAATAGCACCCATTACTGTACCCGTGAGTAATAATTCATTACTTACGGGCTGAAGTTACTCACGCACGGGTCATTACTCACGGGCTGAAGTTAGATTCAAGTGACGCATGCCACTTTTAATATTAATCGTATATAAACTGCAAATAAAATTACTTAAAGTTGTTTATTTAATACAATAATTATTGTAATTTAGATCAATAATTAACTTCGAAAAATTTTTAAAGGAATTTTAACTGTAACAACGTCAGTATATTTTTTACGTTTATATCTTGTTTACTAAAATTTTTGACGTTTATCATTTATTTTAGTGACAGTGACATTAGCTCATTTTGTTTATGTTAATTGGAATTTATAACTAATATTTTTTTACAAGTTATATTGTGTTAAATATGTTATTACATATGTATAGTTATATTATATAGTTAAATGTAAATATACATTATAACTATTGTAATACGTCCACACCGACCACAGCCATTTCCTATTTATTAGATTAATTGACAGTAGGTACAAATTTAAGCTTATAATTTTTCGGAAACGAATAGAACTTATATTGACTATTTCTAGTTATATTTTTACTAAATAATAATTTAATAATAGTAGGCAACCAATTATTCAGCCACGTACTAGGGGTAAATAGCATTTAGGTATTCTTGTAAATTATTATAATTTAAATCTCGAGTAGTTGATAATTAAAATTTTACTAATTAAAATAAAAAAAGGTCGTAGAAGAAGTATAGTATTCTACTCGCATGTAATGGCTATTACTCACTCTGATGAATTACGACACTCGCCTACGGCTCGTGTCGCAGACTTCATCATCGTGAGTAATAGCCATCATTACATGCTCGTTGAATAATATACTATTTCCTTGAAAATAGTGAACTGTAGTTTATCATTACATTAACATAAATAAATAAAATTTGTTTATCTGACATTTCAATTTTATGTTGACGTTTAGTTGCGTCAAACGAAAACAAAGTAGAGTTGACGTTTATATTATGTCGGAAGAAAATGACAATTTAAAGGAGGCTTGTGACGTCACAATGACGACTTTGAAGTCGGATATCTCGAAGATGGTTAGAGATAGCGAAATGCCGTTTTCAGATTTGGATTAAGAAAACAAAACTACATAGGAATCCATCGCTAGGTGGCCTCTAGATATTTCAGGAGCGGTAACGCAATAACACACACTTTTGCGAATTTATAAACGAAAAGTTTTCGTTGAAAAGTTTTCCATATGGATACAACTTACAGGGACATACTGTATAGGTATGATATAAAAAAAATCAAAATTTTTCAAATTTTCGTAAATTATTTTCTTTTGATAATAACTCCAACAATACTCGATACACGTAAAAATGATAGAGAACAAAATTTGAGTTTTTTTATTGTCTTGTCTTTTTATTCCTGTATGAATCAAAATAACCAAGATAGAAACGTTTAAGCCTAAATTTTACTGCGAAAACAATGTAACTGGTGCCCTTTAACCTATTATCCTAAAAAAATAAAGTACAGTAGATTAGCGATTATCCGAGGTATCTGGGACCGTGACTACCTCGGATATGGAAAAACTCGGTTAACACTGAGATTGGTTATGTTGATAGAAAAACACGTAAATAACCATAACTGTGGATATTTTAATCACAAAACTAATAAATTTTACTGTCTATAAAAGATAAAAATATTTACCTTATCAATATTACTGTTTAAAAAAATATTTGATTGATTTTTTCGTAAGGTGCCTCGGTTAACCGAGGGGCTCGGATAACCGAGACTCGGATAATCGCGAGTCTACTTTGAAAGACTAGATGTAATACAGTTTTATATATCTTTAAACTACCTTTCAAATAGTTGGATGTGCCTGATATCACAAAAATTAACAGAGTTATTCCAAAAAAAAAACAACATTTATTGGAAAAATTCTTGGAGTATAAGTTTTGATGCTATCAACTTCTTCTGGATGCACCGTCTAACCCCTCTAGAAATGGTTATGTTTTCACTCACCATATGTTCATTCTTTATGTGGGCTGTTTGATTCCAATATAGATTTTTTATAATCTGGATGTTCTTAGTGTCAAGTCCTGAAAGATGTAATAGTTCTATGAGTTTGTCATGTTTGATAGTATCAAATGCTTTCTCATAGTCGATAAAACAGGCGTAAACATCTTTCTGTTGATCCAGGCATTTTTGAATCAAGACTTGTATTGCAAATAGGGGCTCTCGAGTTCCAAAACCGCATCTAAAACCGAACTGTGTTTTACTTATGCTGTGTTCTAATTTTGCTCGTATTCTGGAATGGATAATACCATAGCCACCGTAAAGTAAAGGTGGCTATGATAATACGCAAGAATACTTTAAGGGTATGACTCATTAAACTTATAAGGCGATATTCGCTACACGTCTTAGAATTGGATTTCTTGGGAAGGGGCACAAATGTAGATTTCAGCCAGTCCGATGGAATTTGACCAGTATCGTATATCCAGGGGTGGCCAAGCTTCTTAATAGTCCGAGCCACTTTTCACAAGTTGAAGTTTTTCGCGAGCCGCAATAAAACACTTATTCAAAAAGTATCTATGTATAGAAGGTATTTACATTTTTTTTAACAGAACTTTTACTTACTGAAAACCGAAATACAATTACGAAATATTTAAACTTAATTACATTTTTGTTTTCCTTCTTTTAATAATTCTTTAGAATTTGGTGATTAATATGTGACTTCTCAGTAACTCTTTTAGATGCTGGTTAGGTAATATTGATCGGTGTTAGGATTTCACGAATTATAAAATGGAATAAAATGATCCACACAAGTACGTTGTTCCTAATATGGAAATAATTCGACAAGCATTCTTTTTTAGGGTACCTTCTTGAATTCTGGTACAAATTTCCAAAATTCGGTATTCGGCGTTGACTTATAGTTTTATTTTCGAGCTTGATCTTCTTGCGTCTCTATTAATTTTAATTCTCCAGATGTTGTTGGGGTCATATATTGGTAATAATAAAAAATTCACCTTATGAACTATGTTCATTTCAAATGAATTCGGAAAAAAATGAAGAGACGATTTAACATATTTTAAGTCTTCAAATCTATTTTGGAGTTCGGTCAATATTCCTTCCGGCTTTTTTATATACCTACTCGTTAAGTTTTTCTAGTATAATATGGTAAAAAAATTTTTCTAAGTCGAGTAAAATGACTTAAATGCAAAATGTGTACCTAATACAAATTACAAATTACATCTGTAGCAAGAGTTATACAAAAATCGGTCTGGAGTCGGTTGATTACTGACTTTTACATTGCGCCACTCTTATGTAATGTTCGTTAGCGCAGTTTTCGATGTGTCATATAATTCTTATCTTGGATGGAAATGGAATTTGTTACAAAGTCTTTCATGTTTGTTGTCACTAAATTAAAAGACATTTTGAAACACTGTAGGGTTGATTATAAGAAAATCACGATAATCGAGCAAAAGGTGTATTTTCGTCTATACGTTACAAGATCTCAATGCTAACTAACTAAAATAAAAACAGCAAACTGAGAAAGGTCTTTTGTATCTTTCTCAGGTAAATACATCCGTTTCCATCGATGCATTGTGCTACCTAAAAACCGTTGGTTCCCGGAAAGTCTTATCCTATGGTACGCGTCTTACCGACGCGTTCCCTACATAGACGGCGTAGAAGGGATCGTTTTGTTACAGTCTCCCCCCCTGGCATCGATATCGTTAGAGGAGAGGCCAGCAGAAGATGTAGTTTTCTTCCTGGGACGTCCTCGTCTTCGTTTTGGCACTACAGGGGTTGGAACTTCAGAGTCATTGAGCTTCGCAGGTGTAAGCGCCGATACGTGGAACACACCGAGGGCAGTAGGGGTGTCCACTCCACAAAGCTCATAACTTACAGGCGATACCACTCGCTTGATCCTATAGGGTCCATCTCTCTTCGGGTAGAATTTAGCCGTCTGTCCTTTCGACCTATTACTAGGAGCAGTTGTATTGGCCCACACTAAATCTCCCTCTTTGAATGGACTGGGTTCCTTCAGGCGTCGATCAGCATATTTCTTTTGCCTATCTTGGGCGTTGTCATGCTTAATCTTCGATTCATGCCATGTTTCAGTCATGCGTTTTAAGTATGGAGATATTTGAGGTATAAAATTCTCAGTTTCTACAACTTGGCGAATATCTCGATTAACTTGGTCTAGAGTTCGCAGCTCACGTCCAAAAGTTAAGTAAGCAGCGGTTTGTCCTGTAGACTCGCTCCATACTGAGTTCATGGCAAATCTAACCATTGGCAACTTCTCAGGCCAAATGTTATGCTCCGTTCCTACAAGCATAGCAAGTCTCGGCTTCAAATCTCTATTCTTGCGCTCTACCATATTAGCAGAAGGGTGATAGAGTGGAGTAAAGGTCTCTTTGATTTGCAACACATAGCAAACTTGTTGCATCACGTCAGACACGAATTGCACACCATTATCACTGATAATCCTTCTCGGTAGGCCAAATCGTAAGAATACCTCGTCAATAAGCTTCATAGCGCATTCTTGTGCAGTTGCTTGAGTTAAGGCAAATAACTCCACCCACTTAGTACAGGAGTCTTCAACTATGAGAATCCAACGTTCACCTTTCGATCCTTCAGGTAACGGTCCAAATAAGTCGATGGCAAGTGTCTCGAAGCGTTGCGCATACACAGGGGTTTGTAATAGTCCACCTGGTTTCTGATTAGAGGCCTTATATCTTTGACAATCTTGGCATTTATCAATGTATTCAGCAATAAAACGACGCATGCCTGGAAAAAAGAATTTTTGAGCAATTCTTCTCAACGTACGTTCGATACCATAATGACCAGCCGTCGGTGCATCATGATATTCTCTCATAATGGCTTCACGCTCGTGTGTGGGTACTACTAACTGAGCCTCTTCTTCGTCTTCTTCCGATGAATAACGGTAGAGTACTCCTTGTGTAAGCAAGTATCCACGATCTGTCCATTTTACATATTCATTCGAATTTGGGTCTTCGAATGATTGAATTATTTTGGCGACATCTGGGTCTTTCAATTGTTCCACCCTGGTCTCATATGCCGATCGATGAGGCAAGTCAATTTGCACTTCACATATCTCGCAAGACAGTACATCATTGTGTTCACATGGCGGTCTGGAAAGTGTATCGGCTACCATGTTACGTTTACCTGGCAGATAATCGATGGTTAAGTTATAACCTTGGACCAATAGTGACCATCTTGCCAACCTTCCTGTGGGAGCTTTCAGGCTTAGCAGCCACCTTAAGGGTTGGTGATCAGTCTGCAGCGTTATCTTCGTACCTTCAATATAACCTCTGAACTTTTCTAAGGCCCATACAACAGCTAAAGCTTCTCTTTCCGAAGTAGAATAGTTGCGCTCGGCAGCGGTAAGAAGTCTGCTAGCGTATTCCACGGGATGCTCGTCATCGATATCTCCTTGTAGCAACACTGCTCCTAACGCGTAACCACTGGCATCAGTACGAATGATATACGGTTGGTTTTCATCTGCTTGCCGTAAAATTGGAGCGGTAATCAGTAACTTCTTAAGTGTTTCGAATGAGTTCTGTTCCAGTTCTGTCCACTTCCATGGCTTATTTTTCCTGGTTAAGTCACTCAAGGGTCTGGATATGTCCGCAAAATTATTTATAAACCGGCGGAACCAACTAGCCGTCTGAAGGAAAGATTGCACTTCCTTAACGTTTCTCGGCGGTAACCGTTCCGATATAGCAGCGGTTTTATCCGGATCGACCGAAATTCCTTGCTGAGTGATCAAATGTCCCAAGTATTTTACTTTTTCGCGAGCAAACACGCACTTTTTCCGATTTGCCCGAAGGTTAAATTGGTCTAGTCTATCGAACACTAACTTTAGATCGTTTAAATGTTCATCAAAAGAGCTGGATAGTACGATGATATCGTCTAAATAACCTAAAACCACTACGTTACTAAGACCACGACGAAAACGGTCCATGAGTCTTTGAAAAGTCATTGGGGCTCCCTTGAGACCAAAAGGCATCCGTAAGTATCGGAAAGTCCCGAACGGTGACACAAACGCAGTCTTATCACGGTCCGCTTCCGCGACGTTGACTTGATGATACCCCGATCGTAAGTCTATCGTAGACATGTAAAATGTTCGTTTCGCGGCGTGTAGTAAATCGTCCATACGCGGTAACGGATACGAGTCACTAGTAGTTACGGCGTTTAAACGTTGATAGTCAACGCAAAGTCTCGTACCGCCATCCTTTTTCGGTACTAATACTACCGGCGCGGCCCACGCACTTTCGCATTCTTCGATGATGCCCTCCTCCAGGAGTTTATCTAGCTCGGTTTTCAATACCTCTCTCTTTGCAGGTGACATCCGATATGGTGGCAGTGCGATGGGTGCATTATTTCCTGTGTTAATGCGATGCTCAGCGTAGGCTGTAGGCTCTCCCCCCATTCTGAAAGTATCCTTCCTACCTTCTAAAAATTCATCCAGTCGATTGCGTTCATAATCCGCTAGCATCGTTCCTTCATCTGGTCTCAAGTTTTCACAAAAATGAATTTCAATACATTCTGTACCTGTATCTTCAAAAAGCAACTGCTGTCGTGTGCTGTCATTTGCAAAATACCATTCTTTATTGTGAAAATCTAGAGCGATTTGTGCATTTATCAAAAAATCGATACCTAGCAGAGTTTTATTAGGTGCATCAGGAAAAATTATAAACTTTGTAGGCACCGTTTTACCTCTTATGTGTACATCGACTAAAGTTGTCAACACTAGTTCTGTTCTCCCAACACCATCAGCGAATTTTACAGAAATTTGCTCGGGCTTAAAACTTTGTCCTTTGTTTTCTAAAAGGTTGTACAACGTTGTACCAGCTATACTTTGTTTAGCACCTGTATCTATTAACCCTTGGCCCTCATGACCTAATATATTAATACGTAGAACAGGTCTGGGTTGAGGTGAAATAAACGTGTCTAAGGAAGAGAAATCTAGCGAAGATGTTACTGTATGACTACAAACTGGGCAGTTGGCTCTGATAAAACCCGGTTTCCCGCATCCGTAACATGATAACGGGTTGTTTACACTATTTCGCGACGAGTTCGAAGTGGATGCTCCGACGGTAGCACTAATCGTACGCGAAGAACTCGCGGTTTCTTTCGGAATTGTCGGTGTGTCTTTAGATTGTTTATCACGTAACTTTCGACACTCGTCCTTAGAATGACCCGGAACGCGACAAAATCCACATCGCGGACGTTTTTCGTAAGTTTGTCGATTGTTTGGAGTTTTGTTATCGTCAGAACAAGGTTTCTCAAACACATCTTCGACCTTTCGTGCCGCCGTAAGCAGCGCGGTAAAAGTGGAAACGGAATCCCTCGAAATCTTCTCTCGAATCCCCTTGTTTAATAGTCCGTACACCATATCCAACTGGATCTCTTCTGTAAGGCTGCCTGGGTCTAGTTGTGCCAGAACCGCCCTACAACGACAAACAAAGACATCTACTGTTGTTTTTTCGTTTTGCTCCTCGGCAAATAACTCGCGGTACACGCGATAAGCAGGTTTTTTAGGACCGAACGTAACTCTAAGCAGACTAAGAAGTTCCTCCCATGTCTTAATAGTGTCTTTGACGCCTTGATACCATTTTGCCGCGAAATTATCGAAAAGCATACCGATTCCCCGAAAAGCATTCTCGTCCGACACTAATGCGCAATCTTTATAGATTTCGACAGCGCTGATGAAAGCATTAACGTCGGTGTCTTTGTGTCCATCAAAACGCGAATGGCATTTCGATAGGTTGCCACTTTGAACCGGCGCCGGCGAAACGGGAGCACTCTGTACCGCTAATTTCGATAACAGCTCTTTAAATTGTTCGTTTGTCAATACTACGTTTTGAGCCATGTCGTTAATGTTTGTTGCCACCGATCTATTTGAAATAGAGTCCGACTTAGAAATAATTTTTATGGTACTCGAATGTTCAATGTTTTGCGTGGAACGCAAATTGTAAAAATGATTGGTCATGCAAAATTGGAATGTACTTGCCAGTAAATAGCTCTCCTGTGTCCACGCTTGGATAAGGGATACCTCCAACAGCTTTCTGCATACCACCTGTACAATTCTTGGAACAGCTCTAGCACTAATTCACTTCCGAGTTTCACAAAACACAAGGTTTTTACACGTAACCGAAAGCAATCAATCGTTTAATACATAATAAAAATACACAGAAGTGTCTGAATAACTAAAACGAATCACTTTGTTATTTATTAACAAACAAAAGTCCACTTGATTATTTATTTAACCAGCGAAGCACTTAATATTATTTTAACTGGAGTTAGCGAGGTTATAACAGTGAAAATAGTCCGATTAAGTTATCGAAACTCACTTTTCACGCGAAAGAGTGTCCAAATATGCTGAAGCACGCTTTTTCATTCAAACTACCGAAATATACGATTTATCGCGAAATCCCCAAGCCACGAGTTGGGCGACAATGTGATGATTACTTAGGGTAATGATCTCAGGTTGTAGGGTTGATTATAAGAAAATCACGATAATCGAGCAAAAGGTGTATTTTCGTCTATACGTTACAAGATCTCAATGCTAACTAACTAAAATAAAAACAGCAAACTGAGAAAGGTCTTTTGTATCTTTCTCAGGTAAATACATCCGTTTCCATCGATGCATTGTGCTACCTAAAAACCGTTGGTTCCCGGAAAGTCTTATCCTATGGTACGCGTCTTACCGACGCGTTCCCTACATAGACGGCGTAGAAGGGATCGTTTTGTTACAACACATATTATGGAACGATAATAATTTTTTTAAATCATATCTAATACAAAATTGAAAAATAACTCGGGTACAATCGAGAGCCACAAGTAATCCTTCAAAGAGCCGCATGTGGCTCGAGAGCCGCAGTTTGGCCACCCCTGAGTATATCTTATTAAACAGTTCCAATACTACATTCATGTTGTCCTCGTTAAAAACTTTTAAAAATTCGACTGGTATTTCATCGCATCCTGTTGCTTTCCCATCTTTCGTTTGATCTATAGCTTTTATCACCTCACTTTTCAATATTTTTGGTCCATTCAGATCAAGAGTGTTCGTAGAAATATGACGATAATCCGTAAACAAATCTTTTATGTAAATTGCCCAAGTCTGTAACTGTTCTTCTTTATCTACAATAAGTTTGTTGTTCTCGTCTATTAACTTACCAAACTGTTTTTTCTTGTAAGTATAAGTAAACTCCTTAATTTTTTTATGCATGTTAAAACTATCGTGTCTTCCTTCTAGCTCTTCTATTTCTTGACATTTTTCTTGTAACCATTTCTCTTTGGATTCTTTTATCTTTCTGCTGACAGTTCTATCCAGTTCTTTATATTGTTCGGGATTATTCTTATTTTCCCTCCTTCTGTCCATGAGGTGTAATATTTCATCTGTCATCCATTCGTTCTTCTTCTTCCGCTCGTAGTCACCAATTACTTCTTTCGCACCGTTACATATAGCGTCCCTTAAGTTGATCCAGTCTCTTTCAATATCATCAGTATTGGTTGTTAAAGCAACATTACTATTAATGCTATTTTTAAGCTTGACTTTTATCTCGGGATTTCTAAGTTGATCCATATCTAATCTTTTGCTATCCTGTTTCTGGATTAAGGTTTTTAGTCTGACTCGTAATTGGGCTACAAGAGGATTATGATCAGAGTTTATATCAGCTCCAGGATATGTTTTGGCTGATATTATTGCGTTACGGAATCGTTTGTTAATTGTTATAAAGTCTATCTGATTTCTAACGATGTACCCAGACTTGTCCTGTGGTGACCTCCAAGTGTACAATCTTCTTAATGGTAACTTAAACCAAGTATTAGTGATAATTAAGTTTTTCTCCTGGCAAAACTGTTTTAGTCGATCACCTCGTTCATTTCTTGTTCCCAACCCATACTTGCCAACTACGTCACTGACTTCGCCTTTTCCTATTTTGGAGTTAAAATCTCCCATTACCATGGTTATGTCTTGTTTCTTTAGGTTTTTTATGATTTCGTCTAATTGTTCGTAAAACTCTTCAATTTCTTCATCAATACTCTCAGATGTGGGAGCATAAACCTGAATTATATTTATGTCTAGAAAGTGCGCACTTATCTGGATCAACATGCAGCGTTCTGAATATGGAATAAAATTTTTTATGTTTTCTGATTTTATTATTTACTAGAACCGCTACACCATGCCTATGGTTCCATGGTACTCCATGCCTATCTTCTTCTCTGCTGCCTGAAAAAAATATTGTTGCATCCTCCTTTAAATTATCCTCCAAATACTGTTGCATCCTGCTCATAAATTATTAAACGATATGTAGTCGCCAAATAATGAATTTAAATCATTTTAAGTACAACTTTCTTTTAGGCCGGGAAGATGGGGTGGTTTTTCTTACGAAGGGGTTGTAGCTCAATAATCGAAATGCGCGTAATTTAAAAGTTTATTCTTAGAATATAATATAAGCTATACGAATTATATCCGCGATACGACCTATTTTAAATTTTCTCAGCATTTTTCTCTTAAATTAAATCAATTAAAGGGTTGTTTGGGGGTGAAGAGGATGAGCTCAAAAATCGAAACTATGTCAGTTCGAGAGCTCATAAATAGCTCGTTATTCTGCCGCAATATCCCTATTTTTAATTATTGGGGAGACTGACTCAGCCCCCCCCCCCCCACTAAAATATTAAATTCCTGCCCAGGGTAACGAGCTCAAAAATTTTAATTGGCGGAATATGAGAGCTCATAAATAGCTCATAAATCAGCGCTATTTGTTTTTTAATTTTTGCAAGTGGGGGGGGGGGGCAGCTCAACACGGATGTAGAATTGTTAGATCACTTGAATTCAGTAAATCGTTCTGCTTCTATTTCTGATATGTTAATCATTGTCTATTGTCTGGCATAAAAGAAATTGAGTCATCCTGAATGGATCTTTTAAACTGAGAGAGGTACTTTTAATCATAATAGCAGAATTGTCTAAAATAAAATTTTTATCTAGCCGTCCTTCCATAATTTATTCTTGTATTAATTTCCATGTTCATCTTCTGGATTTATGTTTTATGAAACTAACATATCGCACCCTCAGTAATATAAGGATCTAACTCAAAATTTGTGCAAACTGATTTTAAATGATGTACTTTCCAACAATCTGCTTTTTTGAATTGTGCCTCTATATTACTGAGGGTGCGATATAAATAAAAACAATAGTTATAAGAATATAAAACTACTACTAGTTCTGCAATCCAAATGTTCTCGAGTGAGAACTACTTCTACCCCGGAACACTCCGGTAATACTAAATACTATACAGGGTGTAACAAAAATACAGGTCATAAATTTAATCACATATTCTGGGACCAAAAATAGTTCGATTGAACCTAACTTACCTTGGTACAAATGTGCACATACAAAAAGTTACAGCCCTTTGAAGTTACAAAATGAAAATCGATTTTTTCCAATATATCGAAAACTATTAGAGATTTTTTTATTGAAAATGGACATGTGGCATTCTTATGGCAGTAGTATCTTAAGAAAAAATTATAGTGAAATTTGGACTGGACACCCCTTAAAAATTTTATGGGGGTTTTGTTCCTTTAAACCCCCCAAACTTTTGTGTACGTTCCAATTTAATTATTACTGTAGTACCATTAGTTAAACACAATGTTTTAAAAACTTCTTTGCCTCTTAGTACTTTTTCGAAAAGTCAGTTTTTATCGGGATATGTTGAATATTTGTCAAATCCACCACATATTTGTATATGGTTAAGTATGATTATGTGTGTGTGTGTGTGTGTGAAAATGGCTTGGATGCGGGTCCGTTAGCCACAGATTTTTATTTTATTTTTACCTCAATTTATTAGTTTTGTTATATTCCCACCTATCTGACTCAAATGACTATATTTGTTTCTTTCAAGTCATAGGCGTAACCAGGATGATCCTAAGGGGGGGGGGGGTTACAACTACCTGAAAGGGGGGGGGTTACAACTACTGGAAGGTCTCCGAGGGCTATGGTGTTAAGCGTATAGAGCTCAAAGTACATCCCAATGGGGGGGGGGTTACAACCCCCAAAACCCCCCCCCCTGGTTACGCCTATGATTTCAAGTAGTTTATGAGTAATTTAAATATTTCCATTTTATTAAGTACGATTATGGAGACTTGGTAATAATATGAAAATTTGTTTATGGTTTACATTTTTAGGTATATTTCAGTGGCGGCCGGTGAGGTAGTGCCATGGAGCCATGGCACTACCATATTTTTATGCAGAAACATATTCTTTTTATCTTTAAACCGTTTTAATATCTGTTAATTTTTTTGTGTGTATTTCTTTTTTTCTTTATAAATTATATAAAATCTGGCAACTGTGTAGTGCAATATAAACCTCGCCACTCACAGCAGACGGAATGACCGTGCCAATGCTTATGTGCCTCGTCTGAAAAGAGAAAGATTTTACGGGCATTCTATGTAAGTGACAGAGATATCGCTATATTGCACTTTTAATATACGTTTAAATGAAACTATTCGTGCCTGGCTTGACTAATATTTTTTACTATGATCATAGTGGATAGTGGATCGTAGATCCAAAAAGATTGTCGTACAGGGTAGTACATTATATTTTCGAGTTTCTTTACGCGCTCGCTCGCTCGTTTTTGTATTTATAATTATTACGTTTTTAATTATTAAACTTTTTATTATAAATTATTATATTTTTAAATAATTGAAAATTTTTAATTTTTAATAAAACACAAGTTAAATTCAGCTTATCGGGATAGTCTAATTAAACACAATGAACAAGTGAATAAGAATAGATATGTTTCGAATCAAATTATAAATTGTATCCATATGGTTTTGTGGAGCTTTCAAGTTAGTTTTGAGAAATCACGACGATAAGGAAAATTCAGAAAATAGAGGCATCTTTAAGGAACTATTCAATTTTAGAAGAATTAGACCACGACTTAGGTTCATATTCAAAGTTCCAAATCTTTTAAAGGTAGGTACCTACCTCAAAACAACCCAAAATGAACTCCTTCAGTGCATGTTAGATGTTTATCGCGAGGAAAAAAGGAAATAAATTGAAAATTATCTTTATGTTGCAGTAATTGCCAATGAAACGACAGACGTCGCTGGTGAATTTCATTTAGTTATAGTTTTCCGATATTTGTGTAAAGGGCCATAAGTTGAGAGATTTTGGAGATTTTACTTGCTGGACGGGCATGATAATGTAATGATAATATAAAAGTATCCGTACCTATATTTTTAAATTTCTATTTTATACCTTTTTTGACAATATCGCGAACCCGTCACTAAAAATTTAGACAGCTGCCCGAATTCTGGCACTACCTACTTAAAGTGATACGAGCCGCCACTGGTATATTTTGAACCATATTAAAAAAGAAGCCACATCTCGATAAGAGGTGCCTTATCGGAAAAATACAAAGAGGCAAAAAAGTTTTAAAAACACTGTGTTTAACTAACGGTACCGCAGTAATAGTTTAATTGGAACGTACACAAACATTTGGGGTGTTTAAAGGCACAAAACCCCCATAAATTTTGTATGTAAACATATTAAAAAAGAAGTCGCATCTCGATAAAAACTGCCTTATCGAAAAAATACTAAGAGGCAAAAAAGTTTTGAAAACATTGAGTTTAACTAATGGTACCACAATTATAATTTAATTAGCACGTACACAAAAGTTTGGGGGGGTTTAAGGAAACAAAACCCCATAAAATTTTTAGGGGGTGCACAAATTTCACTATAATGTTTCTTTAAGATGTTCCTGTCATAAGAATGCCACATGTCTATTTTCAATAAAAAATCTCTAATACTTTTCGATATATTCGAGAAAATCGATTTTCATTTTGTAATTTCAAAGGGCTGTAACTTTTTTTATGTGCATATTTGTACTAAGTTAAGTTAGGTTCATTCGAACTATTTTTGGTCCCAGAATATGTACTTTAATTTATGACCTGTATTTTTGTTACACCCTGTATATATTATGTATTTATCTATGACTTCTACTACATAGGCAACCTACATCTCAGGACGCCTGTCGTGTAAGTCACGTGCTAATTCAATTAATGACTCATTGTTTTATAGTTCCAAATTTCTCCATAGGAAGCCATATTGACATTTAATTTTGACTTTCTAAAAATTGGATAAGACAGAGGAAAATCTTGAGAAAATGCCGGTTAGGGTGGAAATAACGCCTCCCCTACCGGCAAACTCCAAACAACCAGGTGTTACCAAATCTTTATTGTACAATGGCTCAAAATTCCAAGGATTCCAGAAATCGAAAGGCAATAGTTACGAGGTGGAAGTTATTTTACAGGTTAGAAAAACTTTTATATCAAAAAAATTTTCCTACAACTTCCCATACAGTTTGTAGTAATTTACAAGATTGTCACTATTCTGAAAGTTTTTAATTCACCCTAATTGCGCTTATCTTAATTTATAGAAGATATTTCGTAACAGTAGAATGTGACCTGTATTTTCACTTTTTAGTTTTTATTCATAGTATTCAACACTTACCTACACAAAATGTTTATTTTTAACTATGAGCAGTTTTCCAAATTATGCTTGATTTAAATTTTTTGTCCTTGTTCCTGCTGAAATAAAAAAGAAATACAGTCACCTTGCCAAACTGTGTTATTGGGACAAGTGTTTTCTAATATATTTTTTTATTTTAAACAATAATACACCTAATCTACAAGATTAATTAACACGTTAAGGGCCATGGTGGCCCCTAGGGACTGATATAGAAAGTACCTCATATGCCATGGAAGCTTATTGATGAAACTTACTTGGCCTGGGGGGCCAAGTAAGTTTCAATATTTCCACTTTTTTCAATATTTTGTCTAGCGCTCAACGTGTTAATCAGCATTTTACTCAAATGGTTTTTAAACTAGATGTCACCTGGTCCATTCTAGTTTTTTTTTGGCATGAAATGCCCACTTCTTTGTTGTGGCTATACCAAGAACTGTCGATAGGGATGGAATGGCCCCGTCCCATTCAAACAGTGAAGGGAGATTGTGGCCAACATACAAGTGAGAGGTCCTAGAGAGAGACAGAGCATACCAGGGAAAATTTTCTACAACTACCACCAGAGTTGCCAGATGTGATTTTATAAATCCCCCACTTAGAAACTGAAATTCCCTCAAATTGAAGCTCAAACCCCTTAAATTTAAATTTTTGCCGCATTTTAATAATTTAGTAGTCAAATGTAGAGAATAGTAAACCAAAATTATACTACTTATCAACAGAAGGTCCTGGAAATAATTCATAGGTCCTATCGTCTCTGATTATATGAGATTATATATAGTATTTATATACAGTAGACTTGCGATTATCCGAGTCTCTGTCATCCGAGCCCCTCAGTTAACCGAGGAAAAAGTCAGAACAGGTGAGTTACAATTTTCAACCATGCCGCAACATCGCCGCCTCAAAATCAAAAAGAGGAGCAAAGCTTATGCAAAATCAAATACTTTTTTAAACAGTAACATTATTAAGGTAAATGTTTTTATCTTTTATAGACAGTACTGTATTATTAATTTTGTCATTAAAATATCCAGTTATGATTATTCACGTGTTTTTCTATCAATATAACCAATGTCAGTGTTAACCGAGTTTTTCCGTATCCGAGGTAGTCATGGTCCCAGTTACCTCGGATAATCGCAAGTCTACTGTATACAGTTCTATGTATAGGTATATGCAAATTTAATTTACCATGACCCCTTAAAATCGCTAATAATTGTCCCCCCCCCCCCCCAACCATTTCTGCTTAGAAAAATTCCTCTAGGGAAAATACCCCAAGCTGGCAACCCTGACTGCCACTATCAATTTTTTTGTTTACGAAAGATAGTGATTATCTTCTATCCTTCCCTGACTATACTCTCTCATCCTGGAAACATTAAATTCACTTCTTGCCCATTTCATCCATATTGACAGTTTGTTGGGCTATAACAGCACTGTCTCTGATTTTCACTATTCTATAACATCCTTGTTGTGGTTACAATGCACAGCACTAACTAAACTTTGCACAATTTCACACATTACACAAGCTCATATGGTGTAGTCCTCTTGAGCCTTCGCATCTGGGGTTGGTTGACAATAAGCCCAAGTACTTCATGGTTGGGATGCTTATGTAGCCTCTCTTCATGTCTCTTGGCAACTTTCTTAATTTCATTTGGAATAGATTCGTCTTAGGTCTCTCTGTAAATCGTCTTTTCAAATATACCAAAGAGCACCTACAATATTCCTTAGTATTGGGTTCTAAAGCATTTCTAAATTTCTTTAATTCCTTTTTTTATAGTCCCATAATTGAAGGCCATAGGTCCACACTGGTTTCAATACCTGTTTGTTAATCAGTACTTTGTTCTGGATGGAAAGTTAAGAGTACCTACCTATCAGCCAATACAAATTTTTGTACTTTATCTTCAACTGTTTTGCTGGTACCTATTTCGCTGTTTTCTTATTAGGAACAATACTGTTGTTTAAGATAATTGGGAGATAATTGGTTTTCTTGTTAGTTAAGTTAATATAATACATGATTTCTGTTCATTATACTTTATAAGCCATTTTTTGGACCAGGATTCCATGCCATTAACTGCATTTTGTAGGTTAACCGTAGATTTTTAAATAGTTGCTCCTATTCTCAAAGTTGCTGTATCATCAGCAAATGTGGCTAGTGGAATGTTTTCTCTATCATGAGTGTCAGATATATACAAAAGGTATAATATTGGTCCAAGAACGCCACGTTGTGGAACTCGGAGTATTAGCTTTAACTCAGAGTACTTGTTTTCCATTTTAACACGTTGACGGACATTGCATCAAATGTATAAGCAAGTGTGGTGACACTATTTTGTACATATTTTGCAAAGTAGATTAGGGAAATTGCTGAATTTCTTTAGGTTTAGGCTTCTAGTTTATGGAAACAATGAGTTTTTTAACATTTCTTGTAAACATGTGGACGACCATGGACATCGTGTCACTTTTAATATGCATCTAATGTGGCATTTATTGTCACAAGTCAATATTTTAAACATGTCGTCTATTTATAGACGTTGTGTCACATTACATCAATGGAAATTAGACATCTATAGACGTTCTGTCCGTCAACGTGTTAGGTCTAAATGATCGCTGGTGTAGGTATTACTACAATATTTCAATTAGTTGTAGGTATAGGAAATATTTTCTTTAGCTTTATTAACAGGCCGTTGTGCCATCGTTTTCTAATATATGTAGCATTTCTAATATATTTATGTAATATGTATTATTTTTTAGCATGTAGATGAAGAAAACTCATATCTTTGTGGATATTTACAAATCAATGGACTTACAGATGAGTACCCCAAACTGACCACGTTTTTTGATGGTGAAATTATAAGCCAAAAATATCCTTTTCTTACCAGAAAGTGGGATGCAGACGAAGATGTGGACCGAAAACATTGGGTAATATTGTTTCTTCAATTATGTAAGAAATAGAGATACTGAGAAATATTTTTATGGTGTCGATAATTTGGAGGTTGATTGGTTGATTGGTCGGAAAAATTAAAGATTATCCATGAACGATCACATCAATCACATATTTTGTATTTGCTGTCTTTTTCCATAAATAGCAAAACGAGAGAGAGATTATTAAAAATATGAATAATATGTGATTGATATGATCGTTCATGGGTAATCTTGAATTTTTCCAACTGTATGTGGGATATGCTCAATCAAAAAGAGTTTAGCTGATAGATATCTCAGGGTTTAGTTGTTTTCAGTTTGTGATTTCTATCTCTCTAACCATTATTTTCTTACATAATTTGTAATAGAATATGTTAAGTCAGGGTATAGTATTTTTTAATTTTTCATTGCAAGAGACAAGCAAGTTAATTTTGCTGCTCTATAACTAGTAACCAACTTTTAACCACCATCACACTAATACCATAGATTAATGCTAAAGAATTATTTAATTATTCACTCTCAAATTTTGACAGTTCCAATTTTGCAATCCACTCCTGAGACAAAATTTTGAATAAACAGAGATAATGCACAATCACAGCAAACAGGATACGTTAGTTGTCAATCATCTGCCCAAAGGACAAAAATTGTTGATTCTTCGTTACTCAAATGGAACATAGAAAACAAAGGATTTTCACGAAGTGACACTACTGATTTTTTTGCATTGTCTTTGATACATTATTAAACATTATTCTATTATCTTTGTTACATTATTACAAAGAAAGATTACAAACCGTGACAACCAAAGAGTGATCATATTTGGGTCACGCCATGTGTACTTCTTACATTTTTTTCTTTTCATTCACATTCTTTTCACCGTAAATTTTTTTTAAACTATGTTAACTGAATGTAACTCTGTCGATATTGAAATTAATTTTTGTTGTCTTTTCAGAGCAAATTCTCACTATTCAGTCAATATGCCAAAACCTTTAATTCAGATTCTTTTGATTACAAAGCCCTTGCTGATACGGACTACGTCTTTATGAGATGGAAAGAACATTTTTTAGTCCCAGACCATACAATTAAAGATATATCAGGAGCCTCCTTTGCTGGATTTTATTATATTTGTTTTCAAAAGTCAAAAGCCACAATCGAGGGTTATTATTACCATAGAAGTTCTGAATGGTAAGTAAATCATTTTTAATCAATATACACTCATAACGTAAAATCTATTAACTTCATCAGTAAATATTATTTGGACTCCTTCTAATGTTTTTTGAACCTACTCTAATCTTGATCGTTAATTAGAAAATCCCTTCCAAAAGGAAAGACAACCTTCCATTAATTAATTCATACCAAAAAACGACAAGAATGGTAACTAATAAACCATCTGTCTAAGCAAGAAAAAATGCGCACCTGGATGGGTAAGTCTCTGCATGGGCGGCATCTCAATGAGGTTAACCAAGAACATGTCGACAATACAGTACATATTGAGCTGTTGGTTGACATCAGGAAAGATATTTCCCAAGACAGATGGTTTCCTACTTGCCATTCAGGATCAGGTTATTGCAACTAGAAATTACCTGAAGTGTATTGCCAAAAGATCCTTAGGTCCAAAACGACAGATGCTGATATAGATGTCAAGCCTAAGAGAATCCATCCAACATGTTACCAGGGCTTGCCAGGCGTTTGTGGGAACTGTTTATAAAGAATGTCATGACTCAGTGGGAAAGATTCTTCACCAAGAACTAGCTAGCAAACTTTGACTTCTCCAGACTGACCATCTCTGTTATTATCAATACGTCCCTGATATAATCCTTGAAAAGACAACTACAACCTATACTGGGATCGCACTGTGCTCACAGACCAACGAGTGGCACATAATATACGGGATCTCATACTAGTTAATATACTTACTAAGCAAACAACATTAATAGCTGTGACGATACCAAACAACAATAATCTGTGTGTTAAGCACAACGAAAAGATCGATAAGTATAGAGATCTTGAAATACAAATAAGGAGACAATGGAGAATGGAAGGTACCCAGACAATCCTTATTGTTCTTTCTAGTACTGAAGTCATTCCGAAGATCCTTATAGAAAACATCAAAAAGCTGGTTACAATGAACATCTTTACAAGACTATGTGGAAAGCTGTGCTGCTCTCAACGTCCAGATGCGTAGAAAATTATTGGAATATTTTTAAAATAAACTCAATTGATGAGAGAGAGAGAGAGAGAGAGAGAGAGAGAGAGAGAGAGAGAGAGAGAAAGAGAGAGAGAGAGAGAGAGAGAGAGAGAGAGAGAGAGAGAGAGAATTAAAATTGCTGAAAGATTCTCAACATCAAAATTATGTTTTATAACATTTTAAGTCCATTATGTAACACAAATAAAACTGATTCCCTTGGTCATCAAATATGAGGTTGAATTTTTAAACTTTACGTTGACAATGAATGAAAAATAATGAAGCCATCCTCAAAGATTAGAATGTGTTACTAATAGTACACACATTCAAAAAGATAGGAGAGTGTAATAACTACCAAGGGTTGGCTTTGCTATGTACACGTAAGAAATTCTTAGAAAAAATAATAAATAATTATGATAATAAAAGAATAATGATAGAACACATTAGATGAAGCACAAAGTAGAGTTAGAAGTGGTAGCTTTATACAGGACCATATATTTACTTTAAAACATAACATAAAAAGCGCTGCAAGAGAAAAAGAGAATATACATAACATTTCTTGACCTAGAAAAAACTTCGATAAAGTACCAAGACGGAAATTATGGAAAATACTAAGAGAAAAAGGATGAACAAGTTACTAAGAATGATACAAAAAATATACAATGAATACAATGTTGTAATTAGTAATAATTGAACATCATACATATTCACAATAAATGGATGTTTAACCAGCATTGGTCGCTAGGTTGCCTCTTATGTCAGTGGTTGCACGTGAGATTTTGTCTCACATATCCAACTTTTGCCTGTCTTTACGAAATAAAGTTTTCAAAATTGGTTTTAAGCTTAATATATTTATTATTAGCTTTACACAATGTGACTGTAGATATTATGCGCTTGTACATTTTAATCTAAAAATGTAGAAATAATATTAATTTTAATATTTCAATATAATGTGTAAATTTCAAATTTATGTACTAATACTTTATTTTATTGTCCTGCAACAGGGCAAGTTCTAAAACTATCTTTGCACGGTTCTTATGGCAAACAAAAAATAAAACAATGCTAAATAATATTATACACGGTGGTCGCACGATGAGAGAATAACTCACGTGAAGCACACTGACTTAACAATCATGCCATACTATGTCAACTGAACCATCATCTGAGCAGACCAGTCTATTCGATTGTGGAGAAAGGATAATTAGGAGACTAGAAGGAACTACAGCATGTGTAATTTACCAGGGAAAAAGTTTTTTTTTTCATTAAATAGACAGAATCACCCCATTACAGCATTATAATAACATTATATTTTTAATCTAATTTATCTTATATTTACACTTTAAAATACAATACTTAGAAATAATTCTAGAGTTTACTATAAATCATGGTTTTAAATTGATTTAAACTTAACTTAAAAGTATCTATATCACAGTGGCTATTTAAAAACCTTAAAGCCCTATCAAATGGATTATTGCAGGCATAATTGGTAGCATGAAAGTTTATATGAAAAAGTTCAAAAGATCTTAGTCTATGCTGTGGAATATTGAAGCTTATTTTACTTAAAAGTTCCGGACATTGAATTAAATTATTTAATAATTTATAAATAAACACAGAATCAAACTGAATTCGTCTGTTATAAAGTGTTGTTAGATTATCTATCTAAAATTACTTTTTTGTCTATATTTGCAACTGGAATTTCCATTTTGTAACCGCATTACCTAAGAAACTTATTCTGAACTTTCTCTATGGAATTGATATACTGGTCATACATAGGACCAGACTAGCGTGCCATATTCTAATTGAGAGCGTACAAGAGAACAATACACAACTTTCGTTACATCAATTGGGAACTCACTACAGTTTCTTAATGTAAATCCAAGAAGTTTAAGACCTTTCAATGTAATCTGTGAAATATGGTCATTGAAATTAATGCTTTCATTAAAAGTGATGCCCAGGTCTCTAACTTGATTGTTATATCTTAACATTATTCATAAGATAGTTTGACTCATATTGTTTATTCCCCCTAAAAAACTGGTATAATAGCATTTATCGATATTTAATGTAAGATTATTCTGTATACTCCAGTCCCATAACCTGTCAATATTCTTTTGCAATATATGTATGTCAGCTACAGATCTTATACATCTATATAACTTTAAGTCGTCTGCAAAAAGTAAAACTGATGATTCAAGATTATCAGAAATATCATTTATAAAGAGATTAAATAGTAATGGTGAACAGTGGCCTCCTTGGGGGACACCTGATAAAAGCTCAAATGATTCAGATAGGAAATTAAATAGTTTCACCCTTTGTTTTCGATCCTTTAAAAAACTTGATATCCATTCTATGGCATCCTTAGTAAATCCTAAAATTAGGAGTTTTCCAAGCAAAATGTCGAAATTGACTCTGTCGAAGGCTTTGGAGAAGTCAGTGTAAACTGAGTCTACTTGTTCCTCCTCTCCAATGCCTCCAACAGATACACTTCATACACTGCCAAGTTAGTAATAGTGGAATAAGTTGTGTGCAATATTCTGAAACCGTGAGAGAAAATCTCATATAGCGAGCAATGCCGGGTTAAGACAGGGAGGAACATTTAGCCCAACACTATTTCTAATATGTATGGACCAAATTATTAAGAAATGCATAACAAGGAGTAAAAAACTAAATGTAAAAAAGAGGAGGATAACCAAGACAGACATGGCATGGAGTAATTGGAAAGATATTGGAGAGTAAAGGAGTATGTGGAGAATGTGGACAGACACAAAGATGTTAACACGAAACCGCAAAGAATAGAAGAACTTTGTTAAGAAGTAAATTAAACCTTACACCATTATATGGTAGAAACCTTATACAGTAGAGCGTCGATAATCCGAACTAATTGGTACAGGGGTAGTTCGGATTATCCAATTGTTCGGATTATCCAACATATGTTCAAAATACAAAGCTCATAAACATGGTATGTATGTACATATGTACATACGTTTTAGTTACAAGGAATAAAACACCTGCATAAAAAACAAATATATTTCTGCATAAACAAAACAAAAATGTAAACTCTAAAAAAAATATTTACGTACATACTCGTATAGTACATAATATGTAAACGTGAGAGATCAGTAGATACATATGTAATAAGTTTAATTTGTTACATGAATATAATCTGAGATCTTTTTTTGAACTACTGTGGCTGCCCTTTTCTTTGCTGCCAAAGCGCGGATTCTTTTCAGCACTAGCAACTGCGCCGAATTAGACTCAGGCTGGTTCTCGAACCACTTCATAGCAGTTTCCAATGAGTTAAATGCATCGGAATGTGAAGGCTTTGGATCATCATTATCATGGCCATCGTCGCTGCTATCCTCTGCGTTATCGTCGACCATATTAGAAACGATATCGACAGTTTCATCGTCCTCATAAATTTGATGTCCTTGTAGATTATGATCGAATTCGAGCCATTCATTAACATCCTGTTCGTCACATTCTTCGAACCCAGGTATATTTTGACATTGCAGAGATATGTGTCATATTTTCGTCCTGAACGCTTTCGATTTGTTTGTCATCTTGTATTTTCCATAATTTATTCCATCCATTTTTTAAATTTTCATTAGTCAAACTGTACCACGAGTCCGCTAACATATGACAGCAGTCTTTTAAATTTAACTGTTTCGAAAAAGTGATCACGCTATCTTCGTCTCGTTCAGCGATAAGTAAACGTTGTAACACTTGCTTTCGGTACAGTTTCTTACATTTAACAATGATTCCCTGATCCATGGGTTGCAAAAGAGCCGTTACATTGGGGGGAAAAACATCACCACAAAATCTTTGTCAACGGCGTTTAAACGGTCTAATCCAGGATGAGTCGGCGCATTGTCAATAAGCAGCAATACTTTTCCTGTCTTCTTTTCTGTGTCCCTGTGTTTCTTTACTTCGGGTATAAACATCTTAGAAAACCACTCCATGAAGATTTCCGAATCCATCCAAGCACTTTTTTGTCCCCTATATGTGACAGGAAGACATGCGATGTTTTCGAAGCAACGCGGTTTCTTGCTTTTGCCTATTACCAGCAAAGGAAGAGCATGCGTGCCACTTGCGTTTGAACATACCATGGCTGTAATTCTGTCCTTGCTCACTTTATAACCAGGAGCTTTTTTTTCTCGACGAGATGCGAGGGATTTGCTCGGAAGCGCACGCCAATTTATACCTGTTTCGTCTGCGTTATAAACGTCATCCCTTGAATAATTTTGAGATATTACGAGCTCGCCAAATTTTATTTTAAATGCGTCTGATGCAGCACTGTCACCCGACAGAATTTCTCCTTCAATTTGAAGTTCTCTAATGCCGTGCCGCATTTTAAAACTTTTTAACCATCCGGTACTTGCTTTGAAATCGGTGGACCCGTTCAGCTTTTTATTTAATTGCAGGGCTTTTTCACAGAGGAGTGGGCCTGATATTGGTTCGCCCAAACTACGCCTCTGAGTAAACCATAAATAAACAGAATCTTCCAACTTTGTGTTTTGTGAAGTTTTTAGCGTTTTCCTACATTTTGAACCATCATCTGAATCGAGTTTTGTCGTATAATGTAGTATAGATTCCCGTTTGTTTTTAATATCGGTAATTGTCGCCTTACCTATTCCATAAAACCTGGCCAGGTTTGCTCCAGATTCTCCCTTTTCCAGTCGATTTAAAATCTCAATTTTTTTTTTCAATCGTTAGGGTTGTATGTTTTCTTTTTCTGCTCACTGAATTAGCCATTATTTATGTAGCAAATCACATACACACGCACAACAAATGAAGCTTTCACAAATTTACACGTGAACTTGTCTAAGCAGGAATTAACAACGCACACACAGTACAGCGAACAACCAGCGACTAACTAACACATTTTATTGCGAGTGGCATCCGACGGAGTGCGAGGCATTACGCGCGGTTGCTACTTTCAATTGCGTTTGCAGTCGAGAATTTAATTTATTTAATTTCGGTCCGCGATCATATTTTTTAATTTTATGATTTTTTTTGCGTTCGGATTAGAGATCGTTCGGATTACTAGGGTTCGGATTATCGACGCTCTACTGTAATATATTGTGACAATGTCAAACTATAATTGTCATTCAGCATAGGAACCAGGTTACTACCGAAACATGTAAATACACGATTCCAAAGCCTGTCAACGATTTTTGTGGTGGCTCTATATTAAAATCATAGATATATAATGCGCTAGATTGCGCCCTGCCATCTTAAAATGGGTGACGATTGCGACAGAGATAAATGAGCCTATTTGGTCGGTAGTCTCTTTCTAGTTCAAGGGGAATATCGACGACGTGACTATCCCACTTTATCGAGTATTATGTTTTGACAATTCGAGCGGGTGGTGACGAGAAATGGTCTTTGGTTCAGAACGTGGACAATCGTGGTTCGAATCCCATACTAACTTTACTTTTTTATTTTTAATTTAATCAATATTGCGTTTATTAGATATTTTTACATCTGGAAAATGGACCTAAGTAAATCTAGCAGATAATAAATGTGTGTATAGCAAGTTAATATTGGAATACATACTATAAATTAATATAGGTATTGTTAAATTATACTCATAGTATAATAATAATTACCAATCAATATTAGCATTTTGTGGTTTCGATTTAGTATAATCCTCACATTAATAATTATTAAAAACTTTCTACTGTAGACAAAATACGTTAACAGTAGAATTGTACTTTTATTTCCTTTGTAATAAAAATAATACAAAAATTATTTAAATAGGTACTTATTCGTCCTTTGAGACATATTATACAATGTATAGGACAAGTCATTCTTTCTACGGACAAATAAAATTAAAACACAAAAATTATATGTATAAACATTACAACATTAGATATTTCTCACCGAAAAAAATAAATTCCGCTTCACTATAAGTTCACTTATCCTTACAATATTAATTTGTGAACTGCATAGTAAAATAAAAGTCGTTCGCTATTAATATAAATTCGGCCTTATTCGAATGATGTGAATGATGTTTGTTTTGCTTCTACCTTTTCAAAAAATTGTAATAACATTTTCATGAGCATTTTTCAGTGCGTCACAAATGATAGAAAAAAAGGTAAGTCCGTGATAATATACATTTTAGTGACATGACATTTTAGTTAAATCTGACAGTTGTCACATTTTATTTGCAATTTGGCATAAAAACAAATCAATTGTGTTTATTGCATTTATAAAATGGTATTTTCTTTATAGTCTTATAAATTGTACAGATTATATTCGTAGATATATTATATAATTCGTAAATTTTTTTTCGATTATAGCGCCATCTATTGACAACTAGAATAAATGTTATAAATGTCACCGATGAAATGTAATCACCGACGTGCATTTTTTTCTGTCACATACAATTTAATGCGTTAGAATGAAATCGAAAAACTGTGACGCACTGAAAGATGCTCATGAGAAAAAGCATACATTATGTTAACACATTAATGGCTAAAGTATCGAAAACGAAACATTTCTTAAATTATTTTTTTTCTACGATTTTAATATGATGATTATTATATTTTATGTATTGGTCTTTTATATAGATAGTTTATTGACGTGTTTGTTATCTTAATGGTCTCAATTACCTGCTGCATAATTTTTGAAATAATACAAAACACTCCAAATTTACTAGTATCTGTGGGTGCCGTTTGAGCTCGCATAATAAATCACAAGATATTTAAAATTCGACCAAATCAGCATTCCTTGTTCAATTAGATATTGTAGAATAATATTATCCAAACATAATTTGAAATATGACTACTCATAAAAGTTTATTACGTTTTAAAGATAATGTTTCGTTTATGAAACTTTGGCAGGATCCCTGAATTTATGATCCATATCGGATAGTCTTATAGTCTACTAATAGTCCAAGAGCTGGAAGCGGATTTTGCTCGTGATAAGTAATATGGACAAACTATATGGGGATATGTTGAATTTGTCACTTTTCCACACGGGCGGAAACCAGAGCGGGGGGCGAGGGTAGTTTTAAGGGATCAAAGTCGCCGTTTTTATTATTTTTTTGTGGCGCTCATGATTGAGATAGTGCACCAAACTTTGGGAATAAGTGAGTCATGACGTAAATAAGTAAAATCTCCAGGGGCGGAACACTGCGTGGGGGACAAAGGGATGGTGCAGGGGTAAATATAAAAATTATAAGGGTTTTTTTGTGACGTTCATGATAGAGATAGTGCACCAAAATTTGGGAATAAGTAGGTCATGACGTAACTAAGAAAAATCTCCAAGGGTGGAACGTTGTGTGGAGGGGGCAGGGGTGAATATAAAAATTATAAGGGGTTTCTTGTAACGTTCGTGATCGACATAGGGCACCAAAATTTGGGAATATGTAGATCGTGACCTAACTAAGTAAAATCTTCAGGGGCGGAAAGCTGTGTTGGGGACGAAGGTATTTATAAGGGATCAAAGTCTCCTAGATAATTTGGTATCAAATTACAGGATCCGAGTAAGAAGTAAAAAGTGGTGGTGGCCCTTGTTTATGAACCTTGTAGATTGCACAGTTGTAAATTTATGGAGAATTTACAACATTGCGAATAACTCACGAGTCTCCCAATTGCAATTCCGTTCTTCGTTGGTTTTGTCACTGATACTGAACGAAAAAAGATTTACAGTAAAAACAGCTGCTGAAGAAGGTGACTTCGAATCAGACCCAGGGCCAACGCCATCCACATCAGCATGAGGTCGTTTTTATAAAGTTTGCCTTCTGATATTCAATATGGCCAGATTGGTAATAACATCGTTCACGAAGAGAAGGGACGTAGACAGCGATGCAGACTGTGCAAAACTGATGCAAAACTATATGTGCGGAAAATACAAGGTTCACTTGAACGCTGACTGTTTTAGTGCTTTCCATAAAAAATGAGATGCCATAATGACGCTATTGCCTTACTACTATACTGCCAAGTATCATTTTATTTTATATAATTAACTATTGTAGCAATATCTTTAGTTTTTAATTGATAAAACTAAGAAATTTCATTTACACACTATAAAACGTATAACTTTCAATTTACTACCTATATTATGCCAAAGTTTCGTTAACGCAACATTATTTTTTGTATATTGCAATTATTATTGTTTATAATTTTAAGTAAAATATTGTTCTAATTATTTCAATGCTTGGCCATTAATGGGTTAATATTAATTATTGGTAATTTGTACGAATATTTAACAATTACTTTATACTATTCTACCATAAACTTACTAAAAACATAACATTGGCTTTTATATTTTTAAAAATCTGTAGGTAACTACACAGTTTTTCTTATGTTTGCTATATATTTCTTTACATAGATTTACTTTAGAAATGTAATAATATCTAATAAACGCAATATTGATTAAATTAAAAATAAAAAAAGTAAAAATTGGTATGGGATTCGAACCCAGATTATCCACGTTCTGAACCAAAGACCATTTCTCGTCACCACCCGCTCGAATTGTCATATTTAAATAATACTCCATAGAGTAGGATAGTGACGTCGTCAATACTTCCCTTGAATTAGAAAGAGACTACCGACCAAATAGGCTTATTTATCTCTGTCGCAATCGTCAGATGGCAGGGCGCAATCTAGTGTATTATATATCTATGATTAAAATGCTAAAGATTTCTTATTTGGAGGTTATTTATGCTGTCATATTATGCCCGTATTTATAATCGAGTCTCAAGACCGACCTTGAATAAAATTTGTTTGTAAACTAAACCCAAAATTTATTCAGGTCGGTCTCGAGACGCGACGAGGTCTTGAGACTCGACTATAAACACGGGCAATAGTTTCGCCTATCTTTTAATGGTCACGCATGGATTGAATTATTCGATACACATGAACATCAATTGACATAATGTATAGTCGTCTTGATCTACCCAACACATACAACTATAGCGACACGCTTCATTTTTGCAACTTTTCTCAAAACTAAAGAATACGTCTCATGTTAAATTCACATGTGTTTTTCGTTTCTAAAATACAAAACCAGATTGGCCACGTTCTTTATGTTAACTTCTTAACAACTACAGAAAGGTTCTCAGCTTTTAAAACGCCAGATTTAGTAATTTATCGCCTTTTCTGGCCACATGGTAGAACCGCATACATGATGATATAAAAGTGTTGTGGTCTCGGTCAGTATCGACACAGCGGTCACGCAGCGCAGTCACACCCTCGCTGGAATAACAAACCCTTACGAGATATAAACGAAGCACGCTTGTTTACCCAAAATAAATAAATATATTACTGTTCGTTGTTTTACACTTACTTTAATTTCAGAATTGTTTCCGTAAACCACCAACGGAATACAACAAATAAAAGATTTACAATTATTGCTTAGTCTAATTCACTTAGTTATTTTTGACATTATCATTGTTTCATCTCATCAGTGAATGGACTCAGCAATTTCTAGTTGTGACTTTGATCCACATAAAGAAATAGTGTGTTCGCTTTATCTGTAATCATTAATATTGAAAATGTTAACACAACTTTTTTTTAATTTCCAGGTTTCAGTCTTTGAATTTAACTCATGTGCCTGAAAATAGTATACAAATATATGAATTTAGGTAAATTGGAAGCACAAGAAAAACCCCCCAAGACGTTGGGCAAATTTCGAACCAGTGGAAAGTTCTTTTTTGTTGTTGTTGTATAAATTTAAACATTCGGCAGATTTCTACCAAACTGATAGATATGCCCGAACTTTTACATTAACTTTTACGTACTGACTACGTACTAGCTTAGTACCTCTAGTAATTTTTCTATTGTTTCACATTTTTGTGAAACGTTTGTTGTATGGATAATATATACCTGATATTTTAAGATGAGAGTTCTATTATATAGATATTTGTAAGTTTTAAAGACTTTTGTCTTTTTTGATTAAATAGTATTGAAAGTGTATGATTTTTATTTTTACTTTTAAAGTATTATCATTTTTCTCTCTGTTAGACATGCATGTTGCTTAAATAGATCATTGTGGTAAATACTTAAAGGAATACTTGATATTTTGTCAATTTTATTTACCCCAAACGAAGGTGGCAACATCCATTGCTATTAATCATTGACGTGTTACATGATTTTCACCAATTGATTCCTGTTTAGACCGTATCCATTTTAAAAGTTGTAAAATAAATATCTTAGGAGTTCTACAATAAAATGTGTGCCTTTCGTAGCCGTAGAATACCTTTATCTACGTTCTTAACCAGTTCTGACAGTATTTTCTTTGTGATCTCTGTTTTTACTATGTTTGTTATGAAATTTTTAAATAATATTATATAACTATTTAGGAGAGACTCCTAAAAGTGCTTTTCTTTGTTAAATATCTTGTATAATCTCATTCTTCTAAATATTTTGTCTTCTAGTCTATCATCGATCATGATTAATGTTGGTTTTTGGGGACCAGTAAGGATACCATCCAAGCAAATGTATATTTCTATAGAGGAGTATGTGCCTCCATCTAAAATGGATCTATGTAAGATCCATTTTGTGTGCCTTTTTTAACTATATTGTATCCCGTGAAGTTCATCAATACTTTTCGGTCAAATAATGTATGTATAGACGTAGTCCTGTTGGACCAAAACAAAAATGTCAAAAATTCGTTATTTCCCAAGTCACTGAAATAGTATACAGGGTGTTAGTAAATAAGTATGAAAAACTTTAAGGGCTAAATACATATGTCCGCAAATGCTTCGTTTCCAAGATACGGGGTGCTGAAATTTTTATTTCAAACTGCCAATTTATTTATTACTCTAAGGCCCGGTCTTTTCACCTCCAAATAAAAGTTATTTGGAGGTTTATTTGACAGATTTACATGTAATCTGCCGGATAAACTTCCTAATAAATAGTTATTCGGAGGTGAAAAGACCGGGCCTAAGACCAGTTGAGCTATGAACATGAAATTTGGTGAGTTTTAATAGGTAGTTATTGCGCATTTTTTGACATACAATTAAGAATTTTGTATTTATCATTGGCGCGCATACGGGTAATAGTCTGAATTTTTTTAAAGAAAAAAATAGTACGCCACTGAGATATTTCAAATTAAAAATTATTTTTAAATTCCACGTTTAATTGTTGATAAAACATCTTGACTCGTATTTTTTATTTCTTAATACATTATCAAGAACTATCCAATATAATAATACTAAATTAGAACAATAACAGAAAATATTACTAATAAAATTTTCAGTAGGTGCAAAGCTGCAAGAAATGTTTAAAATGATCTCCTTTACAGGTAACAGAAGAATTTTATATTCATCATTGGCGCGCGTACGGGTAATGGTCTGAATTTTTTTAACAAAAAAATAGTACGCCACTGAGATATGTCAAACTAAAAATCATTTTTAAATTCCTCGTTCAATAGGGCTTTTCATCGATTGTCATTTGTTTCGAGCTTCTGTCATGTGTCACATAATATTAATATATCTACGTCATACGTCTTTGGTTTGTATCATTGATATATACCAATAACGTATGACGTAGATATAATAATATGTGACACATGGCACAAGCTCGAAACAAATGACTGAATGAAAAGCCCTATTTACGACAAAAAATCTTTCTTGCCCTTTTTTCATACGACGTGCCGTTTTTATACAAAAAAAACAAAATATCTTAACGCTTACAAAGTATGTGAGGTAGTTTCCATATGCATAGAAACTTAGTTAAAATACTTTGCAAGTGTTAAGATGTTTCATTTTTTTGCATAAAAACAGCGCCGCATATGAGAAAAAGTCAAGAAAGATTTTTTGACGTAAATTGAACCAGTAATTCAAAAATGATTTTTAATTTGACATATCTCAGTGGCGTACTATATTTTCTTAAAAAAATAGACCATTACCCGTACGTGCGCCAATGATGAATATAAACTTCTTCTGTAACCTCTAAAGGAGGTTATTTTTAACATTTGTTGTAGCCCTGCACCTAGTTAAAATAGTATTAGTAATATTTTCTGTTATTGCTCTAGTTTAGTATTATTATATTGGATATTTCTTGATAATGTATTAAAAAATGAAAAATACGTGTCAAGATGTTTTATTTTTCTGCATAAAAACGGTGCACCATATAAAAAAATGACAAGAAAAGTTTTTTATGATACATTCGACGTGGAATTTAAAAATAATTTTTAATTTGAAATATATCAGTGGCGTATAATTTTTTATCAATTTTTTCTTTAAAAAATTGCAGTCCCTTACCCGTAGGCGCGCCAATGATAAATACAAAATTCTTAATTGTATGTCAAAAAAATGCTCAATAACTACCTCTTAAACTGACCAAATTTCATTTTCATAGCTCAACTGATCTTGAGCAATAAATAAATTGGCAGGTTAAAAAAAATTTTCAACACCCCGTATCTCGGAAACGAAGCATTTCCGGACATATATTTATAGAGCAAACCGGCATTATTTTTTCATGTAGAATTAGCCTTAAAAGTTTTTCATACTTATTTACTAACATCCTGTATTGGTAGAAAATTATGCATATTTCTCTCCCTGTATATTAATCGTTCGATAAACTTTTTATGCATATCAAAATCTTAATATTGTCTCCCTTTTGAACATCTTTTGGTGTTTTTACTTGATAGCGCCCTTTAAGTATTTGTTTTGACCACTTTTTGGCATTTCTGCAAAATAAATCGGTATTCCTTTCATTATTTTAAGCAGTATTGAAAATACAGTGATATTCTTTTACATGTTTTAAACTCTTGTCTTATTTTTTAATGAACAACTTTTTATTTTAACCTCTGACCAGTTTGGTGGGAACCGGTCCTGTACTTATTTCTTTGCAAACAAAAACAAGTGTGAAGCTCTCTTTACAAAGTATCACCCAATTTGTGTATTTTAGTTTGACAAAAAATTATTCTTTTCATTTTTGTTCATTTTATTATGTAATTATGTTTCCAGAGCGAATCTTTTTATTAGGACGATTAATTGTTTTATATAAAGCATTAAAGAGAAATGAAATGTTGGTAGTTATCAAGAGTGTCTTTGCATGGCAGATCTTTTACCGGCAGCTGGAAACGAAAAAAAAATGAATGGAGTTATAAAATGTGGGTGATTTGGATGTATTTTTGAAATTTTTATATGGAAAGTTTTACAGATAAAATATTGGGAACAAAAATTTAAAAAATGGAAGCAAGTATAAAATTTTGTCATTCGGTTGAAACGCGATTTTTAATAAAATTATTACATATTTGGGACTGAGTTATCGGGGAATCAATTGCCATAGTTCCCTTATACAGTGATGAGCGCGCTAATAACCGGCAAAATAGCCCAAAAGATGGAAAACATAACACATTGCGAAACAAAAAGAGATGAAACTAGTGGAGGTGGAAATTATCATTATAAACGTATTAATTAACATTACATTACATAGTTTCCTATCTTACACGTCTGTGACAGGAGTATTTTTTAAAATTCTACTGTCACAGTGACAGTTGTCATACTCCTTTTATACGTCTAAAGGTAGGAAACTATGTAATTGAATGTTAATTTATACGTTTATAACGATAATTTCCAACTCCACTAGTGTCATCTCTTTTTGTTTCGCAATGTGATGTTTTCCATCTTTTGAGCTATTTTGCCGGTTATTAGCTCGCTCATCACTGTATAAGCTGAACTGTTGAATAATAAAGTCAAGTAAACCAAGTCCTTGATTCTACTTGTGGTAACACAGTCCTTAAAATATACACAATTTTCATATTTTTTTATTATTTAAATTAATCTCGACTCGATAGTTCAATGGACTGACGGACTTCCTTCATTGTGAGTAGCTTAGTAATTACTGGATTCTGACCACTTCCTTCAGAAAATTTTCAAACGTAGTATAATATACAAACAATCTGTGACGAATTGAGTGATTCATTGATCCCTACCAGAAGACGTAAAACATAGAAAATCGGAAGATACACACATATTGATTAATTCTTCAAAGAATGTTCCATGTGTTTATTGAGATCTATTGTAGATTCCGCTTCTTCTTGGTTTACAAATTGTAGGAGTTAATACTCCAATGAAACCTTGTACAGGGTTCACCTTGTTCCTGTTCATGTCTTGACAAGAAACAAGATTCCATTTGGTGATTAGTCCTCTAATTGATGTGAGGCTAGTTAGTTAAACTCGTACATAGATTGCAGCATATTGTGTAGCCTAATATCTCTAAAGGATCTACTATATGTTTAACCAGGTCGTTTTGGGACTGGCCCTGTCAAGCCTCTTTCGTTTTTGGATCTTCACAAAATCTGTACAACGTTATCATGTAATAAAATGACGGTCACATTTAATCTATTAAGCTATAATTATGTCGATGGGGAAAGTGCTAAGTACTCGAAAATGGCCAACAGATTAACTCAGACTTATGGAAATTGACTGCGCCATATTCCAAATAGTAACCAACAGTTATAATCAATAGTAAAAAACCGATGAATTGTTTGATCCGTACGAATGTTGCACCAATCAGGTGACACTGTTTTGGAGCAACTAACCTGGTCCTGGCATAGAAAATGAGAAGAAATGAAAATGGAAAATGAATGGGAAATATTGTCCCAATTTACTGGCGTGAATTGATTGCATTTAAAAAGGATTTGCTTATTTACATATATTATGTACAGTTGTGTCCTGGAATCTTTACCCGTGCGTCATCATTTAAAGCATACGAAGTAAGTCGATGATAAGTCGGAAATTAAATTTACTAAACGCAACAGCAAGTCACTTACTGTCACTTGCTGTTGCGATTGGTAAATTTCAATTTCCGACTTACCATCGACTTATTTCGTATGCTTTAAATGATGACGCACGGGTAAAGATTCCCGGACTCAACTGTATTACTGTCTTGCTACTGTTGTAGCGCTTAGTAATACCAACGAATATATACTCTCCGGAGAGTATATATTCGTTGGTAATACTTTAGCAGAAATGTCACTTTGGGCCCTAAACCGAAGAATATATACTCTCCTAGAAGAAGCTTTTATATGGAAGAGATAGTCACTTTAAAGCAGGCTTGTTGACGAGGGATGTTGCGGCCGCGGTGCGGGCGGTGGTGAGATCGCGTAAGCTCCGTAGCCGTTGTCAGGTCTATGCACCCACTCAGTGGGAACACAAAATCCTATGCTAAAACGTTACAGGGCAGTACCCTTCGACTCACGTCTATATTCTTTGCCTAAGCCACACCCATTGAGATGACTAGCCACGCCCACAAGATTTTCCGACGAGTTTGATAATAATTCAGAAACATTAAGAAGTAACATAAATCTATTGGCATCAATGGTCGTGATCGGAAAGCTCTGAAGTGTACTTCCTATATATAAGATGTTCAAAAAAGTCTTTTCCCAGTTAAATATAAGATGAAATAAGATGTATTCAAATAAGTTAAAAATTTGTTAATAGCCATTCAAAAGCTTACAAAATCATATACAGGGTGTTAGTAAATAAGTATGAAAAATTTTAAGGGCTAATTCGACAGAAAAAATAATGCCGGTTTGCTGTATAAACATATGTCCGCAAATGCTTCGTTTCCGAGATACGGGGTGTTGAAATTTTTATTTCAAACTGCCAATTTATTTATTGCTCTAAGACCAGCTGAGCTATGAAAATTAAATTTGGTGAGTTTTAGACGGTAGTTATTTCGCATTTTCGAGTTAATTAACAATTTTGTATTTATCATTGACGCGCCTACGGGTAATGGTCTGAATTTTTTAAAGAAAAAAATAGTACGCCACTGAGATATTTTGAATTAAAAATTATTTTTAAATTCCACGTCTAATTTGTGATAAAAAAACCTTTCTTGCCTTTTTTTCATATGTTGCACCGTTTTTATGCAGAAAAATAAAACATCTTGACGCGTATTTTTTATTTTTTAATGCATTATCAAGAAATATCTAATATAATAATACTAAACTGGAACAATAAGAGAAAATATTACTAATAAGATTTTAACTAGGTGCAGAGCTATAACAAATGTTAAAAATGACCTCCTTTAGAGGTTACAGAAGAATTTTATATTCATCATTGGCGCGCGTACGCGTAATGGTCTTAATTTTATTAAGAGAAAAGTAGTACGCCACTGAGATATGTCAAATTAAAAATCACTTTTGAATTGCTGGTTTAATTTACGACAAAAAATCTTTCTTGCCTTTTTTCATATGCGGCGCCGTTTTTATGCAAAAAAATAAAACATCTTAACGTTTACAAAGTATTTGAACTAAGTTTCTATGCATATGGAAGCTACCTCAAATACTTTGGAAACGTTTAGATGTTTTATTTTTTTGTATAAAAACGGCGCCTTGTATGAAAAAAAGGCAAGAAAGATTTTTTGTCGTAAATTGAACAAGAAATTCAAAAATGATTTTTAGTTTGACATATCTCAGTGGCATACTATTTTTTTCTTAAAAAAATTCAGACCATTATCCCTACGCGCGCCAATGATGAATATAAAATTCTTCTGTTACCTGTAATGGAGATCATTTTAAACAATTTTTGCAGCTTTGCATCTAGTTTAAATCTTATTAGTAATATTTTCTGTTATTGTTCTAGTTTAGTATTACATATTATGTTGGATAGTTCTTGATAATGTATTAAGAAATGAAAAATACGCGTCAAGATGTTTTATTTTTCTGCATAAAAATGGTGCACCATATGAAAAAAGGCAAAAAGGTTTTTATTAAAAATTAAATGTGGAATTTAAAAATAATTTTTACTTTGAAATATCTCGGTGCAGTACTATTTTTTTCTTTAAAAAAATTCAGACTATTACCCGTATGCGCGCTAATGATGAATACAAAATTCTTAATTGTATGTCAAAAAATGCTCAATAACTACCTCCTAAAACTCGCCAAATTTCATTTTCATAGCTGAACTGGTCTTAGAGCAATAAATAAATTGGCAGTTTGAAATAAAAATTTCGACACCCCTTATCTCGGAAACGAAGCATTTGCGGACATATGTTTATACAGCAAACCGGCATTATTCTTTCATGTATAAATTAGCCCTTAAAATGTTTCATACTTATTTACTAACACCCTGTATAAGCTTCAAATTAAATATAGAAAGTGAGAAAAGTTGTTAAATGTACAATTCAGTTCGTCTAAACCCGTTTGCAAATACACTCCGACATCTTACTGGGATACTTTCGCTGGGTTCTAAGAAAAAGTCAATTGGCGACAGGTCAGTGGATGGTGAAGGCAGAGTCTCAGTGAAATAATGCCTACGCCAAAAACATTTGTATTGTTGCAGTATATTCAAAGAGAAACCGTCCAATATTTCACTTAACTCAAGTTTGCGTATGATTCGTTACAGAATTTCTCTACCGTATGGATATGCGTTCAATGTTTTATTGAAAAATATGGGACCCACCACCCAACTTCTAAAATTTACAATGTGTACTCAAATTTTAGCAGAATAAAATGCTTTCTAAGAATACATAATGTATCTATAAGTGAGAAATTTATGAGTTCATGTATTCATGTTATTGGAATGGATTACTAACTTTGGGAATGACATTATTAAATGTTTCACAATTCTTCATTCTCTTAATCGTGATAAATAGTTTTTAATTCTTGTCTGTCTGTCACTTCGTTAGGGAAAAATTTTAATTTTTTTTCATTGCAGCTATGTACGGCGTGATGAAACAAATATTGAAGCTTTTTATGATTGTCGCCAAAATTGCAGTTTGTTCTCTCGTTTGCTGCTACATTTGCTTCCTTTTCTTTCATCTAGTTACAACAATATATTCTTTACTCTTTATACTCTTCCTGTCTAATTATTTTTATAGTATATTCATATTTTTATATGAGGTAAATATCATTCGGTAGACATTAGTGAAACAGCTGCTGTATAAGATCTGCCATTGTGGTGTAATTTCGGACTTTGACGAACCATGACTGGATGTAATGTACCTAAATATTAAGATTTTTAAAACTTTGTAGTAAATACTCTTGTAAGTCACGATTTGTTATGTATATTATGTATAAATGTAATTGAATATATTTTTTTTATTATTATTTTTGATGTTTGGTTTTGTGTTGATTAAAAAGATTTAAATAATGATCATTGTAATTAATGTGGAACCTCATTTTTGGGAAAAATATAAGGAATCACTGCGATAGGAAAAGAAAAGAGATATATAATATCACCAATTACACCTGATAAATTGGGACGATTACATCGAAAGAGTTTTAAATGAAGACACACCAAACTCCAAAGATTACAACGAAGTCCATAATATAAATATCCTAGCCTCACCTATACGAATAACATCGAAGAACTAGAAGAGATATGTAAATAGTTAAAAAATAACCCTGGTAAGGCTCGTGGTCCAGGAAACATTCCTGTTGAGCTAAGAAAATACTGCACAGCAAAATTATATGAAAGTCTAACCCAACCTTTCAAAGTTGCATTAATGGAGCGGAAATCCGAGAACAAAGGAGGACATGCATATCAAACATACAGGAGAAAGGCAGAAGGGACGACAGTGACAACTATAGAGTCATCGCGGTGACAAACTCCGTCAGTAGAGTATACGATCAGTCATTAAGGTAGAATAGAAAATGAATACAAAAATATAGAAGTCGAAGAACAAGCGCGATTCACGACAGGTAGATCAACAGTTGACCATTTCGTCTTAAAAGGATATTTAAAAATAACGCTGCCGTTAACCAGGAAGTACATTTATGTGTGTAGACTTTAGAAAGGCTTGTGACAGTATCCCACAAAATAAACTATCGGAAGCGTTGGGGACAACTAATATAAACATGAGTTTATTATGAGCAACGAAACAAATATATGATAATTCTAAGAGTAAAAGTTGGAAACTGCACATCTAAGGGATGCCAAACCAGCAAGTCTTACACAAGGCCGTTGTCTCACATCGACATTAAGAGTTTCCTCAAAAAACATCTAAAACTTTGGAAACGCATACGCAAAAATATGGCATTGTCGTTAAATTGCTGAGGAATATAAAAAATGGATGCTTGAAATAAAAATGAGAAAGATAGAATATAGGCGCGTCGGCGTCGATGGCATACAGCTAGACCTCGCATTGGAAGATGGAGAAATTATCAGACATTGCGACACATTTAAGTACCTGGGTATGATCATCAAACATCGATGTTAACGTGATCGCTGATGCTGAATTTTTGTTGCGATGATGATAATAATCAGAAGAAGGAAATGTAGACAACGTGATAGAAGAAAGAAAAGCAATATAGACCAGGAAGGATCTGTTTTTAGGTGGATGTGAGAGGTGGTATTCGGATTTTTGCGGATAAAGTTAGGTGATTAACTTCGTCTTAATTTAACACCCTTGCTGCAAAATAACAATAAATAAATATAAATAAGGGGGCAAAACAAGCCTGTCCTTATTCAATGTTGTTCCATCACTTAGGTTACACTTGGAACCTTCCTAATTCGCTTAGAAAATTTTTGTAATGTGCTAAAACCGTCCACCAAATTTCATTAAAATTGACTTAATAGATTTTGCAATCTAAACTTTTTTAAAAAATTAAAATTTTTAAAAATCTTGCACAACAAAAACTAGAACATACAAAGATTTGTCAATTTTTGAAGTTATACTTTTTACGATCGAGAGTGAAACTTTATAATACCGGGCACATGCGCACACAGACAATATGTAGTTCGTTGCTAATCTTTCAAGATATGTATGTATCAGCGCAAATAAGTCATTAAAGGGATATATTAGTGTTTATAGTAAATGTATTATTTATTATAATTTTTGTGTCTTTGGATTTGTCTTCCTCGGGAATAAGATATTTTATAATAATAGTAAGTATATTTAAAGTATTTTTGTATACTTCACTTGGTCTATTAAATTTGTCAGTATGTATGAGAAATCTTGTAACCTGTCAAAGCGAAGGGAATATAGCTCAGTGGGAGAGCGTGTGACCGGAGATCGAGAGGTCCCGGGTTCAAATCCCGGACGATTCATATTGTTTTTTTTTTTTATTTTTGGTACCTATCGTTTTAATAAAAATTTTTTTAAAGTGGTAGGTAAAAAAGTTTGTTTAATATTTAAATAAACTACAAATAACCTGTTAGTAGGTATATTTATTTCTTTGAAATTATATAATAGAAGTATAACTTCTTACGTACGTGCAAAGTACACACACATTCTTTTTTTAAATATAAAGAAGCACTCCACCTATCTAATGCACTTTACTGAATTCAAATCGGATTATTTAAGCAGCCTCAGCAATGTTTTAAAGTTATAAACCATTTTTTGGCTTATAAACAAATTAGTGCTAGTCTCCAGGAGGGGGTGCTACGGGCTTCTTTATTTAGATGGACTTACCTAAGTTTTTTTTTTATGTATTTTGACCTGTAGAACACGAGAACAAAGAACTTAAGGAATTGCATAACATCGATTTTTCGCAAAATAAAACATAATTTTTTTTTGTATTTATTGGGCAATTCTAAGCAAAAAATGTTCTTATAAGTTTTTTCGTAGGATGCATAGTTTTTGAGATAAACGCGATGGAACATTCAAAAAATCGAAAAATTGCAATTTTTGAACGAGAATAACTTTTGATTAAAAAATAAAATAGCAATTCTGCTGACAGCATTTGAAAGTTTATGTCAAATTATACCGGTTTTAATTATTTTCATTGCTAAAAATTAATTATTATTAAACAAAGCTATTTGTTTATAAGCCAAAAAATTGTTTATACTTTTAAAACATTGCTGAGGCCCCTTAAATAATCCGATTTTAATTCTGTAGATAGGTAGAGCACCTCTTTATATGTAAAAATTTAGCCAACTTTTAAATGGTCTACTTTTTGTTCAGAAAGATTTTTAAAAATTTGAACTTTTTTAAAAACATTTACATTGCAAAAATTTATTATGCAAAATCTATTAGGTTGATTTTAATGAAATTTGGTAGACCATTTAAGTAAGTTATAAGAATTTTCTAAGCGAATTACTAAGGTTCTAAGTGCCACCAAAGTGGTTAAGAAACGTTGAATAACAACAGGCGTATTTGCCCCCTTATTTTGTATTTATTGCTATATTGCAGAAAAGGTAATACCTTAAGACATTTTTGACCAGTCATATATTGTAGCCCTTTTGGTATAGATTATATTTCCAGAAGCCGATGCGAAACTGAATGAACAGTTTAGCAACAATTAAATTGTTACTTAAAAATTTACCGTCGCTAAAGAGAAGAGTTGTTTGAAGATAACAGGAATAATATTGCCGAATTCTACCAAAACTGTACTGACGGCCCAGAAATTATGAAATGCGAAGTAGAACACGCTATAAATAGTGCTAAAATTAGAAAAGCTTGTGGTTCAGATGATACACCAACTGAGTGGCTGAAACTAATAGAGGATGATAACATGAAAGTAGTAGTAAGACTTTTTAATTCAATATATAACACCGGAGTGATTCCCACAGATTGGCTCAAATCCATCTTTGTCGCAATACCTAAAAAACACAATGCGAGAAAATGCTCAGAATATCGATTAATTAGCCTAATGAGCCACACTCTTAAGATTTTCCTAAGAATACTTCACAACAGAATTAGACGCAAATGCGAAGAAGATCTCGAAGATACCCAATTTGGTTTTAGAAATGCTATGGGTACCAGGGGGGCACTTTTTGCGCTTAACATCCTATTACAAAAATGCCGTGATCAAAGAAAAGATGTATTTGCATGTTTCGTGGACTTCGAAAAGGCATTCGATAAAGTACAGCATGTAAAATTAATGCAAATACTGAAAAATATCGGAATAGATGACAAAGATATTCGTGTCATTAAAAATTTGTACTGGAATCAAACTGCTACGGTCAAAATTGGAGATAACTACACCTATGAAATCTCCATACAACGAGGAGTCAGACAAGGTTGCATTTTGTCACCAACATTGTTTAATGTTTACTCGGACCAGTTATTTAAAAAGGCACTTGAGAGACAGCCATATAGAATAAAGATCAACGGAGAACTACTTAGTGTGATAAGATATGCAGACGATACAGTAATTCTGTCCGATAATATTGAAGGTCTCCAAATTCTGCTTGATCGTATTCACGAGGTAGGAGAGGAAATGGGCATTACAATAAACTCAAACAAAATCAAATTTTTAGTGTTTTAGTCTTGACCCACATCCCGATGCAAAGCTTCAATTAGACGGAGTCCAAGTTGAGAAAGTTCACAAAATGACATATTTGGGAACTGTGATAAAGGACCAACTAGATCCAGACATAGAAATAAAACGTAGAATGGCAATTACTAAAACTACTTTTATGAAAATGAAGTCATTTCTTTGCAATAATCATCTCAGTTTAGAACTAAGACAAAGAATTGTCAAGTGCTATGTTTGGTCCGTACTTTTGTATAGTACAGAAGTGTGGACGCTACAAGTATCGATCATGAACAGAATTGAAGCATTGGAAATGTGGATTCGTAGACGGATGCTGAAGATACCCTGGACAGCAAGAAAAACTAATGAAGAAGTACTAAGGAAGGTCAACAAAGATAGAGAACTGCTAAAGACTGTTAAACATCGAAAAATGTCTTATCTGGGACATAATATAGTGAGGGGAAGTCGATATAAAATATTACAACTGATCCTTAAAGGCAAAATAGAGGGCCGTAGAGGTGTAGGAAGAAAACAAGTTTCTTGGTTAAAAAACATTCGTGAATGGACTCAGATATAAAATGCAGGACAATTATTCCATATTGCAGAAGATCGAGAAGCCTTCGCAATGGTGATCGCCAACGTCGGATAATTCTGATATGGCATGTGAAGAAGAAGAAAGAGAAGAAAGAAATGCAAAAAGCATAATTGACTACATAGTATATCCTCGTGACGCAGTGCTGACGATACAAAATATAAAAACAGAGAACGAAGCCGAACTCGGTACCCAACACAGACTAGTGACAGCAGATATAAACATGAAATTAATGATTAGAGAGTCCTCAATATACAATATCAATACATAAGATAGGAATGGGGAAGTTATACCAAAGAGAAACAGATAGAATACTGGAACAGCATGAAAACAGTGAGGAAATATGGAAGAGAGGTGGAAAAAATTGAGAGAAACGTTATGGAACACTGCAAAACAAGTATGTGGAACAAGAAAGAATGGGAAGAATAATGAAAGAACTGGATGGTGAAATAAGGAAATAAAGCAAGCAGTAAAAAAGAAGAAAGAAATGTGGAAGCGATACATAAACACAAATGAAAAGCAAGACAGAGACGAATACAGAAGACAGAAAAATATAGTGAAAGAACTAGTAAAAGACGCGAAGAAGAAGAGCTGGAAGGAATTCGGTGAAGAATTGGACGAAGGTTTTGGGAATAACAATAAACAGTTTTGGAATAAAATAAGAAGTATGAAAGGAACAAAAGGTAAACAAATAAAAGGAATTAGAAATAAGCGAAATGAATTGAAAACTAACATACCAGACATATTAACCATATGGAATAAGCACTATACCTAAAGAAAAATTCGAGGCAAGCAACCAACAAAATGAGGAGAGAGGACAGCAATAAAGAGAAGAGGATAGCGACAATCGAGTAGACGAAATTAATATACAAGATATTGAAGAAGGATTGGCAAGAATAAGGATTGTAAAAGCGGGAGGTGCCGATGACATAGATCCGGAGATAATGAAGTACGTGGGAGAACAAGGCAAACTTTGGCTACTGGAAATAATGAGGGAAGCATGGAGAACAGAAACGATACCGAAAGACTGGGAAGAAAATTTATTGATACCAATACACAAGAAAGGAGACGAAGCGGAATTTGATAACTATAGGGCCATATGCTTATCATCAGTGGCATATAAAGTCTACATTGGGATAATAGAAAGGAAGCTCAGGCAAGAAATGGAAGGAAAACTAGAAGAAGAACAAGCGGCTTTTAAGGAAGAAAAGAGGAACAACAGATAATATATACATACTGAGAAATATAATTGAAAGGAAAAACAAAGTATGAGAAGACTTATACAGGGTCATATACAGGGTCACCGAACAGATTGGTCATAAATTATACCACACATTCTGGGGTCAAAAATAGTTGAATTTGAAATTTAACCTAACACACCTTAGTACAAATGTGCTCATAAAAAAAGTTACAGCCCTTTGAAGTTACAAAATTAAAATCGATTTTTTTCAATGTATCGAAAACTATTAGATATTTTTTACTGAAAATGGACATGTGTCATTCTTATGGCAGGAACATCTTAAAACAAAATTATAGTAAAGTTTGTCCACCCCATAAAAATTTTATGGGGTTTTGTCCACTTAAATCCCCCAAAATTTTGTGTACGTTCCAATTAATTCATTATTGTGGTACCATTAGTTAAACACAACGTTTTTAAAACTTTTTTGCCTCTTAGCATTTTTTCGAAAAGCCAGTTTTTATCGAGATGCGGCTTCTTTTATAATATATTGACATATAATTTTTATGGGGGTTTTGTTCCTTTAAACCCCTCAAATGTTTGTGTACGTTCTAATTAAACTATTATTGTGGTACCATTAGTTAAACACAGTGTTTTTAAAACTTTTTTGCCTCTTAGTCTTTTTTTTGATAAGTCACCTTTTATCGAGATGTGGCTTCTTTTTCAAAATATACCTAAAAATGTAAATTATAAATAAATTTTCAGATTATTAACAGGTCTCTATTTGTAATCGTACTTAACCATATACAAATAATATGTGGTGGATTCGATAACTATTCAAAATATCTCGATAAACACTGGCTTATCGAAAAAGTACTAAGAGGCAAAAAAGTTTTAAAAACATTGTGTTTACCTAATGGTGCCACAATAATAATTTAATTGTAACGTACACAAAAGTTTGGGGGGGTGTTTAAAGGAACAGAACCCCCATAAATTTTGTGCACAAATTTCACTTTAATTTTTTTTTATGTTGCTGCCATAAGAATGCCACATATATGTACATTTTCAATAAAAAATCTCTAATAGTTTTCGATATATTGAAAAAAATCGATTTTAATTTAGTAACTTCAAAGAGCTATAACTTTTTTATTTGTAGCACATTTGTTTTGTGCACATTTGTGCACACATTTGTACTAAGGTGAGTTAGGTTCAATCAATCTATTTTTGGCCCCAGAATCTGTGGTATAATTTATGACCAACATTTTCGGGATACCCTATATATTACGTTTATAGATATTAAAGCTGCTTTTGATTCTATAAATAGAGAAATATTATGGTCAGTAATGGAAGACCTGTAAATCCCGCAAAAGATAATAAGCGTGACAAAAAGTACATAATAGAAACGTACTCGCTAAAGTACAAATAAACGGAAACAGATCGTCAATAAATAAACCTAAGGAGAGGAACAAAACAAGGGGATAGTCTCAGCCCAGTTTTATTCATATTAGTTATGAATAGAGTAATGAAGAGCGCTAAAAGAAGGTCAAGGCAATTACAGTCAACAATAGGGTAGGTATAGGAATTTAGTACCTACCAGTGAGAATGGAGGGATTAGGTACTATATGGAGATGACCTAGTAATAATAGCAGATGATAAAGGGAACATGCAAAAATTAATCGATATCTGGGTGAAAGAAATAGAAAATTTGAAAATGGAGGTAAATGTAAAGAAAACGAAGACCATGATAATGATAGTAATCCAAAAGAAAAGGGAAGAAATAAACCAAACGATATTTAGGTGCAAAAACGAAATAATAGAAACAGTCTCGACGTTTGAATACCTTTTTTTTGGATTGAGGTGGAACGCTCTTAGCAGACTAGGGAAGGTGTCCCTAGTACTGTTGGACTCGGACAGGAGAGGAGAACACGCTAGGGCCCACAGACCAGAGTAGGTCCATGCTTCCCGCGTGCCCCCATAACCAGTCGCCTACCAACTAAAACCACCCCCTCTTCCGACCCGGAATATCCCTGGACGTGTTCATTAGTGAACGATACATGGGGATATCCCGCGCAGTCTATGTAAGTAGGGCTAAAGGAGAAGATTGGCATAAGCCCTTCTATACTATTCTCGCCTTCCTAGAAACCGAGAGGCGGATAGGGGGGAGGTCTTTGAGGATAAACTCATAAAAAGAAAGGACAGGCTCGCCTACCTAAGATCAGCAGACGGACAGGGGAGGTCTTTGGATAGTGAGCTGAATAGTAGTATAGTATTAGCTATGCTATTCTCGCCTGTCTGAAAATGACACGCGGATAGGGGGAGTTTACGACTGAAGGTGGGTATTACTTAATTGATAATCGGCCCAGTGAGCCTACCTACAAATGGTAGAAAGAACATAATTGATTAAGGTGTAGGGAGACTTAAAGATGAATATAAATAGGTAGGCCTTGAAAAAAATTTAGGGTAATGTGCCTGTGAATGTTTATATCTGTTGTGGGAGTTTTTTTCCTATTTTTTGTCTTTTTTCTGTTTTTTTTAATTTTTTTTTACTATTTTTTATTTATTTTTATTTATTTTTATTTTTTTTTATTTTATTTTTTTTTTATTTTTTTTTATTATTTTTTTTTATTTTATTTTATTTTTTATCAACTACGTGTAGCCAATCTCACCCATCTTGTTCCGCTCGTTCTAGAACCGCTCTGCGCTTTACAATACCCGTGACTACGTCTATAATAAATTCAAAATTGGACTTATTCTCGACCGCGACGTTAATTATGTTATTGGGGCCTATATCGCCGAATCTGTTCCTGAGCCTGGCCTGCTCGCAAGCGAAGACGCTACACCGGAAAACGCAGTGTTCTGCGTCTTCCCTTACGTGGCAGGTCCGGCACAGGTCATCGTTTGCCTTACCGATTCTGTAAGTGAACGCCCGGTTTGAACGTTTGAATACCTGGGAGTAATAATATCAGAGGATGGAAAGCTAGACCAAGAAATCTCATACAGGACGAAAAAAGCAAATAAGATCTACTATGCACTAAATAAAACAATATTTGGAAAGGAAGAAATAGATAAAGAACTTTAATATATGCAAGTGAGACATGGGTAAACAATGCAAAAATATAGACAGTACAATAAACGCAGCGGAGATGAAGCGGTTGAGAAAAATAGCAAGAAAAACAAAATTGGACAGAATAAGGAATGAGGATATTAGACAAAGACTGAAACAGGAATCGATAATAACAAAGATCCAAAAAAAGAAAATTAAAATGGTATGGACACATTAACAGAATGGACCAGGGAAGACTACCAAAGCAGGTGATGGAATCAAAAATATATGGTAAAAGAAGGAAAGGAAGGCCAAGAAAAAGATGGGTCGATCAGATTATAGAAATTGGATAGGAAAAAAGAAAAACGCATCAACAAATGAAAGACTTAGCAAAGGATCGCAAGAAATGGAGGATATGGATAGAGGATGAATAAAACCTCCGACGGCCCTGAGGAGCATAAGGAGTTTCGAGAAAGAAGAAGAAGATAAACCGTTTGCAGAAGAGACTAGTTTTTAATAGTTGTTTTAAAACAGTTCGCCGTTGACGTTGAACCTCATAACTAGGGGTCATTTTTAGCCGTAACCTACGTCCAGATGCAGAAATTCGATTAAATGGAATCAAAGTTGAAAAAATTACGTAGTATTTAGGATTCATATAACTAACCGTCCTTGAACTAACTAGATCCAAATATATAAACAAAACGCAGAATTGCAATGACTACAACTACTTTTCTGAAAATGAAGACATTTCTTTGCAATAACCATCTCAGTTTATACCAAAGACAAAGAATGATTGTTATGTTTGGTCTGTACTCTTGTATGGAGGAGTGTGTACCTACCTTAAAAGTATAAAGCATGATCAATTTCAAGAATCAAGAAAAATGTGGATTCATAGATGGATCATGAAAATACCTCAGACAATGAGGAAATATTAAGGAGGGTTAAAAATAATAGAGAAATACTAAAGACTGTTAAACAAGGAAAATATTTTATCTGGGACATATAGAGGGAAATCTATATAGTCGAGGAAATGAAGCTGAAAAAATGGCAAAACCTCGCAATTTTTTCGTCCAGCATCGATTTGTACAAAAATTTGGGTTTAGGCTCATTACACCCTCTAGTTCATTTTCTATATTGAGCCGTTGTACGCTTTTGGTTTTTTAAAGGTGAAAACTACCCCTAATTGTAAAAAAATATAAAATAATATTTTAAACATTATTATTGTCAACATTTGGTTCTTATTAGTTACATAATGATTGTTTTATGCTTTAAGATATACTATCATAATATTTCAACCCTTAAAACCACCCTTGTTGGAGCTATATATAAAAATTTACTGATTCTAAAAGAAAAATTTCGGCTTGCATCGAATTACATAAAAATTTGGGATTAGGATCATCTCACCTTGTACTTTATATTCTATATCATGCTTCAGGGGTGTAAACGACCCCTTATTGTCAAAAATTATATAAAAACATTGTAAACTTCATATGGGTAAAATTTGGTTTTGATTAGTTAAATAATGATTGTTTTATACTTTAGGAAATAATATCATAATATTTCAACCCTTAAAAACCACCATAACATTACAGTTTTTATAAGTAGATATTTTAATGGATTTATACAGAAAAAAAAGTAGAATTAAAGAATTACAAAAACATTTATTTACACAAAAATACGAATTTACAAATATGTACAAATACAAATACAAAGAGTCTTTTAGTCATCTTCCAGTATACGAACCGGTTCTGTGGTATTATACATACATTGAAAATTATCCATAAGCGGACTTTCCGAATTTTTCGAAAAAAAAAAATCCGTTTTATAAACATAGCTCCTTCATTTTTGGCGATAAAAAGTTTTTTCAAAAATAACTTTGTAGGACTTTTGAAGAGGTATAAGACTGTGTAAACTAAATTTCTTAAGTTCCCTTAGTTTTTAATTAGGGTGGGTTTAAAGGGCTCGAATAAGGGGGTGTTTGCTCGTAAATAGAGGTTTTAAACAGTTATATCTCGCTAACTCTTCACTATAATGAAAATCTATTTACAAGGGAATTTTAGTTATTAAAAAAGCTATAATTTAGTAGTCCATCATTTTTTTCGTATCTCCAGTATTTTCGGAGATATTTTGAAGTAAAAAGTAAAAAATGGGAAATTCCGAAAAATTTATTTTTCTTTAAACTCCAATTTTTCTAAAATTAGTCCTTTTAAATAGGTCAAACTTCTTGGGTGTATTGATAATACAAATATAAAAGGAATTACAGAAAGGTGAAGACCAATTTTTAATTAGGAGGTTAGTTAGGGGGTTTTTTCACTGATTTTTTTATAGAGAAAAGCAGGTACTGACCTTTTTTTGATCATAAGTCGCGTAATTTTCACGCTAGAAACTTTTTATTATTATTTTTTGAAAGGGCTAACCGTATACTTGAAAAAAGATTATTTAAGTTTTACTCGAAATATGAAAGTTTTTCCCTTATTTTACTTTTAAAGCTAACTTTTAACATGCCGTATCTCGGTTTGTATTGGTAATAAAGATATTATAGAAAAATAATTTGGTTTGTGTTAATAAAAGATACAATTTTGATATGTACAGTTTTTTTTTATTAAATGCATATTTTTCGAGATATTCTCAAAAAACCCTCTAAAAAAGTCGATTTTTTCATCGAAAAACTGTTACTTTCAAGCGCGAATAACTCGAAAAATATTAGTTTTACGAAGAAAATGTAAAGAATATTTTTTTCTTAGAATTACTTTTTACATCGATTTACATGGTTAAAATGTAATAAAAAATTCCCGCCCCCGAGATGGGGTGGCAACCACCCCCAAGGTTTGAGCGTACAGCGGCATGATATAGAAAATAATCCTTGGACTATTCCCTACCGTCTGTAAAAATTTCAAGTAAATCCATGCTGGACGAAAAAATTGCGAGCCAAAATGCTTCATTTCCTCGACTAATATGTGAAATGCTACAAATAATTCTTAAAGGCAAAATAGAAAGTCTGAGAGGTATAGGAAGAAAATAGACTTTTTGCTTAAACAAAAGTCGTGAATGGACTCAGATACCAAATGCGGTAAAATTATTCCATGTAGCAGAAAATCCAAGAACATTTACAATCATCATCATCATCATCAATGGCGTTACAATTAATCTTCATGAGTCTTTACCGCGTTTACTATTGCTTTCCATGTTTGTCGGTCATGTGCCACTATTTCCCTTTGTCTCACTCTTATTTTCTCCAGATCTTCTCTGATTGCATCTTTCCACCTTTTTCTAGGTCATCCTACAGACCTACTACCGTCTGGCCGTTCCCAAAATACATAGGCGATTGTCATTAATGCGTATCACATGCTCTGCCCATCTGAGTTTGCATCTGCCCTTTATACAGGGTGAGTCATGAGGAACTGTACATACTCCTACCTCGTATAGAGGCTCCTATGGGGAATAACAAATGACCATTAAAAAGTGTCTGCTCCCATTGTTTAATAATATACAGGGCGAGATTCGCATTTTGACAGAAATTTGTATTCGTCATAATTTTTGAACGGTCAGATCGATTTGTCTCTTATTTTGGCCAATCGTTACACTATTACCACCTAATCAACTAATTTATTCAAACTAGAAAAAAATCAGGTCCGGCTTTAAAAAATTAGTTCGTTTGGTTCTTAGAAAAATTTCACCCTGTATACGCTTTTTGAAAGCTCTAATATGAATTTTACAAATTAGACAAATAGGCAATTAAAATGGCATATTTATTTTTTTCTGCACACGATTACTTAATTTTTTATTAAAAAATAAAATTTCACTATGAATTAAAAGTTTGGTAAAGTGAACCATAGATTAAAAAAAAATAACTTTTATTACAAAAATTAATTTTTTTTTGCACAAATAAGTAATTTATGTTACCATCCAATCAACTGATTTATTCAAACTAGAGAAAAATCAGGTCCGGATTTAAAAAATTAGTTCGTTTTGGTCTTAGAAAAAATTTCACCCTGTATACGCTTTTTGAAAACTCTAATATGAATTTTACAAATAAGACAAATAGGCAGTTAAAATGGCATATTTATTTTTTCCCCACACGATTACTTAATTTTTTATTAAAAAATCAAATTTGTCAAAATCGGAATTTTAACCTAAAAATGAAAAAAAAAAAAATGAACTCACGGTTTAACTCGCTACAACTCTGTTCCATTTTAATATTTTTTTTCTGAAATTTTTACAGCACATACCTGTTACCATTGTGAATGCTATGAAAATTGTTGTAGACTTTCAGTCTTCTTCTTGTAAAAGTTGCAAACTTGTAAATCTCAAAAATTAGGTGGAAAAATTTAAAATTTATCAATTTGATCACGTCTATGTTAAACTATAGAGTCCAAAAGAAGTGTTATGGGAAGTTTTAGATCTGGACGTGTTATAGAAAAAAAAAAAAAATGGTAAAACTTTTAATTTTAAGAAAAACGTTGTTTTTGTAAATTAATTTTTGTAAAAAAAGTAAATTTTTTTAAATCTATGCAAAAACATTTTCTAAACTTTTGATGCATAGTCAAATTTGATTTTTTAATAAAAAAATAAGTAATCGTGTGGGGAAAAAATAAATATGCCATTTTAATTGCCTATTTGTCTTATTTGTAAAATTCATATTAGAGTTTTCAAAAAACGTATACAAGGTGAAATTTTTTCTAAGACCCAAACAAACTAATTTTTTAAATCCGGGCCTGATTTTTTTCTAGTTTGAATAAATCAGTTAATTGGGTGATAACATAAATTAAATATTTGTTCAAAAAAAATTCATTTTTGTAATAAAAGTTATTTTTTTTTAATCTATGGTTCACTTTACCAAACTTTTAATTATTCATAGTCAAGTTTGATTTTTTTTATAAAAAATTAATTAATCGTGTGGGGAAAAAATAAATATGCCATTTTAATTACCTGTTTGTCTAATTTGTAAAAATCATATTAGAGTTTTCAAAAAGCGTATACAGGGTGAAATTTTTTCTAAGACCAAAACCAACTTATTTTTTAAATCCGGGCCTGATTTTTTTCTTGTTTGAATAAATCAGTTGATTGGTGGTAACATAAATTAAATATTTGTTCAAAAAGAAATTAATTTTGGTAGTAAAAGTTAATTTTGTTAAATCTATGGTTCACTTTACCAAACTTTTAATTCATAATCAAATTTGATTTTTTTATAAAAAATTAAGCAATCGTGTGCGGAAAAAAATAAATATGTTATTTTAATTGCCTATTTGTCTAATTTGTAAAATTCATATTAGAGTTTTCAAAAAGCTTATACAGGGTGAAATTTTTCTAAGACCCAAACGAACTAATTTTTTTAAAGCCGGACCTGATTTTTTCTAATTTGAATAAATCAGTTGATTAGGTGGCAATAGTGTAACGATTGACCAAAATAAGCGACACATCGATCTGACCGTTCAAAAATTATGACGAATACAAATTTCTGTCAAAATGCGAAACTCGCCCTGTATATTATTAAACAATGGGAGCAGACACTTTTTAATGGTCATTTGTTATTCCCCATAGGGGCCTCTATACGAGGTAGGAGTATGTACAGTTCCTCATGACTCACCCTGTATATCTGACTAGATTTTTCTTTCCGAATAGAGACTCTAACTCGTTGTATCTGCATCTCCATTCGTTTGTCACGGTGTCTTTGTAAGGGCCATATTATATCATTCGAAGGATTTTACGTCACCACACCAGCAATTTATTTACTTCTCTTTTTGTTAGCGTCCATGTTTGCTGGTCGTATTATGGTCCTATATATTTGGATTTTTACTCCTCGTGAGAGAAGTTTTGACTTCATTAGATGTTGCATTGTAAAAAAAGATCTGTTTCCTGCCATTATTCGCGTTTCAACTTCTCGATCTATTTTGTTGTCATTGGTGATTGTTGCTCCTAGATATTTAAATTCTTTAATCACTTCGAAGTTATGATCGTTTGCAGTAATATTTTGCCTTATTCGCCGTCGTTTGTTTTAAGACGAACATTTATGTTGTTTTTTTTCTTCAAAGCTCGAGGAAATATCTTTAACTTCTAATGTTGATCGCGCCACTGCATTCTTTAACTTCTAATGTTGATCGTGCCACTGCATCTACGTCATAGGCAATGGCGAGTACGATTTTTGCTCCTATCTCTGGTATGATTTTTGGATTAATTTTTTGTAAGTATGACATATTCTAAGGCCAGGTTAAACAACAATGTGGATAACGAATCTCCCTGTCTCAGTACAGAATTTACGCAGAAAGCATTCGATATCTTTCCCCCTATTCTGACTTGTGCATAGGAGTAACTTATGGTCCTTTTCATGAGCATTTTTCAGTGTGTCACAAATGATAGAAAAAAGTCCGTGAGAATACACATTTATAACATTTATTCTAACATGACATTTTAGTTAAATCTGACAGTTGTCAGATTTTATTTGCAATTTGGCATAAAAACAAATCAATTGTGTTTATTGCATTTATAAAATGGTATTTTCTTTTATTTGTATAGTCTTATAAACAAGAATAAACAACCGCTAAACGCCGTAAAAATGAGTGGCGCATATAATATTCCAGCTACAAAAGATCTGATATGAATATTACGTGGCGCGAAAATGTATTTTCATTTTGATGTAAAACAAAGTTCTAGTTTTATTTTAAAAGATTTTTTCATAATATTAGCCCAATTTGAAGTAAAACGCGCCACAAAAGAGTAATTTTGATACAGTTTGAATTTTGAAACCCTTTTGTGGCGCGTTTACTTCAACTTTAGCAAATATTATGAAAAAATCTTTTAAAATCAAACTAGAATTTTGTTTTGCATAAAAATGAAAATACATTTTCGTGCCACGTAATATTCATATCAGATCTTTTGTAGCTGGAATATTGTATGCGCCACTCACTTTTACGGCATTTAGCGGTTTTTTATTCTTGTATCAGGAGTTTTTCAAAGTTATTTATAAATTAAATGTATAAAGTTGAATGCAATGTTTCTCGATTACACGTTAAGCTTTATAAATTGTCGCCTTTCTCGCATTATCTCCCAAATAATCTAGTGTACATCGAATGTACACTAGATTTTTTTCTATTCGAAATAGAAATGAACTCGGATTGCCCGTTGCCAGATCAAATTAGCGTCGTAACCACTACAACTACATAAACCATTTAGGGAATAATCGTTAATTGGATTATACTTTTGTAGCTTAATAACTTCTAAACGGCGTAACCGATTTTGTTCACTAAACATGAGTTGGAAACGTATTGGCAAGTAGTATTTTATGCATCTAAGGTCAAGTATGATAACTGAAGCTATTACAGGAATTATTGAGCTTGAAAAACCGTTTTTCCCATAAGAAATGGATTTGATCATACTTATGAAGCCTATAACTTAAAAATTCGAATTTTCCCGGATATAAGGTATACACCGTTAGATTCGTCTAGAGTCCTTCTACAAACGCTTATTTATTGGCGTAATTCGTAGGTTGAAATTTTGAGTAATTGTCGAAAAACCAAAAGTTTCAAAGTTTAGTTTTTCAGTTTTTCGGCTATACTGAGCCGTGTGTATGTCTGATCCTGACAGCTTAGACACCCTTGGAAAGCTTAACTCAACGCTATTGATTTGGTGTATTTACTGTTCTCCTGTCTCTTCTTGAACCAAAGATATAATACCGCCAAAAAATATGCCGTTTTGTACCTACCAAGTCCTATAGCTGGCTTATGGGTAGTAAAAACTCACAAACTACACCGGTTCTGAATCGGCACTCAGCCCCTCTTCAAATACAGAAAAAATTCAGAACAGTTTAACGTTTCCACACACATACATATTATTTACATACATATCCACAAACATTTTCCCTTTTTTAAATAAAAATTGACTTATATTTCTGAGCTCGGTAACTTTTGAACGGTATAACCGATTTTTAAAATTAGACATGCGTTGGAAAGCTAATGATCGCTTCTATTAGAAGCCGCAAAGGTCGGAGGTAAATTTTTAAAGTTTTTGGGAGTTTTGGGGACGAGAACGAAAAACAGACCCTAAATAGGAAGGGCCGTAAAATCCACACCCTTGGACCAAAATGGATGGTTGACATATGAATGGTGAGTCTTCTCCTGAACTTTAAGATGGGAGTTGGCCCAACTTTCAATTCAGTCAGATTTAGAAATTCGAAAATTTCGTGTATATATAGTGTCGCTTGTAGGGGGTGTAGGGGTGCGCCACTGGCGAGAACTGCCGTTCTCTGGTAATTGTACAGGTTATGTTCGTAGACATATTATATAATTCGTAAATAACTTTTTTTCGATTATAGCGCAATCTATCGACAACTAGAATAAATGTTATAAATGTATGTAATCACCGACGTGCCTTTTTTTCTGTCACATACAATTTAATGCGTTAAAAAGAAATCGAAAAACTGTGACGCACTGAAAGATGCTGATGAGAAAAAGATTACACATATTTGCGTTACCGTAGTTAGTTTCTTGGATACGCCCAGCTCGACCATTGTCTTCCATAGTTTTGGACGATTTCTTGAATCATAAGCCTGTTTGAAATCTAAAGATCTGATGCACGTCTTGAGCATATTCCCAATATTTTCAAGCATTTGTCTAATAGTAAATATTTGATCTACAGTCGATCTTTCAGGCCTGAAACTACACTGGTAGTTACCAACTATTTCTTCCGCGTGTGGTAGTAATCTTTTTAATAATACCAAACATTTACGGTGGTGATCGCCAACGTCAGCAGATAATTATGATAGGGCATGTGGAGAAGAAGAAGTTTATATTTATTCTTTATTTATTCATAAATACATTTCTTTATGTACATTTACCAAATACTATAATTTACAATATAAAATTAAAACAACCATATTACAAAATATTAGTTACAAAATGATATCTATGCAGAACTAAAACGTTCCATTCATCTCAGAATCTCCGTAAACTTTAGGTTGGTCACAATTTTATGAGGCAAATTTTGATTGCTATTTTGTTTGATATTTTTTTTAGATGTAGGGAGTTTAGGGAGATACTGAGACTAAAGCCACGGTCCAAAAATCAAACTAAAATTATTTACATGTTTTTTAAAATATTTTGAATATTAAAACAATTTATCAACTTTTGTTTAACACTACACTTGCTTTAATTGTGTAAAAATTATTTACGTGTATTTAAGAAGGGCTGGACTATATCCTGAGAGGAGAAAATACACAATCCCTCAACTAACCATCCAAGGAAAGATTTAGTGCAAGAGAGGAGTAGGTCGAAAACAAATGTTGTGGCTGCGAAATATAAAGAATTGGACATGCATAACTAACACTGGAGAACTTTTGCATGCCGCAAAAGACAGACAGACTTAAAATAATTCGTCAACGTACTATAGGTTGGCACCATAAGAAGAAGAAGAAGGGCTAAATTTGAATAAGTTAAATTGTTGGCTATCTAGATATTGAGGTCGTATATATATTAGTTCCTTTTTTCGGTTATGAGTTCTTCATTATGAAAAAGAACAAGAGCGTCTTGCAAGAACGCAGAATAAAACTTATAGCTACGAACTACCTGACGATTCTGAAGATGATGAAATTGAAGATCATACCGAAATGAGTGATCTTTAGAATAGAATAAACTAATAAACGGAAGATGGTGAGAGTGAAGATGAAACGCAACTTTCCACTAGTTTGCATTACAATGCAAAGGAAGTGAAAACAACTATGGACTGTTTGATTTTATTTGTCCACGAAGGTAATATCTTATATCTTCTGTTTCTTATAATTATTGTGAGGTCCACTAATGCTAACAGTAAAAACTTGGTATCCATATTTTGAGCGTTTCGGAGATTTCAAAATAACAGATCTTGCGGAGAACAAACGCTCTGAAAGGTCTACTTCTATATAGCAAGAATTTTTTGACTTACAATGGCAATTCAACGAATTAGATTTTTGATGCGTACAGATAAAGTTTCGAGAATGGAACGATAGAAGATGGATAAGCTTGCTGTAATCCGGAAGGTTTATTAGTGCAGAATTGCCAAAAAACTTCAAACTTCAAAAAACGAATTCAGAACATTGACGAAAAAGTGGAAGCATTCAGAGAACAGAAGCATTAACATTTCAACGACAAACTGGATGACTGAAAGATTAATATAGACTAAGGTCTGATTATCTTAGTAGAGAGGAGATAGAACGTGCAAACCATTTTAAATACTTAGTCAAAAGGGGCAAGAACTAAAATTAGAATTGTTATCCTCTGATGCCTTTTAAGATGTAAATATAAAGCAAAGAGTGATGCATTAGTCAAGGGGATCAATAATTGCATCCACGGCCTGTCGTTCACCGTGATAACAATCTTTAGCGAACTAGTTCCTTTTATACCCAAAAAATTGAATACAAATATTTGCTTATGCGTATTTCGGCTTTTACTTAGCCTCATCGGAGCACCTGTGTACTGTTCCTTTCATTTTAAATACCTTGGCGGCTACGTAAATGTTAAATGTAAAATATGTTGTAAAATGTAAATTGTGACTAATGAAGAGATAATAATCAGGATCGACATATCACGTAACGCTTTTATGACCTGGAAGCCAATTTTATGTAACAGTAGTAACAGAATCTTGTCTATGCATATTTGCAAGAAATTACTGAATATTATATGTAATCTATCATACCGACGGTTGAAAGGTAAAAGGTTGTAACTCACAAATCAACTTTTATTCAGGAAGTAAAAAACGTTCCATTTAAGTAATTGTATGAGGAATTAACCTAAATAGTTTTTTTTAGATCAATAATTATTTATCTATAAATTAATGAAAAAAAAATATTAGGTTAATTCCTCATAAAATTACTTGAGCGTTTTTTCTACTTCCTGAAAAAAGTTGATTTGTGGGTTACAACCTTTTACCTTTCAACCGTCGATATTATAATATTGTTGTCAGACATGACATTAATCACCACAATGCTTAAAACGCGTATTAAAACGAAATGCTAAAATTAAAAGCATTCGAATTGTGGTGCTGTCGTCAGATCCTAAGAATATCGTGAGTTTTGCGCATTTCCAATGAAGATTTCCTTAAAATGATTCAGAACGTCTGCTCATAAACATCATTACTTCAACCGTCCTCTTATACCTTACGTTACCGTGTCCAGGTAAACATCATAAAGAGGAGAAAGAGAATACTTCGGCCATATAATTAATTAGATGACCTAAATACCACCCATTTTGACTTATAATATAAGGAAAAGTGGAGGGAAAGAGATGAATTGGTCGAAAGGAACTTTAATGGCTGCCTAATATTATATAGATATTTAGAACAAATAACATTAAAAATACAAGTTTTTTTTGGTTTGTATACTGAAAAAATAAATAAATACGTAAACTATTACAACAGTTTCTTGTTTATAATCTAATATATAAATAATTCAAGTTTGAATTTTGTTGAGTGGCGCAATTATGCATTTCTTTACATAAAGAAATCCATTTTATACAATAAGGGTAAATTTATTCAGAAACTACGAACTATAAGTACCAAAATTTTACTTACTGGTTACAAAATCGAAATAGTTTAAAAGTAAATTATTAAAGAATAGATATTGGAGTGTTTTCTGCAATTAAAACAAATAACTAATATATTTATATCACAGTAATTTAAGCATTTTAATGATAAAGGTTGTGCTTCGCTTTGTTTTTTTATATTTAAAATTAAATGAAAATGGATTACAATTCTAACGTTTATAAAGTGTTGGAAAACAGTATATGTATAGAAAATAACTAATTAGGTACATATTTTTCTATGGGTTGACGACACAATTATGGTGATCCACAGCAACTAAATATGGAGAAAAATATACAATTATTTTCTATCTATGTGCTGTTTCACATATACATTTAAATATTCGTGTAATGTACACTGGGGTGCAAAATTAACCGGACACCTTAAAAATGGGTCATTTTTGATGTCTCGAATTTCCTAAACCTGTTGTGATCGATTTAAGTGATTTTTTAATATGTTATAGCCTTATTCTTTATCAATATCGCTGTAATAATATTGTGGCTAAACAGGTAAATTTTCATTCCATACCGGGTGTACCAATGAAACTATGTTTTTTTTTCTTAAACTTCGCATCACCCTGTGGAATATTCTAGCATTTATAAAATACCCAAATTAAAACCCAACTATAGCCTTGTTTTCTCAACATTCTGTTTTTTGATTCATTTGCTTAAGTAGGACCATAAAATAGTTAGGAAATTTAACAACTAACCATGTTCTTTATCAATACAGGCTGTTTCTAAATAAGTGCGACAAACTTTAAGGGGTAATTCTACATGAACAAATAATAACAGTTTGCTTTATAAACCTATGTCCGCAAATGCTTCATTTCTGAGATAGAGGGTGTTGAAATTTTTCTTACAAACTGACAATTTATTTATTGCTCAAAAACCAGTTGAGATATGTAAATGAAATTTGGTGGGTGTTAAGACGTAGTTATTGTACATTTTTTAACATACAAGTAAGAATTTAATATTCACCATTGGCGCGCATACGGGTAATATAAGCCTTCATATTACCCGTATGCGCGCCAATGGTGAACATTAAATTCTTAGTTGTATGTCAAAAAATGTGCAATAACTACTTCTTAAAACCTACTAAATTTAATTTGCATACCTCAACCGGTTTTAAAGCAATAAATAAATCGCCAGTTGGTAAGAAAACTTTTGACACCCCCTATCTCGGAAACGAAGCATTTGCAGACATATCGTTGATAAAGCAAAATGTCATTATTTTTTCATGCAGAATTACCTCTTAAAGTTTGCCAATTATTCTTTAAAAACACGCTGTATTGATGAAAAACATGGCTAGTTGTTAAAGTCCCTAACTTTTTTATTATCCAACATAAGCGAATGAATAAAAAAACAAAATGTTAAGAAAACATGAGGCTATAGGTGAATTTTAATTTCAGTATTTTATACATGCTAGAATATTCCACAGGGTGATGCGAACTTTGAGAAAAAAACACAGTTTAATTGATACACCCGGTATACAATGAAAATTTAACTGTTTAGCAACAGTACTATTACAGCGATATTGCTAAAGAATAAGGCTATAATACATTAAAAAAATCACTTAAATCGGACTACAGGTTTAGCAAATTCGAGACATCAAAAATGACCCATTTTTAAGGTGTCCGGTTAATTTTGCACCCCAGTGTATTTTTACTAAGAACAGTGTTTTTGTCTTCAACAATTCACGAACAGGCAGACTGATCCACCCCACAAAACTAATGAATCCAATTTTTAGATACAATATTTAAAAACAGTTTATAGTTTCTTTCATCATCATCCAGCCTTCTGCGTCCAAAGTTGAACGTAGGCCTCCCCTAATTTCTTCCAGTTCTGTCGGTCTTGAGCTTCTGTAGTCGAACATCTTCTTTTTCAAATAATTTTGCATGTTTCTCTTGAATATGTCATTTAGAGCTCCATATGCGACCATGCTAAAGTGATTCTTCTTTGAAGTTCAGCAGTTTTATTCTCGCTGGCAATTTGGATTTCATGACCTAAGTATTTATATTTTGAACCAATGCTATTTCTTTTCAGTCGACTTTTGGATTTTCGTTTGGTACCAGATTTCACCACCAGAGCATTTCACCACCAACACTGATTCCTTTGACGTCCTGCTTTAATTGTTTGAAAGCATGTTCCAGAACTGCCGTAAAGAGTCTGGGAGCTAACTTGTTTTTCTGCCTAATTCCCCCCTTTTTTTTTATTTAGTCTTACGGTCATGGTTGCATTATTGTATATGTTCGCGATCAGTTTAGAATAACGATAATCTATACGACTTTCCTCCAACGCTTTCATTACGCCGTTAATTTCTATCGTAAGTATCTAATGCTTTAAGAAAGTCTACGAAACCCAGGACCAATGGTCGGATTTATTCGATAAAGTTTTCTGTAATCCCTTTTATGCAATGACAGTGGTCGTTAGTGCCAAAGTTTTTTTCTAAAACCTTCCTAAACCTGTCTAGTTTGATAAAAATCTAATTTTGTTTCCAGTCTATATTTATTATTATGCTTGTGAATGTCTTGTAGAGTGTAGAGGTTGTTTATCAGGCTTATGGGTCGGTAATGCTCGAGGTCTGTTGGATCGCCCTTTTTGTATAAGAAAATGTTACGTGCACTTTGCCATCTTGTAGGTGTTTTACTTTGGTACAGATATAAGTTGAACAATTCCTGTATATTCTCTAAAAGTCTGTCTCCTCCAATCTTTACGCCTTCTATAACGATATACAGTGAGCACGTAAAGGTTGGAATTAATTCATTTTCTCGAGAATGGACTTTGGAAAAAAATCCCGAAACAGGTCAATTTTTATTTTTAAATTAAGACTTTTTGGCATATATACATATCATGCTAGTGACATCACCCATCTGGGCGTTATGACGTCATCGACGATTTTTTTAAATGAGAGTAGGGGTCGTGTGATAGCTCATTTAAAAAGGTAATTCAGTTCTCTATTCAGTAGTGTAAACATTAACATAAATATTTATAAAGAGCATCAAAAAAAAATTTGAAATAAATTTATTCACATAAAAAGAAGAATGTATGTCATTTATTTAATTCAAAATACATTTTACTGCTCTCAGAAAACAGAAAAAAATGTTTATTTGAAAAATAATCATCGCTTTTCGCTTAAATTAAACGTTTAAACTGTCAAGGGGCAGGTGGGTGGCTGCATTAATATTGAATTTAAACAAAAAGCAATATTTATTTGTTGAATAAACATTTTTTTCTGTTTTCTGAGAGCAGTAAAATAAATTTTGAATTAAATAAATTACATACACTCTTCTTTTTATGTCAATAAATTTAATTCAAAAAATTTTTTTGGATACCCTGTACAAATAATTATGTTACTGTTTATACTACTGAATAGAGAATTTAATTACCTTTCAAATGAGCTATCACACGATCCCTATTCTCATTTAAAAAAATCATCGATGACGTCATCACGCCCACATGGATGACGGCACTAGTATGATATATATGCCAAAAAGTCTTAATTTAAAAATAAAAATTGACTTCCGGATTTTTTCTAAAATCGTCCATTCTCGAGAAAATTAATTTATTCCAACCTTTACGTGCTCACTGTATATTATTTTCTCCCGGAGCTTTATGTATTTTCATTTTCTTTATTAAATTTCTTATTTCATTTGTTGGTCAGGCATGAATTCCGATCCTTGATTGATTAATCCACGAGGAAAATAAATCTATAACATCCGATGAATTTTATATAAATATGTAAACTATCTTTATTATTTACATTTAAAGGGTTTTTACCCTATACATTTTGGTGGCTCAGGCATGCAAATTTTGTAAGTATGACCTCTTGTTCTTGAAAACCTCTGTCAATTTTAACTTTTATCTCATTTAATTAGGTTATACTTAATTTTAGGGCTTTTAAACACTGATGATGGATTCCTTAATCCGAAAACGTTTTGTATTGTGACCCTCATTTAGGGTATTTTAATATATACATTTTACAAGAAACTTGGTATTTTTGTGATTGATTAATCTTTTCCTGAATTTTCTAACTTTTCTGTTAGTTGCTTATCATGGCTTTTTGAATTCTATAATTCTGTATAGATATCGATGGCTTAGTGTGAAAACCTCGTATCTCATTTTTTTTTCGAAAATGACATTTTGGTGGTTTTAGTTTGAAAACCTTGTATCTCACGATTTACAACTGTTAAAAAAAATCCAAATACACCAGACTATTTTCTACGGACGAAAAAAGAAACCACGTATATCAATTGCTCTCTTGATTTAGTGTGAATACCAAATATATTTATAACCAAGAATTTGGTACTTAATTTGGAGTGTTTGTTTAAGAAATTCGACTTGGAGAAATGTTTTTTGTGAACAACAAAAGGTAGTCCGGCATATAGAAACATTTTATAAACCTTAAATCAAAAGATTTGTACTATATCAACCTAGTATTTGGAGGTGTGCAATAAGCTATGAAAAATGAAAACCTCATAAATAATCATAAACACAACCTCATTTTAGATGAAAAACACGTATATCAAGATATACGAGGTTATCATAGTTACTTGGGCAAAGGCTCTATATACTGCAAGGATATTTACGTGTTTTTCATAGTTAATATTTGTATTTTCAATTTAATAGCAACATTTATCACTTTCAGCTCTGGGCCAAGATCAGATATTTGTCTCAATGTGCTCGAATTAAAATACGTAACAGTAGTTTTTGTTTTTAGATTATATTATGCAGAAAATCCGTTTTTTGCCTCTCCTGTAAAATTGTAATTTAATGAGATACGAGGTTTTCACACTAAGCCATCGATATAGTTTCTTTAGATTCTGGTTACTTAATTATTGCCATATAACGTAAGTACCACTCGAATTATTTATTTAAAATTTGTTAATGTATTATGCGCCTGGCAGTATAATGTGTTTTGTGATTCTGTGTTTAAGTGGTTATGTGAACTAATAATACTCACAGCTGATCAGTCTTTGTCGTCAAGATTCAACAGAAGTTTGAATCCAAACTTCAACTTTGAGAATATTGAGAAAAAAGTTTATCAAATTAAATTAGTTCTTAGTGTATTATTATTTTTCAAATTAAAAACATTTAAATTCAAATAAGGAATCAACTTGCAGTTGAGGATGCTTCTTTTTAAATATAAAAAAACTCTTCGAGCTGAAACACTTATATTTAAAGTGACTATCCAAAGCTAGGGTACCTATATTAAAAATAAAGTCCTACTTAAAACGAAAATTAAATAATGATAAAAATCAATTAAAAAAGTTATATCACAAAATCTTGATAACATCGATTGTATTGGCAGTTGGGTATTTGATTACAAAAAGGGTGTAGTAGATTCAGTCTTTAGATATTAGCCTGAAATCTTTTACCAAATAATGTGTTGTATAAGGAGCAATTTTTTTTGGGTATATTGACATCTAATATATCATTATTTGAAAGCAGGTATTTGAGCGTACATTTTAAAGTAAAAAAAACAGTTTTAAATATTGGATTATATTAGATGAGCACTGTGAAACATGTGAGAACTGTTAAATTTGTTTTGTGATGTGTTCAAGTAAATAAAGAGAAAATTTATATTAGGATCTCCACAAATATTGCATGCACTGTGTTTCATAACAGTTTGAGGTCGAGAATATATATGTTTTATGCTTTTTTAAAACCTGAAACTATGAAATATTTCACGAGTCTCAAAATGTGGTCAATAGATAGCGCCACTGTATAGTAGTGCATAGTCAATTATCAAACAGGCTGAGAAGGTAAGTCATGAGTAAATTCGGATGATACTGAAACTAGATACTGATGATACCGAGACTAGTTATATCGAGAAATATAGTTTATTAATATTTAGAAAGTAAGTCTTCCAAGGAATAACTGGAAGAATATCTAAAGAATCAAACAAAAATTAACGACATTGCCTTATAAACAATGTGTTCTAAAAAAAAGAAAGAAAATAATCGTTTCGATTTGATTCAATTCGAGTCTCTTGCCATCCTCTGACACCTGATGTTTCGGAATCTATTCCTTGTCAAAGAGGCTTTGCAAGAAGACTGAATTGGATCATAACGAAACGAAGAAGATGGTGCAAATATTAAAATATTTGCACTGGAGTATGATTAGACTGTCCTCCAACGGGGAACGATGAAATTTCGTGGTCGAAATTATTTTCCACTCATTTCATGTTTTAAGAAAGACGCGATGGGAAAAGGTTTATAAGACGATCTGGAAAAAGGTGGAAAGCTGCAGTTAAAGAAGATCTGGAGAAAATGGGAGTGAGATAATAGGAAATAGTGGCAAAGGGCCGATAAAAAAAAGGAAGGCAATAGTAAATGCAGCAAATACACACGAAGAGTTGTAACGCCATTAATGGTAATGATAACGAAAGAAAGATGATTGCTTTCGTAAAAACCCGGGAAAATACTTGATTTTTGACGTATTTAATTTAACTCATCAATTGTTTGGTCATAGGGCAGTTAAAACCATCGATTTTGGGAAAATTTTCATCTACTTTCAACTACTAGTTTTAACCTTGGTGTTTTTGAAAAATGTCTTTGGTTACTTCTGTGAGAAAGAAGTTTTGGATGAACTACGTGTTTCTTAATAGTGTTGAAGCCTTGAAGATTCACTAACGTTATCAATAAACACGTTTTTAAGCACAATGTTATGCGTGTGAATATTGTACCTATACGCCTTGTGTACCAAAAATATATGCAGATCAATCATGAGCCGTCAGTTTCTTTTTTTTACTTTAAAATGTTTTACAGTGCATGAATACATAAATATCAAATCTTATAAGATTTATAGCATATCAAAATAGGTCATATTAACAGTGAAGAGTAAGAAATTTAGAAAGTAACGTAAAACGAAGCAAATGTGAAATAATTTCAATGTTTATTAAAGAAGAGTCGGCATAAACACAATAAATTGTATATAAAAAAAAAACACTGATAAATTATCACTTAATTTTTAATAATTGGTGTATACCTACTTTTAAAAGTACCTACAGTCGGAAAAATGAAAGAATACCCATGAACGAACATATAAAACACGCTGTATTTTCCTGTCACCGTGTCACAAAGAAAATTGCCCAGCGCAAGTAGGACATGTAGTAATAATTATTTCATGTACTTGAGCTGGCCAATTTTTTGTGTGACACGGTGACAGGAATATACAGCGTGTTTTATATGTTCGTTCATGGGTATTCTTTTATTTTTCCTACTGTATTAAATATTACTTGGATGTTAATTTATCATTCAATAGATAGCGTTACGTGGAAACAGCTTGCTCTCGATTTTGTCACCTATCATTCAACACATGACGGATGTCACATGTCAAGCAAAAACCTCTCTCTCAAAGCAAGCAATTTTTGTTTTTTCTTTTGCAAAAAGTTCAGTATTGTTCAGTTATTAAGTAACTCCACTTGAAAAAAGGACAAAAGCTATGAAAAATCAAAGTCAAACTACCAAGAAAGAAATCATAGACAAAGTTCATTATATGATCATGGCAAATAGTAAAATCAGAATTCCTGAGTTAGCCGAATTTTAAACATAAACAAGTAATTGGACTTCGTAAGTCCTGGGTTTTCACGCAAAGTAATCGGGCGCGTCGAATAATATATCACTTGCACTATTCCGGTAACTTTAAAACAGTACTTCTGGTTGCTTTTCTCAAACCGGAAGTCCTAGGTAAAATTTCTCACCTTTAGTACCATCCTTGGATTATAAGCTTTCATTTGACACCTCATTTGTCATTTTACCTGGTATAATGACGGAGGAGTTGTGTTCACAGACGGACAGACAGATGGACGGACAGACGGACGTGCATAATTGAAAGTTTTCACATTTTTTCAATATTGGGTGAAAACAATATGTAGATATAAAAAAGTTACACACGTGTCGGATTTGGAGAATCTTTCGGCAATGATAAAATGCAATTACCTATACAGATTTTTCGCCGATACTATTGATGAACTATGAGTATTGCTACACAAAGTAGATACAACACTATCGGCAGAATATTCATGTCACACCTACCATATACCACAGATTTAGACCAGCTTGACCATTTTCTGTTTGTAGAAAAGAACTTCACATTATCTGAGAACGTCGAGCAAAATACCTTTTTTGAAAAGGTAGAAATATCGTCAAGCGAACCAAATATCAACGTTGAGTCTCCACTAGACAAAAGTCACCTGGTCTGGTGCACTCCGCTAAATAACAAATGACTCATTGATAGCGGAGTGTGAGAGGGAAAACTACTATAGTTGTATATTGTGACAGAAATTGTAGACTAAGAGCCGCTATAGGTGAAAATTCTTAATCATTTTAGGCACGACGGGACCCTATAACTTAAATAGTAGAGCCTAAAAGAAAACGTTTGAACACTGTGCCGTCACTTTTCAGTGGCACATGCGTCTACAGTGGCGCATCAAACGTTCCACTTATGGACGGGATACATAAATTAAAAAATACCCTCCCTAATTACCAGAATTTAATTTTTTTCGTTTTTTTTTAAGTTTTATGTGATTAAGACATAAGATTCATCGTAATTTTAACCCACCACCCCCTTCTCCCTGCCCCCACCATCAAAAACTTTATTTTTCGATTTTATTTTTTTTTTTTGGGGGGATGCAATCAATTTTAAAATTTCAAAAAATTTACACGCATAGTTAAGGGTTTTATAAAACACGTATATTTTTTATAGACCTGTAGGTTGAGTGTACATAACCTCAAAAAAATTTAAATTTTTTTTTTTTTGAAAAAAAGTATATAACTTTTTTTTGGGGATAGCTGCAGATCTAATTTTTTCTTAGTCTTGTGTATTTTATCAACCACTATATTTCTAATTTTTTTCAGATTTTTCTGTAACGTTGGTCATCTTCAAAAATCCAAAAAACTGTTTTTTAAGGGGGTTTTGGGGGGTTTGAACGTGTTTTTCTGATTTTTAAATATTCTAAAGAACTCAGTTACTTCAAGTTACATATAACCTATAAAAACAAAATTGATTTGATATATTACGAAGTCTATAAAATAGGAAAAATCCCCCAAAACCCCCAAAAAACAGTTTTTCGGATTTTTAAAGGTGGGGAGAGTTACGGAAAAATCTGAAGAAAATTTAAAATATAGTGTTTGATAAAACACACAAGATTAAGAAAAAATTAGACCGACAGCTATTCCTCAAAAAAAGTTATACGCTTTTTTGAAAAAAAAATTTCTTTTAATTTTTTGAGGTTATGTACACTCTACCTATGGGTCTATAAAAAATAGGCATGTTTTATAAAAGCCTCAACTATGCGTGTGAATTTTTTGAAATTTTAAAATTGATTGCATCCCACCAAAAAAAAAAATAAAAACGAAAAATGAAGTTTTTGATGGTGGGGGCAGGGGGAAGGGGGTGGTGGGTTAAAATCACGATGAATCCTATGTGTTAATCACATAGAACTTAAAAAAATTAAAAAAAATTAATTCTGTTAGTTAGTTCTGTTAACTTTTAATTTATTTATCCCGTCCATAAGTGGAAAGTTTGATGCGCCACTGTCGACGCATGTGCCACTGAAAAGTGACGGCACAGTGTTCAAACGTTTTCTTTTAGGTTCTACTATTTAAGTTATAGGGTCCCATCGTGCCTAAAATGATTCAGAAATTTCACCTATAGCGGTTCTTAGTCTATTGAGAAAATATAATTGTTGAAATTCTTGCAATTCTTCTGGCTAGCATGGAAGATTGCGGGCAACGAATATTTATAAGAAGAGTTGTATGTTCAAAAAAGGATGTAATCTGGAACAACGGATTGACATAAAATTAAACGACAGCAAATTATTTTCATCTAGGTCGTATTTCAATGTAAAAACTTGGCGTCCTAGAATACGTGCCCTACAATTCATGAATGCCCTATTCTTTTTAGCTAAAAGGTAGTGCTCCGACCACACTATGACATGTTTCGCCCTGTTGGGGCTCATCAGATAGTGGTAGGTCGAAGTCGAAGACATAAATCTTCTTCTTTAAGTGCCATCTCCGCGACGGAGGTCTACAATCATCATAGCTATTCGGATTTTAGAGACAGCTGCTCTGAAAAGTTCATTTGATGTACATCCGTACCATTCTCTCAGGTTGCGCAGCCACGATATTCCGCGTCTTCCTGTGCAAGATGTATCTCTCAATGTGCAATCAATTGGAGCAATCTGTGCAATCAATTGGAGCAAGATGTATCTCTCAAGACATAAATGCACACCCCTTAACCAAATTTTTCACTACAAAGTGAACAGGAGTATGCACGCGCCATCTATCTTGAATCGAAAGAAAAATCGACCCTTTATCAAAGAAAGTGGTAAAAAAGATTAACTTAAAAAATGTTATATTGATGTTTACATTTTGCCGACAAATCTTTAACAAACGTTTCGGTTATTAAAAATTCAACATTTTCAAGCTAGGATCCGTTAAGTATAAAAACAAACAGTCAGTTGCCTGCTAATTTCTTATTTCGATATCGATCTTACCCAATTTGATCTGACGAGTATATCTCTAAAGACCTATATCCCGTGATAAATTCCATAAAAAACCGCGAATACTAAAAGTACATTAAGACTATGTGACGTGGCTGATGAGGCAGTTTCTCGTGAAGCGTCTTTCAAGGGCATTTTCTCCCCTACGGTATTGTAGTGTTTCCGGGTAGTGTGAGGAGTAGGATGGCTGGTGCGAGAGTGCGTTCTAGAATATTCTTTGGTGCGAGTGGTTGTAGCTTGATTGTTCTTGTTTTCTTCGTAATTCGTCGTACATCCCATCCAGAATGGAGCCGATAGTCTTGGTTTCTCGTGTTCAACGCGCATGTGGTAGTCGTTGAATTTCCAGAAGCCTTTGCCTTTGAAGAAATAGGTTTTTCCTGAAAATAATAATAACAATTACATACGTGCATTCGTTATTTAATCTTTAACTACCCGCGCATCAAATTATAACATAAGTACACGCGTGGTGTACTTTATACGCCACAAGAAAATACATGTAAAAACAGCGGATGTTTTTTTTTGAAAAATACACTTAGTTGTTTGTTATAAACCTTATTCGGCATCAGTGAATACTTGGAGTTTCTTCTCAGTAAGCCAATTGCGATTTATAACTGGAATCATGGAATGACTGGGTTCAATGATAAATAAAATCCCTAATAAAAATTTTTTTGAAATGTGATTTTTTACAGGAGAAAAAGTATTGTTTATAAAGAAGAATATATTTTGTGTCATAATGACTTAAAAACAATTGAAATATATACTTATATTACTACTTATATTAATATATTCGTGGCGTATATTGTCCACCACCGGAAACAACAAATAATAAAATGTAAATTACGATCTTCCAGAACGCCGATTATACCGAAACTAAAACCAAATTGTAAAACATATTCCAGTGATAGGTTAGAGAGATAAACAAGGAAAAAATTAAATTTTTAAATATATTTGCAGTAGGATTCTTATATCTGGCGTACAAAATACGCCAGCGCGTGTAGTTAAAGTTAACCACTTAAATTAATATGTTTTGGCTATCTGTTGGCAAATTTTCTGCAAAATCGAATAGGGTTTATATTTTATGTCTGAATTGCCGATACAAATGAGTCAGATTAAATTACATTATTCGAAGATTTTTTTTGTTTACTAAGCAACAACATTTTACTTAAATTTATTAATATTTTGTATTTTGACAACGACGTCCAAAGTGGAAGTCGAAACGTTAATACAATTATTTTTTTAAGTTAAATTGTAGCTTATTTCCCAATTAGAATAGTTAATAATAAAAACCTTATCTTTATCAATTAAACTACAAATTTGAGTTCTTTGTGGAAGTAGCGGATAATATTATAATTCTGAATTTTATGCTGGCAAAATATTCGCTAAAAATGATCGCAAAGATTTGACCTTAGAATCTAGAGTAGTATTCGATATGTTAGATTGCATTTCTGAACCTGCATATCATTGGGTATTTTTTAAACCTTTACATACAGACGGAGAGGCAGCGCTGAAAAAGCTATTTGAATTTACTAAAGCTAGATTTTTCACAGTTGATTACTGTGAGTGTGTAGAGAAACATACTGCGGTCGGTTAAGCGAAACGTAGAACAGGAGTTACTGAGAGGGTACCAAATTTGCTCTCCTACGAAGGCAATTATTTCCATTTACTAAGGCTGAAAATCAGTACACACATTCTAAATTAAATATAAATAAAAGTTATTATAGTCGGTCAGCTGTATGACGGGACAGAGCCGGTCGCTCGGCCCCAATAGTCGATTGAGGAAATGAAGCATTTTGGCTCGCAATTTTTTCGTCCAGCATGGATTTACTTAAAATTTTCACAGAAGGTAGGGAATAGTCCAAGGATCATTTTCTATATCATGTCGTTATTATACGCTAAAACCTTGGGGGTGGTTGCCACCCCATCTCGGGGTTGGGAATTTTTTATTACATTTTAACCATGTAAATCGATGGAAAAAGTGGTTCTAAGAAAAAAATGTTTTTTACATTTTCTTCGTAAAACTAATATTTTTCGAGTTATTCGTGCTTGAAAATAACAGTTTTTCGACGAAAAAATCGACTTTTTTAAAAGGTTTTTTGAGAATACCTCGAAAAATATACATTTAATCAAAAAAACTATGGATATCGAAAGTGTATCTTTTAGTAACACAAACCAAATTATTTTCCTATAATATCTTTAAGACCAACACAAACCGAGATACGGCATATTAACCCTCAGGAGGTGACCTTATGCAGAGATGCATTTGATACGTTAGATTAAAGTTAAATTTAAAACTGCCATAATTTTGTTTCTCGACCACCTAAAAGCTTGCTTAAACGATTAAAATTTAGGTTTTGTTATTCATTTTAATAACTTATTGAAATTTAATATTGCAGAATAATCAAACAGATAAGAGGAATAAGTAACAACGTATGTTGGCTTACTTATGAAGCAAAAAGTTCAATTGTTAAGCGCTAAAAAATAGTTAAAGGCCCGGGCCAAGAAACACAATAAGTAGAGATTATTTTATACATAAATATGCAACTATACAGATACATAAGTATGTCTGATATAGGTATATTTCAGTAGGGTTGTGATTAGTTTTTTTCTTACCGTCTTTCCATTGGAATACGGCGTCAATATCTGTTCCAACTCCTTTCCACATTGACATATCTCTGGGGTAATCCAGTTCGACTTTTTGAACTTCTTCATCGAATCTAAAAAGAGTAATAAAAATATTAATAATATCGATTTTTTAACGGTTGAGGATATTAGGGAAGGAAACCTTGACATTAATATAAAATATCAAATTAACTAAACGAACAATGGGACCGCAGCCTCGAAATAAAACGCATATAGATTGCCAGAAACAGAGCCGTGCGGTACATCTTTTCAATATGATGCAAGTCTTCGAAATGCCGCCCTCTAAATATTATTGAAACTTAATACTAGTATCTATTTTTATTAAATGAAAATACACAAAATGAATGAAAACTTTTATTTTAAAAACAAAACATACTTAAAATTAAATGAAATATGTATTAACATTAAATAACATTTATGAAAATTAGAATTTTATCCTTTTGATTTTAATTTTGGCAAACTCGTCAAACAGATTGGTGTAGTCTAAAGTATTGAATGAAGATTTTCTAGTATTTTATCATCTGTCCCTTTTCTTATATTTCCCTCAATTTAAAAATATCATATAAAAACTTAGAATTTTTATTATGAGTTTCTAAAAGCGAAAATCGATCAATCAAATAATTAAAGGCAATGTCTAAAATATAGATGAAAAAATTTACTTTAAATAATTGATCTTCCTCTGTTGAGAGCTGATCCACAGATCAAATTGACGCATTTTTCTCTTGCGTCAATATTCATTTTCAGCAGGAAATTCGGAACTTATTTACAAGATTTTCTGCAATTTCATTACCAGTAATTTTCATTTGGTCATAGCCAAATTGTCAGTAAATTTTCATTTTTTCCATAGTTTCTGACGACATTTTTACACAATCTGACAAATTTATAGTTACATGTTGCAACGTCTTCGAGACTGAATTTATATGAAATAAAATATCATGCCAAAGAACTACACGGCATATAAATTTATAATTTTTAATATTTTTTACTAATCCTCGTGCTTTGACTTTAATTTCTGAATCACTGTTGACGTCTTCTACTATTTCGAATAAGGCATTATATATTTCACAAAATTGAAATCTTAGAGGTTTCAATGCATCTATTCGACTTAACCATCTAGTAGTACTCAACGGTTTTAGTGTTAGTTGTGCAACATGTTTTTTTCAGAACTTCCCAACGCTTTATAAAACCAGAAAAAAAGTGTACAGTTCTTGTATAATACAAAAAAGGTTGTTGTTTCTGTAGAAGAAGACGCTGCGTCATTTATGACTAAGGTGGCATGCACAGGGCACGTAAAACGCCCTCGGATATTTTTCATATATTCTGTTTTGCACACCCTTTCTTATTTCTTTCATATTAACCCCGTTATCATAGCCTTGTCCTCTGAGCCGTTTTAAACCAAGAACTAATTCTTCCAAATTTGTCAAAATAAGTTCTGTACCTTCACCGGTTAAATATTTTCTGCTGACACTTGGTCCTATATATATTTTTAATTATTGAATTGCTCAATTATTTGTATTATGCCGCCCCTCTTGTGATGCCGTCTGATGTGGCTGCCTCACCGTATCATAGCACCGCACGGTCCTGGCCAGAAAGACGTATAGAGATTGCCAGAAAGACGCATAAGATTGCCAGAAGCGCTTTCAGTAAGATGCAAACAGTATTATGCACTTGAAAACTGTGAATAGAAATTAGAACTAGAGTATTGGCATGCTATGTATTCTCTGTCCTTTTATATGGAGTTGAATTCTGAACAATTATGGACGCAACTGAAGAAATACTTGTCAGCTTTGAGATGTCGTGTTCGAATAATGTGGAAAATACCATGACACAACATGTAACAAACACGGAAATATTAATAAAAATGAAAAAATCAAGTGAACAACACTATGAAGGAAAGAAAAATGAGCTAAAGCAAGTTATCAATCGAAGTAGCACAGAAAACGACAATAAATATCGTCTCCATACCACCAGATTGACAACAGGAGGAATACTTTCTTTGGTTATACATTTTTAAAAATGAGCTACTTTGGTCACATACTAAAAACTGAAAAATATGAATTAATGCGATTAATTATACAAGGGAAAGTGGAAGGAAAGAGTGGACCGGGGAAAAAATTTAAAGCAGTAGAGTGGAAAACAACCTATAGAAGAAGATCAAATTGAATGGATTCACTTTCCACTGACATTTTGTACAGAGGTGTAACCAGGATGATCCTAGGGGGGGTTATCACTACTCGATGGTCTCTGGGGGGTATGGAATAGTAATGGTGTTAAGGGTATAGAGCTCAAAGTACATCCAAATGGGGGGTTATAACCCCTAAAACCTCCCCTCCTGGTTATGCATATGATTTTGTATATGCTGTAATTGTTAAACTAAATTAAAAACAGACATGCCACATGTTTTTTCACCTTGTTTGTTAGATTAGCATTTTAGAACGAATTTTTCTTCCGAAAAATATCCGGCTTAAATAAAAGGGAGGTTCCACAGATTGAGCTAAGGGATTCTATGTAGAATGGTGAGAGAAATACAATATTGCACAGCCGTCTTTTTCTACCAAAGTACTGAACCATATTATAACTGACGGTCGTACCACTGATGTGTATAACCATCAAATTACCTTTTGTTTCAATCCCCAGATTCTACCTACAACTCGTCTGCAGTTTTAGAAGAGTCGCGTAGCCCTGTTGGTTATATTGTTAATATGAGTGCTCCTAAGTCCAGTAAGCATCCCCTTATTAATGAAGGTTACTAATTTAGTTTTGAAAGAAAGAGAGAGATTCTGTTTAAGACACCAGTTCTCTATGTAATGAAGGGCATATCACATTTGATTCCCAACAGTATTGGGAAAGTGTCAATCTATTTAAAGTGTAACGACAGGCCAAACTAAACATATTTTAGTTTACAGCTGTCAAAGTGGTTGACATCAAAACAATAGTGAACTTAAAGTTCTATATCCCTAAAAAACCAAAAAACACCCTTAGTACGTTCTTTAACGGTAAAATATTGCAAAACCTCTAAATTTTAAAGAACCGCCTGGATTGACATGAAATTTGGCATAAACATAGCTAACAAGTTAAAGAAAAAAAGTGATATTGTGCCGATATGTGCTTTTGCCCCGAGGGTGGTTTTCACCCCCTCTTGGAGGTGAAAAAGTATTCGTCCAAAGTAAGTCCGGAAATTGATAAAATGACTAATTTTAAGTAACTTTTGTTCTATAGAGTTTTTTCACTAAGGCAATACTTTTCGAGTTATTTTCCAGTGAAAATGCTCATTTTTTCTACAATATAACCACACTTTTAGACGGTCTTTTGCCAATAACTCAAATAGTAAGTATTTTGTCGAAGAAACATTCGTAGCAAAAATATAGCCTTTAAAACATTAAAAAAAAAATGGTGTATATATCACGTTTCTATACCTAGTAGAAACAAAGTTATAGCTAATTAAAAATAGGTTCATATTCGTCAAATTCCAAATGGAATATTTTAACGTGAAATAACCAAAAAATGAAGCACATTTCGGGGAAAACTCATTACAACTTATTTAAAGTGTTTAAAAAAAGCTTCATTTTTGTTTTATAAAAAAATCTCTAACATCAAAAGTAAACAAGTTACGCTCAAAATAAAGTTAGTCCCTTTTTTTTGGTAAAAAAATCGGGAAAATCACCCCCTAATTAGTATCTTAAATGAACTTAATCGTTATGACTGCACAAGTTTCTTGACTCGTGTATGTATTGTTTATATGATCTGTAAGTTTCATCGGTTCAAAGACCTTATTTTTGAAAGGGCTGTAGCTAAAAGGGGTTGAACGAGTCGCTGATCACGAATGTATGCAAATTTAGAAACACCAAATCTTAATCAATTTTTGTCTAACAGAAAAACAAAAAAATATATGATATTCAGAAAAGCAATGCTGACGTTTTTTGTTTTTCGAGATTTTTGGTAGCTCTAACAATTTTTAAGTTATTTTGAAAAAAAAGCATTTTTTTCAAAATTAAATTTTTTAAAAATTTTACTTTAAAACCAAATTTTTTCCAAAATAATCATTTTGAATCGATGAAACTTACAGATCATATTAACACGACATAGATAAAATAATTTGTGGAGCGGTAATGCTTAATTTCATTTCAGTTGCTAATTAGGGTGTGGTTTTCCCGATTTTCTTTGCCAAAACAAAAGGGACCAACTTTATTTGAGCGTAACTTACTTAAATTTAATGCTAGAAACTTTTTATAAAACAGAAACAAAGCTTTTTTAAACACTTTAAAAAAGTTATAATAGGTTTTCCCCAAAAAGTGCTTAATTTTTTGGATATTTCACTTCGAAATATTCTATTTGAAATTTGGTGAATATGAATCTATTTTTCATTGGCTATAACTCTGGTTTAACGAGGTCCAGAGACCTAACGCGTACACAATTTTTTTTTTACTTTTTTACAGGCTATATTTTTGCTAAGAACATTTTTTCGACAAAATACTTACTTTTCGAGTTATTTGCGAAACGTCTAAAAATGTAGGTACCTAGTTTGTTTGTTGAAAAATGAACATATTCACTCGCAAATAATTCGAAAAGTGTTGACTTGGTGAAAAAGCTCTATAGAACAAAACTTACTTAAAATTAGTCAGTTTATCCATTTCCGGACTTATTCTGGACTTATATTTTTTCACCCACAAGAGGGGGTGAAAGTCACCCCCAGGGCCAAAGCACAATCGGCACAATATCACTTTTTTTTCTTTGACATGCAAGCTATGCGTATGCCAAATTTTATGTCAATCCAAGTGGTTCTTTAAAATTTAGAGCAAACAAAAACCGTGAAAGAATGGACTACCTATAGAAAGACATAATCATAAACATCTAGCCAAAGTGAAAACCATTGGTTAAAAAGCATAGTTTCAAACTTGATAACAAAAAACTAGCAGTCAACAAACAAACAAAGAGGCCAACCCTTCGGCCGTCTATTATACTCTTAGTATACAAAAAAAGGTGATTTCAAAAAAAAATAGGTGATTACAAAAAAAAACATTAATAAAAAAGAATGTGTGTGTACTGTGTACGAACGTAAGAAGTTATACTTCTAAATATGATTTCAATGAAATAAATATACTTTCGGACAGTTTATTTGTATTTTATTTAAAAATTAAATTAATTTTTACTTACTACTTTCCAAAAATTTTTATTAAAACAATACCAAAAATTAAAAAAAGATTAGAAAACACCGGGATTCGAACCGGGGTCCTCTTGATCTCCAGTCCAACGCTCTACCACTGAGCTAGACCCTTTTGTTTATACGGGCTACAAGATTTCTCAGACATAGTGACAAACAGACGAAGTGAATTATAAAATACTTTAAATATTATTACTTATTAAATTATTCCCGAGGTAGACAAGTCCAAATACACAAAAATTATAATAATAGTTACCTATTTATGATATAAATGTTAAAAGTATCTACAATTTTAAGGCACGTATGTGAAAGTTTCGTGTGAAAGATTCGCTTCGCTCATTCTGCAATTCACATGAGTGCCTTAAAAATGTACTTTTTAACACGTACCTATATCATACAATATTTTTCTACAAACGTCTTATATATCAACAATTATAATTTACTCATTCTCAATTACAGGACAATACCTACAAAAACTTTTACTTGAACTTGACTGACATTCCATTTTTATATTTTTCTTGACATTAGGTACATCAAAACTGCCTATATTGTCAATACGTAAATCAGAATAAAATCTACTTTTATTTTTGTATATTCTAACAAATTTTAATAGTTTTTTTCTATAAACGTATTAAAAATGCAATAATACAGTTTAAATTAAATTTTAAAAAACCTTTTAAACCATCTTTTTCAAATTGCGCAAGTTGTATTATTAATATTAAGAGCGAACAGTAGCGATCAACAGGTAGCAAAAACGCGTTCCAAGATTGCGGCTCTGTTTTTGAATATTTTTTCGAGATATTTGGCACACGTATTCGTAATATAATAAAGAATGGCGGTACAGAGCCCAATTTGAAAAATATATTAATATGTGGAAATTACTCTGTAACTAAATACAATATTAAAAAAACGAGCATGTACCGCCATTAAGAAGAACAAAAAATACACTTTCTTCAAATAAACTTTTTTATCCGATGCCTAGATTTTGTGTCATTTTGGAACTACTAATGAAATAAAAAATTTTAGTAGTTCCAAAATGACACAAAACCTAGGCATCGGATAAAAAAGTTTATTTGAAGAAAGTGTATTTTTTTGTTCTTCTTAATGGCGGTACAGGCTCGTTTTTTATTATTGTATTTAGTTACAGAGTAATTTCCACATATTAATATATTTTTCAAATTCGACTCTGTACCGCCATTCTTTATTACATTACGAATACGTGTGCCAAATATCTCGAAAAAATATTCAAAATTACAGCCGCAATCTTGGAACGCGTTTTCGCTACCTGTTGATCGCTACTGTTTCCTCTTAATGTTAATAAATGAAATATAAATATTTTGACGTTTCACAATTTGACAATTCACTTTTAACTGCAGTGCCTTAAAATTTTTAAAGCACTGGTGCTTTAAAGTAGCATTTTTAACGCTCCTATGGAGTGCTATAAATTGCATTTTTAACACGTTTGTAGAAAAATATATTTAAAAACACTACTATATTCTTTCCACACCTTTTCTGGACTGATACATACATAAATTAAAATATTTAGTAACTAACTCCATACTGCCTGTGTGCGCATGCGCGCAGATTAATAAAATTTCACCATCAATGAAATCGCGCCTAAAGAAGTATAACTACAAAAATACTTACCTCCAATACATGTTGCCACTATAAAAGTACGTCTTTCCATTGTGTCCCCAAACCATCGCACCATCGATTTTTTTAATTTCTCGAGGAAGTCCAAGATGGAACAGCGGTCTTGGATAACCATTCTCCACGTGGTTGTCTAAAAATACATAATATTTGTCGCCTATGAAGAACACGATTCTACCGTCGTTCCTTTCGTAAACAGCATCCACGTGCGTCAAATCTTCCGGTAGACCGTGCCAGAGTCTTCGGATCAACGCTGGATATCCTGGCATTAGACCGTTGTCGCCGATTCTCCAGAAGTACTAGAAATAATTCCTCAAAATTAATATTGTATTTTAGATAATATGGGAAGAAAACTATGTATTATAAAAGACTGATGATATGATTTTGTACACACGACAAATGAATGAATGGGAAAAATATTTTTTAAGTGTGTAAAAATGTTTAATTCCTAGCTGAGTGCTTTCGGTGTATCTTAAGGCCATCTTCAGAGCTATGCTGGAATATCTGGAGGGAGCCATTTTTCAACTGCAATATCAGGGGGAAGTTAATGGAAAAGGCGTACCATTTCGTGGGTATAGAAATTTTTTGTGCGTCATACATAGTGTTTTATTAACATATTAAGCGAAAAAGCGACTTTTTTATTCATTTCAATATTTTGCCAAAAAAAATGTAGATGAAAACGTTCAACAGACGATCTTCTTAAACTACTTGCTCTTTAAAATGAGATTTTGTATAAAAAATGTTTATGAACAAAAAAATTATTTCAAATTAAGTAAGCATTTTTAAATTGTCTATAATTATTGAAATAAGCAACCAAAATATTTAAAACACATTTCACAAAGAGAGTTTTTATATAGTTGCTATAGATACAAAAGATGACCCCGATCGGTCGAGTATTGTTTAAACAATTCTATTTGTTTATTTCATTTGGGAAAAAAGGGGCCATTTTCAAATTTTTTGAGAGAGAGACCTGTACATCTTTCAAATATTTTATTAAATAAGAGGTACAGGTGTTTTGTCAGTACTTAGAAGGGGTTTTTAGTCTTATTCTCTTCGTAAGATCTCAACTGTCATGTTTTGAAAAAAGTATACTAATTTGTTTACTTACAAATAATTAATGCAGAATGAAGTACCATTTTAAGCCTTACAAACAATTTCATTATCTGCACGGTTTTAATTTTTAGAAAAAAAAAAGAACAAAATATACCACTTCAAAGGCCCTGAAAAACATCTTACACCATCAACCACTATTTTTTTTTATTTTTTCCCCATTTTTTCACTTTGTTCATTTTTAATATTTTTTAAATCAAATAAATTTTCATTATAAATTTTGAAACAATACAATACTTTAAATTAGTGAAAAACCAATTTTATTTATATAAAAACAAACATTTTCCTTTATACAATTGTTTTTTGCACTTATTTTTCTCTTTATTATTTATCCTGATATTTTCAAAAAAAATTTCCATTAACTTGATTTCCATGATAGTAATTTCATTGTAATAAGTAAAAGAGTATAATTCATTTGAAAAATATTATGAAAAATATTTATATAATATACATATTAATTATACTCTTTATACAAGAGTATAATTCATTTATATTAAATTGAGTCTGTATTAAATATTATTATTCGCGCACCAATGATAAATATATTTTTAATGGAATATATTTAATATTTAATCTAAATTATTTTTAGGAGTTGAAATTATTACAAGGTTAATAAAAATAATTATCAATACGTGCATACGAGTGTACATTTATAAAACATAATAAAACATATAAAAGTGATAATAATTTATTTTAAAAATTTAAAATGATTATTTCTGTTTAAAAAAAATCGGTAGGTATAAGTAATAAAAGCAAAATAAGGGAAACAATAAAAAACGTATTTTTCATAAATAAAATTTTTTAAGGAGTTTTAAACATTCTATTCTTTTAAAATATATAAAGAAAATTTAATTGATTAATAAAAATAGCAAAAAATAAACAAAATCGAAAAAATGCCAAAAGGAGAAAAAAAAATGGAAAAACACTAAATTTTTAGGGGCTGGTGGTAGTTTTATATGGGTGAAAATATGTTAGAACTTATTACTTAAACGAACTATCCCAAACTAAAAAAGACAAAAAAAAAATAGAAAAACTCGATCCGTTTTAAAGTACCGTTTTCAGTTTTCTTAAGCTTGAAGTAAATTTCCACCACCGTGTGGCCTTGACGACCTTTCTTTTGATTTATTAACTTTAACCAGTTTCCACAATGTTAATTATGCATATATGAAACTTATTATGTATATATGAAAATTTTTATTTAAATGAAAAACTGAAAATTTATTGGCAAACTGCCCAAATTTGAAGCTCTTAATGTTTTGAACAATTTCGCTGAGAATAAAAAAATCTCCAGCTCTATGGGTCGAACAAACTTCTTTTTTTAAAATGTGTTATTTTCATAATCCGTTTATTTTGTTATTTATTGTATTTATTATTGTAATAATTTATTTTGTTTTGTAAAGGCAAAAATAGCACAGATAATTACATTGTTTATAAGACGAAAAATGCATATCATTCTGCATCAATTACCTATTTGTAAGTAACCAATTAAAAATTACAGTTCACCAAGAATAGCTGAAAGTCTGAAAATAACCACGCCCATGATGCGCATTCGTCATCCGACGGATCTCGCACTGAGCGTTCACTTAATATCTACCGTTTGTAATGTGAACAAGTCGGTACAGTCTGCGAAATATTTTTTGTAAGTACGAACCGCAAAGGAGAATCAATTTAAAATTTGCAAATTTTGTTTAAATCGAATCTGAAGGGAAAAGTTTTAAATAATCAGACACGGGAAGTGATAGCAAACGTGATTCATTTTATGATAAATGAAGCGAAAAACAATGAACCGTGTAGAGATTTGAAAAAAGTGCAGGAACGTGTGGTATTGGCAACAGGTGTTAGTTTAAGCAGCGTTCAAAAAATTGCTCGGGAAATGCAATTAATTGAAGATGGCGAATATTCCTCATTTGTAACTCCAAACAAAAAGAGAAAAAAAAAGCGCTTCAAAAACGTGCTTGGGCGATTTTGATATAGGGCGTCTTCGACGTTATATAATGGATTTTTGTATAAAACAAAAACAAGTCCCAACTGTGAAACGCATACACAGAACATTTGCAGAGGAGTACAACTACTCAGGTTCCATAGAAAGCCTACGAACAGTAATTAGAAAGATGGGATTTCGTTGGCGAAAAACCAGAACTAATAGAAAATTATTAATGAAAAAGCCCAATATTCAACATCTTAGACTGAATTTCTTACGTAGTATGAAACGTTACATTAACGCAAATCGCCCAATTATATACATGGATGAAACATACGTCCATTCATCTCATACCTACCAAAAGAGCTGGTCTGATAGTTCAAACAAGGGCATACAAAAACCAGTATCTAAAGGACAGATGCTTGTGATAGTGCATGCTGGAGGTGAAAGTGGTTTTATTAAAAACTCTTATCTGCGCTACAAAGCTACTAGAAAAACAGGAGATTATCATGATGCAATGAACTACGACAATTACAAAAAGTGGCTTCAGGATAAACTGATACCAAATTTGCCCCCTAACAGCGTTTTAGTGATTGATAATGCACCGTATCACAACGTACAAACTGAGAAATGTCCAACTATATCTTCCAGGAAAGCAGAAATGCAGCAGTGGCTGACAACGCGAAATATTTCCTTTACAGATGACATGTTGAAATTTGAATTATACGACATTATAAAATTACACAAACCTCTGTTTAAAACCTATGAAATTGACAAAATACTCGAGGATAAAGGACATTCAGTTTTACGGTTACCCAAGATATTATCCGGATTTGAATCCTATAGAGTTAGTATGGGCTTCTATGAAGCAATATGTCGCTGAAAAAAATGTCAGTTTTGATTTTAAATTAGTGAAAAGTTTGTGTGGACTGAATAAAACGATGACGACAAATGCTATGGAAATGGATACGAGAAAGAGAAAGGTTATATCTAAATATCTCTTTTAACAAAATGTACTGGTATTTACAAAGACACCATATTTATGCTTCACCGGGACCGAACATCTTAATTTCTATTTAGTATTGCAATAGACGATTTTATTACTACTTTATTACCCTACTGCACCCTACGCCCTTTTTCTCCGAAACCTTTTGGTCAATATAATGGTAATATAAAGTATAAATAGTCAATATAAAAATATAATTTTTGGTTTATAATGCCATAATTTATAGCAACACAAGCGGTTTTTGTTGGATCTATTTTATTACATCTCACTTTGTAAAAAAATACTACGAATATACTGAAGAAAAGTAATGACAGTAATAATAATTGTGTACGGGACCTATTAGAAACTATTCAAACTTTACGTTTCTATATTTGTGTCTCCGATTGTACCTATATTTTAAAGTTCACCCGCGCGTACAGGCTATCTTTTTCCTTCCGAGTGCGTTCTCACTTCATTGTTCGCGCAGGCAGTTAGAATTTCAGACTTTCAGCTATTCTTGGTGAACTGTAATATACCTTTTCAAAAACATGAAAATTTGAGCATGTTTGGTGAGGTATACAGGGTGGTGAATCGGAAAACGGGCCATAGGAAACTCAATGTAAAATTTTAAACTGTTGAATTCCTGCTTCCCTAATTATGTTACATCAAAAGTCATGAGAAGTTATTTGTAGAGGATTGAAATCTGTATTAAAACAGAAGTTACAATCGTTCTACGATTTAAACACATTCCAAAATTTTGAAGAATATAATGTATTTACCGCAGTAGGTATGTGTGGGCATGTTAGGCCACACGTTACTATTTAACTGACAGTGAGCACACTATTGACTGAAGAAAATATCTTTATTATTAATACTTTCTCCTCAACTGAGGGTATCTGATCAACTTTATTGTGTTTTAAACAATAAATGATAAAATAAATAAAGAAATTGACAGTTCAAATTGTTAAAATAATAAATTCATTGTCACCGAATGCAATCTTATACACATTATTGCACTGTGTGTGGCGTAACTTTGGCGTATTTCTCTGAAAATTGTATTATATTTTTACAAAATTTTGAATAATTATTGTTCGTAGAACAATATTAACAGTTGTTTTCAATACAGATTTCAATTCTCTACAAATAGTTTCTTATGACTTTTGATGTAAAATAATTAGGGAAGCAGGAATTCAACAGTTTAGATTTTTACATTGAGTTTCCTATGGCCCGTGTTCCAATTCACCACCCGGTATAGCACCTACATTTGAAAATGATTTTTTTCTTCTTCTAGTGCCGACTCCACTAATGAAGGTTGGCTATAACCATTGAAAATTCGTCTCTATTTTCTGCTTTTCTGAAAAGCGTCTGTGTGTTTACCCCTGTCCAGTCGCGAATGTTTTTCAGCCAGGATATTTGCCGTCTACGAGGACCCCTTATTTCTTCAATTTTACCCTTCATAATCAGCTGTAATAACTCAAGGGCGGATCCAGGACCGATTTTCGGAAGGGGCCATGAACTGTTTTTTGGGAGGAAGACCAGGGGTCTGGGGGTAATTTTTTAAAATTTGGGTTACAATGGTGAGTTGGTGAGTTTTAAGGCACTTTTCACACACTATTGAGTGCCGTTTTAAAAGTGCCGTAAAACTTATCGTTTTTACAGTATTATTAGTCAGTACCGATTCCTACACATTTTTTCGGATCCAAGTGCAGTTCTTTCAACAAGTTTATTACTATTTTTCCCAATGCTTCTCCTGTCAGGCCGTCTTCTTCCCCTCATTCTTGATTTTCACTAATTATCTTTATCTTCTCATAATCGTCAATGAACTTGACAAAGTCTTCGCAAATGTTGTTATTGTGTACAGTAGGAAAAATGAAAGATTACCTATGAACGAACATATAAAACAAGCTGTATTTTTCTGTCACCGTGTCACAAAAAAAAATTGGCCATCGCAAGTACATGTATAATACTTATACTTATATAAGCTGTTCTTATAGTACTGGTACGAGTTCATTATTTTCAGATTACCCATCGCTCATGGGTAATCTTTTATTTTTCCTACATAATATGTATCTCAAATTTAGAAAAAGCTGTTCCACGTGGGATACGTCGGTCGTTTCGTCAAATATGATAGGGTAAAACTTTGCACTTTGAACCTGATTCATTATTTGTTCAATCACTTGTTCACCACAACATGTTATCAATTTGACTTTGATTGGTGCCACTAACGTATGTTCCTCGGGAGGATGCTGTGGATAGGTGTTATTTAAGAGTCTTATCCCCTGATGCTATTTTAAACCTTAACAATTCCCCCATTGCTAGGTCCAGCATCTTCTTCCAGAAGCAGAAGGACATCATCACGATGGCCTCTTTGAGGAATAATTTGTCGACCTAAGAACACTATAGACTCTACTATTGGTCGTAGTCTTTCTCTATTTGATTATATCTTTCTAGACCTCTGAGAGTCTATCTGATTATTTTAATGGCATGGACTTTATGTCAATCAGCCGGTCACAACGTGACTACTATATCAAGAAAAATAAATATTTAAAGACCTATCTGGTTAATCTCTGGTCTATCTGGTTAATATCTGACTTTTGCGGGTTGCGATAACTTCATGGTTTTGTATGGCTCCGTCTTTGCCCATGAGTTTGGCAAAGGATGTTAAAGGTTTCGTGACAAGGCTTTGGGCTGCCATCCCTGTATTGTAACCAAATTTTTTAATTAGAAAAATAAAACGCAATACTTGCAAAACAATCCCTTTTTTAATGTGCGAAAGTACCAACCAACTCCTTTGTTCTAAGTGCTGGTGACCCAAGTAACGCTTAATTTCTTTATTATTCTTTGTGTGTACAGAATATTGAAATTGATACGATTGATGGCTGCCAAAGTCGTTCTAACAAATGGCACTTTGTAAAATTATCAACATTTTTATTTACAAAAAATCCTATGTCATTCTTGAAGCTTCCGTTACTGCTTTTGTTCAATTATAGTTCAGAAGACATAATATCTATCCCCTGTTTTGTGCATATATAAGTATGTGTTTAAAACTAAAAATATTTGAACTGCAAATATTTAAACTTCTATTTTTTTAAATTCTCGGAGGGGGCCATGGCCCCCATGGCCCCCTCCCTGGATCCGCCCTTGTAATAACTCGTACTTATCATTTCTAAGTTTGTGCTCCAAATATGCTGTTTTTCTCTTTTTAAAGGTGGTCAAAAGTTCTCTGTATCCTCCCATTCTGTGCAACACCATTTCGTTCGTAATATGATCGGTCCACGGTATTTTCAAAATTCTCCTAAAAAGCCACATCTCGAAAGCTTCCAGCTTTCTCATTAAGTCAACATTGATAGTCCAAGCTTCGACACCATAAAGATAAACAAATAGAATTGTTTAAAAACTACCGATCGGGCCCATCTTTTGCACATATATGTAGGTATTAACTACATAAAAATTCACATTTTAAAATATACTGTGTAAATCTGTTTATTATTTATTTTAATAATTATAAACAACTGAAAAAATGCTTAGTTTCGGGTTTAATTTGCAATAATTTTTTTTTTAAACCAAGAATTTTCAAGAAGGTCGTCTGTTGAAAATTTTTATTTAGGTACACTAATTTTTTCAAAACATTGAAATGAATGAAAAAGTCGCTCTTTTAAATGTTAATAAAAAACATGGCGCAGTAAAAATTTCGATACCAACGAGATGGTACGCCTTTTCTATTGACTTAAATATAAGTGCTTAATAAAAATTCAAAATAAAATCAATGGGAAAATCCCAATAGTTGGCTGTATACCATAGTTTAAAAACTCATACAGAAGTAAAAACTTCAAATTGTATACTGGTATAAAATCGTTTATTAAAAACTATCTAAAATGTCATCCAAATGGATTGCAAAACGTTTTCGTTCTAATTCAGAACATCTTCAGTGTCTAGAATGAAGTATTTCCACGTTAGATTAAAGCAGAAAGGTTGAAATTGTGACTGTTAAAAAGAAAAAAACATGTGAGAATACTTACATTCTGCTGAGTAGTTGGAACTAGCACACTATTTAAAGTGGTAAGCCCATAATATATGGTTTACATATTATATTTTAATAAAATATGGTGATTACAAGTCGATGTTGTTAGATTTATTAGAATACATGCTCAAAGGGCAACATGTTTCCCTGCTTGAAAATACTATTTACTTGCCAGTTCAATGGGCACAGACCAAATGATAAAATAGGAAATGGACATTCAATATGACAAGAGTGACGTGACATGACAGGATAAAGCCAATTCTTGGTTTAAGTTTAGAACTTCAAAAGTGTAGTTTTAATTTTGAATTTTTAGTAAAATATAATGGTTGTTAATAAATGTCTGAAAATGCAATTTAAATTATTTAAATATTAGAATCTATTGTAAAGTCTAAATTAGCAACTCTCTAGAAAAAATTTATGGATTTTTAGATTTAAGGTGGGTATATTTCATGGTTCAATATGTGACGTCATTGATTGTAAAATGACAAGATGAAAGTTTAATTTAGTTTAATAAAATGAAATATACTAATATAAAAATTATTGAACTGACGCGACGTGGAAGAATTGGATGCTAAATAAACCAAAAATTCAGATTTTAAGAGTTTTTTAAAAAGTACTGTTGGTTGCCTAACATGATGGTAAGGGTTCGATTATTGTGAGGAAAACAGTATATGCAGAAAGAGACTATTGTAGTGTGTTTAAATTTAGTAGAATCCTATTGTACTGATTAATTACGTCTGATCAGTTAAGTAACTAAAGAATAGAGATAGGGAAGTAAATGTTGATGTTAAAGATATGATTTTAAATAAAATATAATAGAATGAATAATAGTATGTAATAAATTTAATAACAGAAAACGGAAATAAACTATGTGACAGCCAAATATAAAAATACCTCCCAGTAATTTTTTTATTTTTAAATGTTTCGTTTCCTGAGGTATTTGTAAAATATGTAATAAGTAGTATTTTTGGTTAGTCTTAAATATCCCTATTAGGTAGTTACCGCATCTTTGAAAATGAAGACTTCCCGCCGAATGACAGATATGGCATCATAGCTCGTGTTGCAAGTATCTGGCGCGGGCTTGGCAGTTGTTCTGGGCGGTAATGGATTTGGAGGATAATGTCGTTCAGGTCCTCTTGGTTGATATGTTCTTGGGGCATACGTTCGTGGGGGAGCTGTCTCCGGAGGCCTATACGGGTATCTTTTGGTAGGAGATACCGGATAGTTTCTCTCTAAAATAAAAAATAAATATTCTAAAATGTCTTAGTCTCCCCACGGTACCTTTGAGTACCACCAAATTCTGGTACCCTTATCTCCCAAGTATTGAAATAGATCTAATTTGAGAATGTTCTATTAAATATTATTTAGTCGTTATCAGCTAATGTTTAACACTTCAAATATCAATTAAACCATTTCGTGTTAAATACAAAATAAGATTTATAGGTACTCTAAACATTTCGTGTCACCATTTTTAAAGACAAATCACAAACTATGATTTTTGTAACGGATATTCTTAAGTTAAAGTTGATTTCATGTAATCGAATGAACTATCTTTCAATAAAGTCGTCCCAGGAACGCAACTCATAAATATTGTCAATACCATTTTAAAGTCTTCTACTTTAAAATTTATAATATATGTGTAAATTGCCGATATGAATGAGTCAAATTAAATTAAATTATTAGAGGAATTCTTTTACTAAGCAACAAATTTTTTTTAATTTATTAATATTTTGTATTTAGACAACGACCTCCGAAGTGGAATTCGAAACGTCAATAAAACCATTTTTCAAATTCAATTGTGCCTTATTTCCCAATTAGAATAGTAAATTTAAGATAATGTTGGACCACGTAGAGACCTCGATCCCAAAATCTCAACTGTCATTAACACTCCTAACTTCACGCGCAAATTTGATACGTCATTAATTCAATTACTATAATGTTCAACATAATTATTTTTCTTAACCTTCCGACGACCACGACCAACCTTTTTTGTTACACGGATAACCAACGGGGGTAAAAAATGACCCCAAATCAAAAATGACAATTGACAAAAAAATTAAGTTGTTTTAAGAAATGTAATAATGTATTCGTAATTTTAATGCTACTATTGTATCAATAAATTATAAAAAAAAAATATTAAATCATATTTTTAATTACAACTGAACAAAAACAGGAATCATCATTCTGAACTTAGAACTAAAGAAATTTTAAAATATACACTAATTACGTCACCACAAGTTTAACAAACAATTTTTTTTCAATATTGAAAGGTTTCTTACATACAATTCCACATAATAGACGGTATTTACTTAATATAAAATTGGAATATGGAAGGCCAAGGGAGTTCTTCTTTGACTCCAAATTCAGAAAATATTTTTTTTTCGTAAAATATAGAATGATATTAAAGTCAAATAAAAAATAATGAGTTTTAAATTGAAAATATTTCTTAATTTATTAAATAAAAACATACATTGGGGTCCAAATTTATCCCCCTTGGTCATCCGAAGGTTAATATTATATATGCGAGTTGCTGTGAATATGATAGGGTCGTATCCAACTTGGTGCCTATTTTGGCATTTTGGATGTATCAAAGTTGCGCGTGAAGTTAGGCGTGTTGATGACAGTTGATCTTTAGGGCCGCACCCCCTAGATACCACGATTATTCAGGTATAATGTGCAACCCACCTGGCAATTTTTTTGGATATTTTCTATCTGGTGAATATGGATAACCAGCATTTTGATTGGGGTAGTAATGCTTTTTACTAGGATCCATCGGTTTCTGAGGGTAATATGGTGAGTATGTTGGATAAGGGTATTGTCTAGGATTTTGAGGTCTCCTCCTCGGTGTAGGTCTAGGTGGACGGGTCGTCGTGGTAGTAGTAGTCGTTGTAGTGGTAGGTTGAGGATGGTATTCCGGATTTTTGGCCCATTTGCTGTTGCCGCCTTCTGGGGCACCTGAAAAAGGAAATTATAGTTAATATCGTGAAATATCTAATAAACATGTCTGTGAAATTTGATGGTGTTTATAACGAAACAAGTTTGTAGTACAAAACGACTCATTTACAAATAAACCAATAAAATCAGAATATAGATATTTAAGAAAGAGAAATAGTGGCTGAAAAGCTAAATATATGATAACAATAATTAATCTGCTTCCTTCCAGATATTATGCGTTTGTTGCTTTTTTCGACATTAAACTTTGATCCATGTGTTCAAGGGACCTCTTGATACTTTTTTCCATTTAGTTGAATTGTAGTAAAAAAATGATCAAAAATTATATTTTAGCTCAAAAATCCTGCTTGATGTTCTCTATTGTATGGTTTATATTCTTCTTCTAACAAGTTTTAAAATATTTTTCCGTACAATCGCCTAAATGTACTACTCACTGAGATACACTTGTAGTTTATAAATATGTAACAGTCCCTTGGATCTTTTTTGTGAATGGGCATAATACGTGATTTTTTCGAGTGTTTTGGGATTTCTTTCCCGTTTATCTAACTTATAAATAACTCAAAGTTAGTATGTCAATTTTGATGTTCCATAATTTAATAATACTGCCCCTATACATTCAGGTTCTCATGCCTTGTTGTTTTTAATGGGTTTTAGTGACGTTCCATCACTTTTTCTTCTAGATTAATATATTCTCCTATTACTACATGTCGGTTTACAACGTACTCCGCCATTTTCCAACTTCCAATCGCCACTTCGTGTGGTTGTTCCATAAGCTTTCTTCCTTGTTTCTTTCCCTCAACTCTTTGTCTATTCCTTAGCTGCATCCTTTTCTCGACCTATCTCGTTTTCTCTTTCCTTGTGGTTGCCATTTTAGTACATATATACTTTGGTATTCGTTGTTCATCCATTCTTTGTATATATCCGAACTAGATAGGCTGTTTTGTTGATTGTTCTGTGAAGTCTGTGGTTGTTCGTTTGATTTCTATTATTTAATATATTCTCCATAATTCCCCATAATATACTCCCATAAACGTGAACACATACAGGGAAGGATATATAGAATATTCTTCTATATCTTCTTCTGATCCTTTAATATATTGTTCTCTCTTATAAGTTAATTTATCTGTCGAATTCTGATTTTTGAATTCCAAGTCCGTTTTTTATGGTGATTGGAATAACTTACCAAGAGCTTTTTGGGTTGTGGTGCGATAGCACTGCGTTATGTAATGTTAAAGACTATTGATATTTTATCTCCTAACTGGACAAAAGAAAAAGGAGAAAAAAAAACAAAGAAAAATTTTTGGTAAAAAATAACTTACCGTACAAGAATTGTATGGCTTGTTTGTCATCATCTGGTAGTTCGTAGTCATATCCATTTTCCATCTCCTTATACCAAGGATACATTAAAGCACTTTCTACGTTCGAATGTGACAGTCCTAGAGAGTGTCCTATTTCGTGAGCAGCAACGTTGAAAAGATTTGTTCCTGAAAAGAAAAAAGGAAGTATTACTACATACTTTAATAATACCATCACCACATACAATATGACAACTTTATAAGCTTAGCGAGCTGATGGACTCATTCATTTTAAGTTGATGTATTTAAACAATATTGTTAAACATGAACAATGATTGATTAAATAATATTAATCGTTTATTAAGACAAATGCCAAAAAATCGATAGAATACAAAAAGCCTTCCTATATATATTTCATTGATCCATTGAAGGCATTGGACTGTGTCTTACTAAAAGACATCATGAATATATCACATGACATACAAATTCCACATAATCTAATAGGTCTGGATCCCGGGTATGAAAAAAGTTGATTAATAACAAGCTGAAAATTTTTTAATAGGTTAAGGGTGTCTAGTCGGACAAACATTGATATATAGGAACACTGGAACAGGGGAAGTTTTAATTGTGGAACAGGTTAAAAATCTGGAATGTCAGACTGCAAAAATGTCAGATGTATTTTGTCCGACAGAACTTCCAATTGATTTGTTACCCTTTCATTATACTCTCATGCAAAAATCAGGCTGCTATTTATCACCAAATGGAAATTATAATGAGTGGAACACGTAGAATATGTCAAATGACCAGTGGCGTAACAAACTCCGTCGGGGCCCTCCCTCAGAATTGGAAATGGGGCCCCTTTAAAAAATTACTAAATGCGACTAGTGTAACAAAAACTTATATAGCCCAGAGAATGTACGTGAAATACGGCGATACCGTGTAATTTTCAGTGTCACCACCGAAGTGGCCAAGTCAATACTTTTCGAGTTATTTAGGAGTGAAATGTTTATTGTTAAAAAAACACGTTTTCAGGCGATTTTTCTCAAATAACTTAAAAAGTAAGTATGTATTTGATCAAAAAAATATTCTCAGCAAAAATGTAGCTTATAAAAAATGAAAAAATGAAGTCTATCGACCCAGTAAAAGCAAAGTTGTAGCTCATGAAAAATTGTTCCTATTCCTCAAATTCCAAATCGAATATTTAACATGAAATAACCAAGAACTGAAGCATTTTTCGGGGAACAACTTTTTTAGAGTGTTTAAAAAGACTTTATTTTTTATAAAAGTTTCTAGCATCAAAACGATGCGAGCTGTGCTCAAAATAGAGTTAAAACCTTTTTTGGTTAAAAAAAAATGTGAAAATTTCTCTATTTACCACCCTAAATGAAACTAATCATTACCGCTTTAAAAATTGCTTAACTTATTTTTATATGACTAGTAAGTTTCACCGGTTCAAAGTGCTTATTTTTGAAAGGGCTTGAACGAGTCTGTAATCACGAGTGTATGCAAATTTTGAACAGCCACATCTTAACCAATTTTTGTCTTACAAAAAAACAAAATAAAACACAAAATATTTACAAAAGCAAAACTTACATTTCTTTACTATTTGAGTTTTTTCGTATGACTAATACTTATAAGTTATTTTGAAAAAAAGGCATTTTCCAAAATAAAGAAATTTTTTTTCACTATAAAACCAATATTTTTCAAAAATAAGAACTTCGAACCAGTCAAAGTTATAGATATCATATAAACAATAGGTAAATATAAAGTAAATGGTAAAGCCCCAACGAATAATTTTATTTGGGGTGCAAAATGGGGGGAGATTTTCACGATAATTTTTTTTACCAAAAAAATGGGGCCTACTTTATTTTGAGCGTATTTCAACTAGTTTTGATGCTAAAAACTTTTATAAAAAATAAAATAAAGCTCTTTTTTAAACATTTAAAAAAAGCTTTAATGAGTTTTCCCCAAAAAGTGCTTCACTTTTTGGTTATTTCACGTTGAAATATTCGATTTGGAATTGGGCGAATAAGAACATTTTTTCATGAGCTACAACGTTGCTTTTACTGTGTCGATATACCTACTTAATGAATAAACCATTTTTTTTTGTTTTTTTATAAGCTAGATTTTTGCTAAAACCCGCTTGAAAACGTGTTTTATTTGTTGAAAAATTAACATTTTCACTCTAAAATAACTTGAAAAGTATTGACTTATATAAACTCTATAGAACAAAAATTGATTAGAATTAGTCAATTTATCCATTTCCGGACTTATTTTAAACCTATGTTTTTCACCCCTGAGGCTCATCCCTTTTGCCCTCCCAAGTAAAAGCAACCAACGACACAAGTCCAACTTTGAAGTTGAAGTTTAAGTAGAACCTAAATCCAAATTGTCAAGCAAATCCGTCGTGGCGCTGATAATTACACTCCAAAACGGTCATTTACTGGGCTACTAGTGTATTCATGCACTGTTTATGGCAACTTACATTTTTCATCTATGCGTAAAATAATATAATAATAACACATTTTTACATATATTAGACGACAAGATAGGGCCCCTGACATATTGGGGCCTCCCCGCAAGCTTCATGCTGCGGGGCCTCTGTTACGCCCCTGCAAATGACAGGAATTATGACAGGTGATAAATAGCAGTCTGATTTTTGTATGAGAGTTTAATGAAAGGGTAACAAATCAATTGGAAGTTCTGTCGGACAAAATACATGTGACGTTTTCGTGGTCTGACCGTTCCAAATTTTTAACCTTTTCCACAATTAAAACTTCCCCTGTTCCAGTGTTCCCATATATCAAAGGTTGTCCGACTAGACACCCTTAAGCTATTAACCAATTTTCAGCTTGCTATTAATCAACTTTTTTTTCATACGCGGGATCCAGACCTATAATCAAAACCATGGAAAATATATATACAGAGAACCAAGTTTAGGCTAAATTAGAAAATAATTTATCAATCCAATACCAGTTGAAAATGGAAATCGTCAGGGTGGCTCACTGAGTCAGTTTCTTTAATAATATTCTTGTTCTCCTTCTTTGATAAGTAGCGTCTCCCAATCAGAGGTTGGATATCATCATCACTCTCATTACTCCATTGAAGCTCTGAAGATTTCTATTGAACTACATTAAAACTAGTCCTTTAAAATTTTCAACTATAACACTATATTTCTTCCCACACTCCAAAGTGGAGTTCCATTGCCAAATGGCAACCAAAGAGGACAATCCAACCACCCGAAAGTAATTCAGAGCCTCGCAGTAAGACGGTTCCGCGGGAGGCCTAGGCACGGGACCGAACTCGGATCCACGAAACCCCACTCATAACAATTAAGTTGTCCATAACATAATGCCTCATAACAATTAGGCTGTCCTTAATACTGTTAACAAGACCACATACCCTTTGTTCTCAAAAACGATAATCCCCAAGTTATCGCAGTTTCTCCAAATAGAGAATTTTTGGGCTTTACTGTCTAGGTAGGCTTGTCATGAAGCCCAAGATGAAAAACGTCAAGACGGTGAGTTCATGAAAAGTCGAGAGAAATTAATCCGACTTCCGGCTTCTTGAGCAGAATGGACCACTTCACATAATTCGATTTTATAGTGTAGTTAAGTATTGACTTTAATTTATGAGAACTATATTCATAGTTAGATAATAATCTATATAAATAAAAATGAATGTTTGTATGTATGTATGTATGTACACACACCGGCAAAATTAGCCGAACACCTTAAAAATGGGACATGTTTGATGTCTCGAATTTCCTAAACCCGTTGTCCGATTTGAGTGATTCTTTTAGTATGTTATAGCCTTATTATTTAAGAATAACGGTGTAATAATATTGTTGCTAGACAGGTAAATGTCATTTTATACCGGATGTAACAATCATACTGTGTTTTTTCTTAAAGTTCGGAACACCCTGTGAAATATTCTAGCATATATAAAATATTAAAATTAAAACTCGATTATAGACTTATGCTTTCTTAACACTTTCTTTTTTGATTCATTTGCTTATGTTGGAAAATAAAAAAGTTATGTGCTTTAACAACTAGCCATGTTTTTTATCAATAAATCCTCATAGTAGGGGAGGAAAGTATGCTAAATTTGCAATAACTCGAGCGTTATTGGGACCTATTGGATTGTGAAGAGTGGGTGCTAAAAGCAAAAAAGGAATGATGAGAATCCTCTACTATGAGGATTTATTGATGAAAAACATGGATAGTTCTTAACACACATAACTTTTTTATTATCTCACATAAGTAAATGAATCAAAAAGGAAAATGTTAACCAAGCCTAAGTCTACAATCGAGTATTAATTTTAATATTTTACATATGCTAGAATATTCCACAGGGTGTTCCAAACATTAAGAAAAAAACACAGTATGATTGGTACACCCGGTATAAAATGATATTTACCTGTCTAGCAACAATATTGCTACAACGATATTCTTAAATAATAAGGCTATAAGATACTAAAAGAATCACTCAAATCGGATTACTGGTTTATGAAATTCGAGACATCAAACATGTCCCATTTTTAAGGTGTTCGGCTAATTTTGCCGGTGTGTGTATGTATGTATGTATGTATGTATATATGTATGTATGTATGTATGTATGTACGTATGTATGTATGTATGTACCTTAGAGACTTGAAAACTATCCATTTGATCACGTGATGATGTTAAGCAAAGTTATTGTGCATGAACCCGGGAACGTTTCTGAAGTGGTACGACCAACCTAAATGAAAAGGGGATTGCCCCCCGATATATTTTTTTATTTTTTGGACAATCTGTTTTTTCTTAATTTTATATGATGTAGAACCCAAATATACATTCAACCCTAAATTTTCACTTTTTTAACTTCAACCGTTATTTTTTAATAGCCATTTAAATGTTTAACATCTAAATATATAAAATTCTCCTGTCGCAGTGTTTGTTGCCATACTCCTCCGAAACGACTTGACCGATTTTTATGAAATTTGGCAGATATATTTGTCCGGACTCGGAGTAGGTTTTTATCTATATTTTTTATACCCGTACGTCATAAGGGAGTTGCCCATGACGCTGCAACTCTCACAATAATGACGTGATAAATACGAAATTAAGTAGGTAGACTCCTTGCTATATCTCTATAGGTACGGAACTTTTCTGACGAACCGTAAGTAGGAGAAAAATTCTGAGCACACGAAAAGAACAGCAGCAAATTATAAAATTTTATTTAATTTTAATTAATTTTGTTTAATGTTATTTAATTTTATTTATTCTAAGTATTTTATTTATTTTCGTTTATTTTATTTTATTTCATTTTATTAATTTTTTTATTTTTATTAGATTCTATTTACTTTTATTTAATTTTATTTATTTTTATTTACTTTTATTTAATTTCATTCAATTTTATAAAATTTTATTTCATTCTATTTAATTTTATTTCATTTTATTTAATGTTATTTAATTTTAATTTAATTAAATTTTATTTAATCAACACCTATAGAGTTGGAACCACCCAGAACCCAATCATAAATACAGGGTTGTTTTGAATATAGATAAAATAAAGCTGTTATATTCATTATAAGATAAGCAAATTTAAGATTAAAACTGTTGCACTACAAACTTTATTTTGTTACTTCTAACTAAACTTTATCACTTCAAACATGTGTAATTAATTAAAAATAATAATAAAACCTCATTCACATCGAGCATTTTTTGTTTATTAATTACGAATTCCTTTTGTTTATTTTAAGTTTATTGTATACAAAAGTTTGTTTTTATCTATTAAGGCAGAAGTCTGCCGGGTCAGCTAGTGTTTAAATAAATTTATTCATTAAAAAAATCCGATAAATATTTTGTGCTAAAACTTTTATGACATAGGTACATTACTAGCAGAATAAATGAAAGAAGAATGGGGGAATGACTCAAGGTAATTCGCTAACTGGACGGTGAAGGATAGGTCAACCCCAAAAAAGGTGAAGCGATAATCTGATCGTTGATTCAGCTGGTTGAAGTTGAAACAGGCGATTCGTCTATGTCTCGAATAAAAAAGACAGAAGAAAATATATTAACAGTGCTTCTAAGCCGACGTCTCTTAAAGTTATTCGAAAAGAAAATATTTGTAAAAAGCTTTAAAAGTTAATGATTTGTTAAGTGTAGAATTAATAATCTTTTTTGAACCTGGCCACTATAATAAATACGTGTAGAACTCTTAGTATTACAGTGGCAGCTAAATAAAGGAAGACAGCATAATATAATAACTTTAATGTTTTCAATTATATTTAAGCTTTTCTATCTTTAACAGAATTAGAACATAATTGACATCCCGAGTTCCGCCTCTGTAAGAAAATAATTAGAATAGTTGGGAAGAGTAGAAACTAGTATAAATTCGATAATATGGAAAGGACTCGTCTTTCATATTTAATTATAATCAAAGAAATAGTGTCGAGCAAAGTAAAGTGTTAATGAAAACGTTAATAAGACGTTTGTAGAGTTTAAATGAACTTTGATATATTGTCCATGGCGCAGTCAAATGAAAATTAGTTCTTAGAAATTTCACTAGTAGCTTGTGGATGTAATATACTTTTCCAATGACTGATAGCTCCTTTGAAACGTGACCAAAAATTTATTGTTGTTAAATCCATGTATATTTAAGAGCATGGACCCGGAACATTTCTTATGTAAAAGTGGTTTGAGGTAAAGTGGCCGAAACTTTTAAGAGAGGCAGCTTTGATCATACTGATCAAAAGTTTCCATTGACAAAAGACCTAGAAATCAATTGTTTCTGAATTATGGAGGTTCAAAATGTCGGCTTTTAGTCCATGTGAATAATAGGTATTTGTATAATATACAGGGTGTTACTAAATAAGTGCAATAAACTTCAGAAGCTGATTCTGCTTGAAAAATATTGACAAGTTGCTACATAAACGTATCTCCGCAAATGCTTTGTTTTTCCGAGATACGGAATGTTGAAATTTTTCTTAAAAACTGACTATTTATCTATTGATCTGCAATCAGTTGAGATATGCAAATGAAATTAGTAAGTTTTAAGAGGTAGTTATTGCGCAGTTTTCAAACAATCTTTTATATTTTGGCGCTCATAAGGTAACGGTTTAAATTTTTTCAAAGAAAAAAATGGTATGCGACTGATATATTTCAAATTAAAAATCATATTTGAATTTTTCTTTGAATTTGTGACAAAAATCTTTAGTCCTGTCGCCAGGGGGGGTACAACGGTCTCTTTAATTCACATGGACTTACTCAAGTTTTTTTATGTATTTTGACCCGTAGAACACGAATTTTTTGGGTCAATACAGTTTGAGGAGTATCTGCGATGATTTGGAGTGGCCAAGGGAAGTTTCATGAAAGTTGCACTCATAAACTAGAACCTTATATTCAAAAAGTATGTATTGGATGTCTCATATATATACTACGCATAGAGTACATTACATTACTAGAGTTAGGACTACGATAAATCCTTTAAAAGAAGTCAAAATGATTATTATGGCATGACTATATAACCTCACAGCCTGCACTAGAGAAGTGCCATAGATAATATCAGGGATATTCACAATATTGAGAGGAAATTTCAAATGGAAATGCAAATGCGATCAATGGACCAGTCCACGGGTAATTTAAATATAGTCTGGGCTGATTATCGGAAAATAGGCCAATTTTGGGAAAAGTTATTTACCAGCAATCTTATTGCTGGAATCGAAGCTTATGATTATATATAATAATAATATAGGTATGCAAAATCCGCAGATAGTGTGCTACTTTTTTTATTAACAAAATAGCGCGCGAAAATCGTGTTTTTTTTTCAATTTTTGCTCTATAACTCCGAAGATTTTAACTTTACAACAAAAACAATCAAATAAAAATTCACCGAAATTAAATTATGCTTAGAGATATGTTTTTCCTGATCTGCTCCGATGAAAACTTTCCTCGGAAAATGCGGGTTTTCCCAACAAAATCTTTTTAATTTTCAAATAAAGTTTTAGATAAGTAATTATCTACCAATAATTAAATAATTTGGTAACTTAAAAGCCTTCTTGGTTTAGATTATAGCTGCAAAAGTTGGTGAAAATTAAACGAATATTTTAGCAACAATTCAATTGTTAATTAATAATTTACGGTCGCAGTAATAACCAAAATAATTATGATACACTGATCAAACTTTGAAATCTTATAAAGATGAGATGCCTATTTACCATTTTGTCGACAAAATATTATTTTTTTATTTTTTTGCATAATCTTTAAATGTTAAAAAAATAGTTATAAACAAATTAACGTTTCTCAGAAAGTTTTTATTATATTCTAATTTTAAAAAGTACATAGTTAAAATGCGCATTTCAAATATCTTGAAAATGAATCCCTTAAAACTTTTTTGCAACCATTTGCAAAAAAGTTATGAAACAGCAAAATAAACATACGATTGCTACGTTGTTTATAATTTTTTTTACTTCTTTCAAAGCGTAAAGGTGAGTTTAAAGTACAAACTGATTATTTACAAAAAATATCGATTATTAGTTTAACGGTTATATTTTAATTAAAGATTATAAATATATTTTTTTTAATTTACACGCGCGAAAGTAGACTAATACAGTACTGTAGCTAAAATTTAGTTTAAAATTAGACTAATTTAAAATTATAGTATTATGTATGCTGCGTGTCAGTCGCTTCGAGTGAACATTTTAGCTCCGGCTCTGCATCAAGCCTACTTTCGCGCTAAAAATTACAAAAAAAAAGTAGTTTTAATCTTTGATTAAAATATAACCATTGAACTAATATTTGATATTATTTGTGAGTAATTAGATTGTACCACAGACTCACTTTTAAGCTTTAAAACAATTAAAACAAATTATAAACAACGGAGCAATCGTATATTTATTTTGCTGTTTCATAACTTTTTTGCAAATGGTTGGAAATTTTTTTAAAGCATTCATTTTCAAGACCTTTGAAATACGCATTTTAAGTATTTTTTAAAATTAGAATATAATAAACAATTTCTGAGAAATGTTAATTTGTTTATAACTATTTTTATAAACATTTAAAGATTATGCAAAAAAATGAAAAATTTATATTTTGTCGACAAAATATTAAATATACATCACATCTTTATAATCTTTCTAAGTTTTATCAATGTCTCATGATTATTTTGGTTGTTATTGCGACTGTAAATTGTTAATTAACAATTGAATTGTTGCTAAAATATTCGTTTAATTTTCACCGGCTTCTGCAGTTATAATCTATACCAAGAAAGCTTTTATTTTACCAAGTTATTTAATTATTGATAAATAATTACTTGCCCAAAAAATTTATTTGAAAATTCGAGATTTTGTTGGGAAAACCCACATTTTCCGAGGAAAATTTTCGTCGGAGCAAATCGGGAAAACATGCCTCTATGTAGAATTAAATTGGGATGAATTTTTATTTGAGTGTTTTTGGTGTAAAGTTAAAATCTTCGGAGTTATAGACCAATAATTGAAAAAAAAACACGATTTGGGGGCACCATTTTGTTAATAAAAAAAGTAGCACACTATCTGCGGCCTTTGCATACCTATATTATTAATATATAGGATCATAATATTCTATTCCAGCAATAAAATTGCTGGTAAATAACCTACCTTTGTACTTTACTAATTAGACCAGCGTATTATAACTATTTTTTTTTTCAAAATTTAAAGATTATGCAAAAAAACGAAAAATTTATATTTTGTCGATAAAATATTAAATAAGCATCTCATCTTTATAATATTTATAAGTTTGATCAATGTATCATGATTATTTTGGTTATTATTGCGATCGTAAATTGTTAATTATCCATTAAATTGTTGCTAAAATATTCGTTTAGTTTTCACCGGCTTCTGGAATTAAAATCTACACTAAGAAAGCTTTGATGTCACTAAGTTATTTAATTATTGATTAATAATTTCTTACCTAAAACTTTATTTGAAAATTAGAGTTTTTGTTGGGAAAACCCGCATTTTCCAAGGAAAATTTTCGTCGGAGCAAATCGGAAAAAATATATCTCTATGCAGAATTTAATTGCGATGAATTTTTATTTGGGTGTTTTTGTTGTAAAATTAAAATCTTCGGAGTTATATATATATATATATAATATTTAGACCTTCTACCCTCTCGGGTGTAGGTATCATCTTCGGAGTTATAGAGCAATAATTGAAAAAATAGGATTTGTCGGCGCCATTTTGTTTATAAAATAAGTAGCACACTATCTGCGGACTTTGCATACCTATATTATTAATATATAGGATCTTATAATTCGATTCCAGCAATAAAATTGCTGGTAAATAACTTTTCAATGAATTTTGCTAATTAGGCCAGAGTAATAATATTTGCCTACATTTCTCTGGGGGTTCGGAAGATAGACGAAAAATCGAAGCAACAAAAAATAAAAATAAAAGCTCCCTTTTAGATTGCCCTATAACTTTTCATAGTTATAGTTTTTCTTTGGAAACATTTTTTTCATTGACATAAAATTAGTTCTATAATTCGCAGCAATTTTCTTCTGTAAAAAGTGTTTGTAATATGCACCCTATGTTAGCGTTTCTAGTTTGAAGCCAAAAAGAATTATTTCTTTGCAAATTCACTTCATTCATTCACGTCTTTCATTTTAGCGAATGGCAGATTTATATTAGAAAACATTTTTAAAGCAAACTAAAAATACTTTCTTAATGCAAATAAATAGTAGAAAGGTTAATATAGTCTATTATATCTATTTCTGATAATGTCATTAATCTGAAAATTCCGTGACCCACTAAGAGATACTGAAAACGAAAAAAATTAATGTCGTGGTCACATGAAATAACACATTTAAATAATTATCGAATACTACAGCAAAAAAAAAATAATATTTACCAGAGAAAATAAAGTACACCTACAGAGTGAGGAAAATTAAAAGAAAAATAAAGTATGGAACGCTTCGATTATCGGCTTGCACGATTTTTATAAATTTTCGTGTATAAAGGGTCGTGTGATGCGGCCGATATTCTAGTGGTATTTACATTGTTGTCAGATCTTTTGTTTTTATGGAAATCGAATGAACTTTCTTATTTCAAATGGCACACCCTGTATATTTTTCGTGTTTTGAAGTCATTAGAAATACTGATTATTTTTAATGTAATGTTCCCTATACCTAAATGCCATAATTTCGGAGTTATTGCTACATTTCTTTAAACAATTTTTTTTTAGTCAAATGGTAAAGATCAATTTTTTTCGGTACAGGTAGATATATTTTAGGTTTTTTGGATCATTCGGAACCAAAAATGTCTAGTCTATTGTATTTTCTTTAAGTTAATCGTCTTCGAGTTATAAACAATTTAAAACTGAAAAAAAAAACGAAAAAAGACGATTTTCAAGGCTTGAAATCAAAAGTAAAATAAATAATATTTTTGAAATTACGAAGTGCCTTATGTTCAAGTTCAAATCTTATTCTATCGGTTCTTGCTAAGTGATTTGTGCTTATATGTATTATCAAACATTATTTTTTAGTTTTTAATGCAGCCCATCGCCCTTCCTCTTGTAAGCGCTTCATTAACAATAATTATAAAACAATGTTTTACAATCAAATAAAAAATCTTATCGTGAGTTGTTAGATCGCTGAAAAAGCTTTCAACAAAGATTTAGAGCAGTTTAAAAGAAATTAAAGCAAATCGAAGAAAATGAGTTAAAATCCAGCAGCAATCATAAAACACACACGAGGGACATGCAGAACTATAAAAATAAAGAAAGTAATTCATGGAAAATAGACGACGAAAATGAATAGTACAAGAAGCCTTACTTCCAATAAAAACTGATAAATATAAATGATATATTACAAAGAATGTATAGCGACTATTAGCGACAGATTCTATCAAGATATTTCAACACTGTACAGGCCATTTATCAGAGTATTACCCCCTAAACTCATGAACAACGTTGAAGCAAGTGAGACCAGTGCACAAATTGCAGAAAATGAAAAACATTATTATGCCTCTTTAAGGACTTTCATTGCTCAGCTTCATTGAAATGGAAGCGGGCCAGATACAACGAACTCAAAGATGGTAGACGGAACAAAGAAATAGCGGTGAAGCAATGACATTAAAAGTATTATAGAAACAACATGGAAACATCTGGCACAGGACAGAAAAGCATGGAAGGAAAAAAGGTTTTAACTAAAAAGCTCCAATCGGATAATTTAGTAGCTGTATTCAAAACATCCAACTGGGTCCCTTATAAAAGATGAATTAAGCATTCTTCACCAAAAAAACTCAAATATCGTAAAGCTGAATATCATCATATGTATGCATCTGAGGAAGTGAAGAAGGAGATTCTTGGCTACATCTTTGTGCCAGAAATTTAGCGAAGAACAATATTGATTAAAAAATTGTTTGGGGAATGTAGCTCAAGTAGACGTGAATGATGTGGATAAAGGGTATATAGGCTCATACTTTTATATGAGGTAAATTATATAATTTTACTGTGTTTACTATTTTTCAATCAACAACAAACAAGTGGTTTTCTTACCTGCAAAAAGCAGTATAAACACCAAATATCCAAATATGTATGTGTTTTGTGTCCAACCACAAACACTCATCCTGTTCATTGCCATATTTTTGCACAACAAACTAATTGAATCGGTAATTGTCAATCAAAATCTATTTATTACATTTGTAAAGACTTCATTAAAATGTTAACTCATAATAATTTTGATTATTTTCGTGGATACGTTTCGAATATAATTTTACATCGCTAAAAATAGACAGTTGCATGACGCAAAACTGTATATTATTCCCCGATCCAAATGGAAATTATTATCCAAAGTAACAACAAAATTTTATATAGTTTTCGTATTTATATTTAAAATGTAATAATTATACTAATTATCGTACAAATAATTAGCTTAGGACATTTAAAACTGAACCATAAAGATAAAAACGAGAAGCGGCAGTCTTTTAACTTTTTGTCTGTCAAACAATGTCGACACAAGAGTTTAGCAGTTATCCCAGTCTAGAAAACGAAATATATCTTCTTCTTCTTCTTCTTCTTTTTATATAGACATTACTCTGTCTGTTTTTCAATGTGCCTCCAGTAAGTTGTCATTCCATCTTTTTCGTGGTCTTCCCACTGATCGTCTTCCTATCGGGGAACCGTCTCTCGCCGTCCTTACTACTCTATTTGTTGTCATTTGGCTTATGTGGTCGTTCCATTCTACTCTTCTGCTTTTCACCCAGTTATTAATGTTGTCCACCTTGCATCTCCTTCGTATATCTGCACTTCTAGCTCTATCCCACAGCGTATTACCATCGATTTTTCTCAATGTTTTCATCTCTGCTGTTTCTAGCATTCTTTTTGTCCTTTCTGTATCAGGTCGTGTTTCTGCCGCGTATGTCATTATTGGTCTGATGACTGTTTTGTAAATTCTGCCTTTCACTTCTTTTCCGATGTTTTTATTTCTCCATATTGTTTCATTCAGGCAACCTGCGGCTCTGTTTGCTTTATTCACCTGATCTTCCACTTCTGTTTCGAGCTTTCCGTAACTGCATAGTGTGATGCCTAGATATTTAAACTCCACGACTTGTTGTATTATTTGACCCTCCAGCTCTAATTTACACCTTATTAGATCTGCTGTTATAACCATGCATTTAGTCTTTTTTGGGGAAACTAACATGTTAAATTTTCTAGCGGTTATATTAAATTTGTGCAGCATATCTTTTAAATCATCTTCACTTTGAGAGATTAGTATTGCGTCGTCTGCATAGCAGATTATTTTAAGTTGTTTTTCTCCCATTTGGTATCCTTTTTTTGTTCTTAATTTTTTTATTATTTCGTCCATGATCAGGTTGAACAATAGAGGACCTAGGGATTCTCCCTGTCTTATCCCATTACCAGCTTCAATTGGGTCAGTTAGTTCTTCATCTACTTTTACTTTTATTGTGTTGTTCTGGTTGATATTTTCGATCGTTTTAATTATTCCTAGAGGTACATTTCTTGCGTACAATAAATGGATGACGTCCTTTAATTTTACCCTGTCAAATGCCTTCTTAAGGTCCACGAAACATAAGTATGCCGGTTTGTTGTATTCTAACGATTTTTCTTGAATCTGCCTCATTATAAATATAGCGTCGGTGACCTATATATATCTTCCCGAGCTAAAACCTTGTTGTTCTTCTGCTAATGTTATAATTTTATTTAGTTTGTTGGTTATTACTTTGGTCGTTAATTTTAGTGTTGTGTTTAATAAATTAATTCCTCTGTAATTATCCGGGTCCGACTTTTCTCCCTTTTTGAAGAGAGGTATTAGGATGCTTGATCTCCATTCTTGTGGTATTCTGTTTTGTTCTATTATTTTTTGGATTAGTTTTAATAATTGTTTGGTCAGGTCTTGTCCTCCATACTTTAGGAGTTCATTCGATATTCGGTCCTCTCCTGGTGATTTTCTATTTTTTAATTTCCTTAATGCTTCCGTTACCTCTGCTTCTTCAATATTTATTTCTTCGTTTGTTGTCACTTCAGGTGTTGGTGGTTCGTTATCTTTAGCAAACAGAGATCGAAAATAGTCTGCCCAAGTTTTCTTCTGGATGTGTATCGTTTTTATTAGTTCGTTCATCTCTTTTCTTTGTCCTCTGATCATTCTCCATATTTCCTTTTGTGTTCTGTAGAAGTCGTGTTCCATCTGTTTTGAGAAACTCTCCCAGTGTTCTCTTTTTATTTGTCTGACTAAAGTGTTTGTTTCGTTTCTAATTCTTTTATAGTGGTTGTATGCCTGTTGTGTTTGTTGTGTTCTGTATTGTAAAAAGGCTTTCTTCTTTTCTTCACATTTTATCTTCACTTCCTCTCGAAACCATGGGGTTTTCTTTTTTGATATATTGGTATTCGTTACTTTCCTCTCTCCAAGTGATTCTGTTGCTGCGTTAATTATGTTACTTTTGAGTTTTTCCCAGCTTTCCTCGATGTTATCGTTTTCTAATATTTCATTATCAGCAATCTTGATATTCATAATCATTATCTCTGATATTCTTTTTCTATATAAGTACTCCGTGGATTCCGTACTTAGTCCTTCGACTTTGATTTTTGGTTGAATATACATTCAATAATACCCGTGGACAAAGATCTATGATAGATTATGTTGTAACTAACAGAGATATACATCCATCAAAAATAATTGACGTAAGATGCCTCAACTCAGCAGATGTAGGTAGTGACCACAGCCTAGTATTATGTAAAATTAGAATCATCACGAAATGCTTCACACCTAAGAGAGTGCCACCAACACAAACAAAAATCGAACGAAATATATGGAAAAATATATTACAGGACAGGTATTCTTCTTTTATGCCATCTTTTATTAAAGGTTGCCATCTTAGCCAAGGCATGTCTATTTTTTGCAGGTCGAAACAGTGATTGCAGGTATCTTATAGCTTTAAATCATAGAAGGATACAGTTAATAAAAAATACAGATCGAGATACTACCAGATAGGCTCTATTTTTTTATATGTAAAGGCCAAAGTCTGAAAACGCAGTTTTCTCAGAACCGTTTGCTCTCGCAGAGCTTGTTTGACTCTTCAATAGTTTTCCCTTTATTCCTTCTTATTTCTTCAATCTGATCTATGCAGTTCTTTTTGGGTCATCCCCATTCTAATTTTCCGTTTTACAAGTTCAAATCAATCAACCACAGGCCGACAAGTCTGAGATCCAGAAAACAGAGTATACTTTTTCGAAGGTTATTGGTGCTCTGAATACAAATCTGCTTCAAATTGCCGAATTAGCTCTGGTTTCTAAAATATAATTACCTGGGTATGGTCATTACAAAGGAAGGGAATATAGACTATACGATAGAAGAAAGAAAAAACCAGTCTTACCCCGTCTTGTGGAGTTTTCGGCAAAAAATTTATTAAAAAATTAGTCAAAAATCATTACTTGGGGGTTTTTGGGGTCCCTATAACGACGAAAATGGCATCGGAAGTGATCTCCGGAATATCTAGTGCCCAGGGTACCTCATCTTCTTGAGTTTTCGGCAAATTCATTAAAAATTAGTCAAAAATCATTACTCGCGGGTTTTTGGGTCGCTGACGACGAATATGACATCGGAAGTGATCTACAAACCAACAAGTCTGAGATCCAGAAAACAGAGTATACTTTTTCGAAGGTTATTGGTGCTCTGAATACAAATCTGCTTCAAATTGCCGAATTAGCTCTGGTTTCTACAGTATAATTACCTGGGTATGGTCATTAAAAAAGAAGGGGATGTAGACTATACGATAGAAGAAAGAAAAAATCAGGAAAGAAAAACAATAAGTACCCCTTTTAAATAATATACTTTGGGACCAACCAATAACAAATAGTAATAAACGTAGGATAACATAATCACTAAAAGTATTAATACCTACAGCTGGAAGACAAAAGAACGATACAAGAGAAATCTTGTGTCGAGAGAAATTAATTTTTGGAGACGTCGGCAGAGAAATGGAGATTAACGAGAGTTGCTAACAGTAGAATAAGAGGAATCATGAAAGTAAATCATACAATAGTAGAATATATTGGTACTGAATAACGAGCATGGTATAGGCATATTCAAAGAAAGCCCGAAGATCAATTTCCACAACAAATCCTAACATGGAAACTTCAAGCTATAAGTAAAAGAGGAAGAACTTGCCTTATTTGGAGAAAAGACATAAATCGGTAAATGAGAGATAGTGTAATAAAGGAAAACCTATGGACCGACCGAGAAAAAGGCGATTAGATATCAGAAAAGGTAGGAAAACGTTTGAGAGGATCTAAACTAACTAAGATTTGCCGATGACATTGTTTTAATATCTGATAGAGTTGATAAAGCTAAAAAAAATGCTGGAAACGATCTATGAAGTATCAAAAATAATATTGGTCTTAAAATTAACACCTCAAAGACAAAATTTATGACCAACCTTGAAGTCAGCGATAAAATTTAAATTGAAGGCCTCTAGTTTAAGAGATTCACCCTCTTCGACGACCAAGTAATATCTTACAAATATTTAGGGCATGAGATTCACTTAGGCCGAGAAAGTCAAACAACTGAAATACAAAGAGGATAGACCTCACATGAGCTGCCTTTAGGAGATTGAACAACATTTTCAATTCTAATATTCCAGTTTGTTAAAAAAAGGCAGGTTTTTAACCAATGTGTTTTACGGTGCGGAAACACTCACTCTGACAAAAGGAACAATAAATAAAATAAGAGTTACACAACACGCCATGGAAAGATAAATGTTAAATATTAGGCATCATCCGAGATAAAGTACCAAACATAGAAAGAGGAAGAACAGGAGTCACGGATGCAGTTGAAAGAATAGACATGGCTAAATGAGCTTGAGCCGCACATGTTGCCAGATTGATGAATGACAGATGGATGGCGACCAAGGCAAAATGTATATCGAAGCAGGGGACAACCATCGGCTGGATAGATAGTGCAGTCACTGAAGCTTTTCACCTCCGATGTCGTTGAACCTCCATCGATTTTCATGAAAATTGCCAACTTGCTCTTTTATCCTTGGGGTGGATGCCACCCCTTCTCGGGGGTGAAAATTATTTTATTAAAAATAATACCATAAGTCGATACAGGGACAAATTATAAGCAAAATTTGTTATATAAAGTTATTAAAATAAATCAACAATTTTCGAGTTATTAAAGACCAAAGATTTTATGTTTTCGTAAAAAAATGCATGTTTTAAATCGGATTTTCACGTATAAATCAAAAACTAAGTATAAGCTTTTACAAAAAAGTTATTATTACTGAAATTGAAGATAATAAAAAATTGAATACATTCCTCACATAAAGAACTAAACTAATGTTAGTTCAAAGTGAGTTATTTGCAATTGAATGTGTATTTTTTTCGACGAGTACTCAAATCTATGTATTTAAGCTTAACCTGCTAAACATTTGTCAAAGTACTTTGGAATACCTATCAAATGAGCTTCAGAACAAGGTAATAGCGTCAAAATTAAGCAAGTTATAATGAAAATAAAAGAACCGTTTCGAATTTTTTAGGAAAAAGTGAAAAATAAAACATACGCCATTTCCACAAAAATTAAAATTTATTGTAATCCTTACAAAAACTTCCTTATATCAGCATAATTAATGTTTTCGATAATTTTGACCGGTTTAGAATGCATATTTTTGAAAAAAAGATATAATTTAAAAAATCATAATTTTTAAAATTATTGTAATTCTCATATTCTTTTGATAATAACTCAAAAATACTCAATATACGTAAAAAATTAAATATGACCAAATTTTAGTTCTTTCTGTGCCGAATATTTCACCTGTTTTACTATTTCTATAGGGTAAAAAGTAACCGAGATAGAAACGTTTAAATCTTGAATTTTGCTGTGGTAACCATGCACCCGGGGTCATTTATCCTTTTATTATTAAAAAAGTAAGGGGTTTAAAAGATGAGGTTTAACGTGCTTAAATAGCACTTGGAATTAACTTTCAAACAGTTTTTAGATGAACCTGATATCGTAAACACGAACGGAGTTCTTAAAAAAAAAACAATAACATTTTTTGGAAAAATTTTTAAAAGATAAATTTTGAAAAAAATTTGCAGCATAAATTTTAACGCTATCAACATGTTCGGGGGCTCATTTGATAGATATTTTTAAGTACTTTGACAAATGTTAAATAAGTTTATATTATAAAATGCATCAATTTCCCTTTATTTCAGCTTGAATACTTAGAGTATTTTACTCGCAGGAAAAAATATACATTCAATTACCTATAACTCACTTTTAGTTAACATTAAAAAGTTTTTCTAGTAAGCAGTTTATTTCATTTTTTACTAGCTTTAATTTTGATAATAATAACTTTTTTGTAAAAACATACAGTTTTTGAGTTATTGATGAAAAATTGGTTAAAAACATGCACTTTTCTCAAGAAAAATTAAAATCTTTGATCTTTAATAACTCAAAAAGTTTTGATTTATTTTAATACCTTTATATAACAAATTTTGCTTGAAATTTGTCCCTCTATCGAATTATGGGGTTAATTTTAATAAAATAATTTTCACCCCCGAGAAGGGGTGGCATCCACCCCTAGCGTAAAAGCGCAAGTTGGCACCATGTCACCTTTGTTCCTTGAGATATCCTCTAAGCACTCACCAATTTTTATGCAAATCGATGTAGGTTCAACGAAATCGAGGTAATAGCTCATTCCACCTTCAGTGACTCCACTAAGACAGATGACAGAGCACATCACCACAAATTGGATGCAATAAGCTGAAGATAGAGGCAGCTGGAAAATTTTACGGTAGGTATACGTTCAGCAGTAGACAAATATAGGCTAATTGATTATGATATGAGAAGGGTGAGGGCATAAGTGCTAGAATCATATTTTGTAAAAATGTTGCAATGCAAAAATGTTTATCAACCTATTGCTATTATAACAATAACTGTAGAAAAAATTATTATAAGTGCTTGTCGACAAACCAAGACACACGTCTCACTTATCAATTTATCATAACGTAATTTGCAAACCACCCACAAATGTGTACTTTTAAACAAAATTGAAGTTTTTATCAAAATTTTATTGCACACCGAACATAATGATATCATCCAGCGTATGATATCTGTCAGAGAATGTATAAAATAAATGTAGCCGACGATCCCTGAAGCGGAAGCTGATAAAAAGCGATAAAATCCCGGCATTTCTAGATGAAGTTTATATGTGTACATCAACGGCGTCCTCCCCCATATGGCGTCTAATCAAAAATAAACGGAAAAGACAGATCACACGAGTCAAGTGGGTAGAACATGAAAACAGATAAGAGAAAAATCTGTTTCGTATCGACACGCTTCGCATAAAATTCCACTGTAATTCCTTTTTTTAATTAACGCTGTTTTCTATCGAAGGTGAGGTGATAGACGAAGAAACTTGCAGATGCTTTGTATTAACGAAAACGAGAATAAAGTGACAAATTACAGTTTAAACTATAATAAGATTAAACTGATGGAAAATAATCAAAACAATCATCAGAGACGATCAATTGGGATTCTAGTCCGTTCTTTAACGGCAAAATATTGCAAAACTTCTAAATTTTAAAGAACCGCTTGGATTGGCATGAAATTTGGCATACACATAGCTAACAAGTCAAAGAAAAAAAGGGATATCGTGCCGATATGTGCTTTTGCCCGGAGGATGGTTTTCATAAAAATATTCGTCCAAAGTAAGTCCGGAAACGGATAAACTGACTAATTTTAAGTAACTTTTGTTCTATAGAGTTTTTTCACTAAGTCAATACTTTTCGAGTTATTTGCCCGTAAGTATGTTCATTTTTTCAACAAAATAACCAAGCTTTAGACGGTTTTTCGCAAATAACTCAAATAGTTAGTATTTTGTCGAAATAACATTCTCAGCAAAAATATAGCCAGTAAAAATTAAAAAAAAATTGGTGTATATATCACGTCTCTATACCTAGTAGAAGCAGAGTTATAGCTAATGAAAAATTGGTTCATATTAGTCAAATTCCAGATGGAATACTTTAACGTGAAATAACCAAAAATTAAGCACATTTCGGGGAAAAGTTATTACAACTTATTTAAAGTGTTTAAAAAAAGCTTCATTTTTGTCTTATAAAAAAAATTTCTAGCATCAAAGTAAATAAGTTACGTTCAAAATAAAGTTAGTCCCTTTTCTTATGGTAAAAAAATCTGGAAAATCACCCCCTAATTAGTATCTCAAATGAACTTAATTGTTACGACTTCACAAGTTTTTTGACTCGTGTATGTATTGTTTATATAATCGGTAAGTTTCATCGGTTCAAAGTCATTATTTTTGAAAGGGCTGTACTTAAAAGGGGTTGAACGAGTCACGAATGTATGCAAATTTAGAAACACCAAATCTTAATCAATTTTTGTCTAACAGAAAAACAAAAAAATACATGATATACAGAAAAGCAATGCTGACTTTTTTTTGTTTTTCAAGATTTTTGGTATCTCTAACAATTTTTAAGTTATTTTGAAAAAAAAGCATATTTTTCAAAATTAAAATTTAAAAAAATTTTATTCTAAAACCAAATTTTTTTAAAAATAAACACTTTGAATCGACGAAACTTACAGATCATAATATAAACACAACATAAGTAAAATAATTTGTGGAGCGGTAACGGTTAATTTCATTTAAGTTGCTAATTAGGGGGTGGTCTTCCCGATTTTTTTTTTGCCAAAACAAAAGGGACCAAATTTATTTTGAGCGCAACTTGCTTACATTTAATGCTAAAAACTTTTTATAAAAACAGAAATAAAGCTTTTTTTAAACACTTTAAAAAAGTTATAATGGGTTTTCTACAAAAAGTGCTTAATTTGTTGGATATTTCACGTCGAAATATTCTATTTGAAATTTGAGGAATATGAATCTATTTTTCTTTGGCTATAACTCTGGTTCTACAAGGTCCAGAGACCTAACGTGTACACCATTTTTTTTACTTTTTAACAGGCCATATTTTTGCTTAGAACGTTTTTTCGAAAAATACTTACTTTTTGAGTTATTTGCGAAAAACCGTCTAAAAATGTGGTTATTTTAGAAGCTCTATAGAACAAAAGTTACTTAAAATTAGCCAGTTTATCGATTTTCGGACTTATTTTGGACATATATTTTTTCACCCCCAGAGGGAGTGAAAGTCACCCCCAGGGCAAAAGCGCACATCCGCACAATATCACTTTTTTTCTTTGACATGAAAGCTATGCGTATTCCAAATTCCATGTCAATCCAAGCGGTTCTTTAAAATTTAGAGCAAAAACCGTGAAAGAATGGACTATTCAGAGCCGGCACTGGAACGAGAAAACCCTGTTCAGTATACTAGTTCTGGCCAAAAAATGCTACGACCAACAGAAATATATATATATATTTCTACGCTTCATACACTTCGCAAAAGTATTTGACAGAGTAAGACACGATCGACTTTTAGAACAATTGCAAGAATTTGGTTTAGATGGGAAAGACATCAAACTACTAAAAAACTAGAAATTAGAAGGGAAGTTAGACAAGGATGTGTTTTGTCACCCCTGCCATTTAATCTTTATTTTGAGTGTCTATTTAAAAGAGGCTTTGTATTTGGAGTATTCCAAGGATGAAGTCAAGGTGAATGGCGTAAACATCAACAGCATCAGATACGCCGACGATACGGTGGTTATTGCGGATTCCGACTTGGGTCTTCAACGACTCATCGATATAATCAACTCAATCTGTGAACAATTCGATATGAAAATAAATATTAAGAAAACTAAAGTGATGTCAATCCGAAAAAAACAGAATGTACCTCAACCTTGTACAACAAACGGCAATGGAACAGGCCAGAAAACCGTTCGAAAAAATCAAAAGACTGCTACGTGATTCTCGAATAAAACTCGGAATTCGACTACATTTATCAAAATGCTATGTCTGGTCGACTCTTCTCTATTCCTTCGAAATGTAGAACCTTAAAACATCAAACGTAAATACATTGGAGGCCTTTGAAACGTGGATCAACCGGAGAGTCCTCAAATTTCATGAGGTTTGTTCCAACACGACTGAGAACCGTTCATGTAACGATCACCGTCCTGCGCAGTACCATGGAACGTATTATTTCGTTCCCATGGAACCCATGGAACGATAATTATATAGTAACGTGATCGTTATATGGCGGTTCTCAGTCGTGTTGGAACAAACCTCGGACATCGCATACCTCAAACGAAGAAGTGCTGCATGGAATAGGCAAAGAACGAAAACTTTTCAACATCGTGAAAGTTAGAAAACCAACATACTTAGGTCACATACTGAGAAATAACAAGTACCAACATGTTCAACTAACAGTGAAAGGAAAGATCGAGACAAAGAGGGGACTAGGAAAGGAAAATACTATCGTGGCTAAGAAACATCCGACAATGGACAGATCTAAATTTTGAACAGGGGTCATCCATAAAATACGTCGTTGAGAAGAGGGAGGGGGGCTTGCTTATTACGACGGAGTACGACAGTGGGGAGGGGGTATGAGTGCCCATTCGACGTTGTTTAATATATTGGTATATTTAAATTTGCCGCTATTGTGTCTATAAAAATAATTTTTTTACTAGCTTCTACCAGCATTAAAATATCAGATATTCATATAAAAGCGTATAGTTTTTGATATGAAATTGAAAATAAAACAAAACGTTTACGAATAAATATACCCTTGTTAAAATTAAAAGGAATAATTATATTATAGATACTTTTATCGCATACTTTTCATATCGTTTTTTTTTTATCAGCCACGGCGTTAAAATAATATTAGGTAGCACTTTTGTACAGGACAACAAACAATAAGACATTGTCTTTGGGTTTAAACAATCGCTTCTATATACAGAACAACGTCTGGAAGCAAAAAATACTAAATTGTTAGTTCATTTATGTGCTGCATACTGTGTGTGAAACAACAGTTCTGAAAGAACGAATAGAAATAAAATATTGTTTTCTATTTAGTTAGTAAGTCGTATTTATACTTTAGAAGAAATGGCATCGAAATCAAAACAAAATGAATATAAAGATTTATATGATGCAGTTAAGAAAGCATACCCCGCAAAATCTTGATCCAGTGCTATTTAAATGCATTCATATTTTTTGGAATACTAAGAAAACTAATAAAGATTTTTGAAAAATTTAAACGCCGATTGAAAGACTGCATTATTACCGAGGGCCAAAAGTTCCTGAAAACATCTATAATGTTTATTTTAATAAGTTACAGGGGTAAAAAAAGAGAAAATTTTGTCTGATTTTTCATTTCAAATATTTCATTCAAAAGAAACCTTTTGTTTATTCTAAGGGACTTTCAACCCTCGGTAATAATGTAATCTTTTATTCTGCGTTTAAATTTTTCAAATATATTTATTAGTTTTCTCAGGATTCGAAAAAAATTATTGCATTTAAATAGCATTGGACCAAGATTTTACGCCTATCCCCTCATATTTGATTAATTAAAAAATCAGAAATAATATTGATTTTTTTTAATCAATGAAAGGGGGGTCGTGAGTTGCAACGACGACGTCGATATGGGGGGGGGGTCGTCTCTAAACGACGAATTACGACGGAGGGGGGGAAGGGTATTAAAAAGTTCAAATTTTTTACGACGTAGTTTATGGATGATCCCAGCTAATAAGAACAGCTGAAAACAGAGTTTGAGTTTGCAATATTGTAGTAGCCAACCTCCATTGGGAGAGTGAATTTTAAGAAGAAGAAGATGAAAAATAAAGTCAGCTGACTGAGATTTGTATCGAACACTCATAAAAGAACAAACAAACAACCTTATTTTACCCAATAGCATAACCAAAATCTTGAATTATATTTCTGCAGCAACAATAGAAGTGGAATTAAACGTGTAAATGGTATCCATTGCATTGGTGGAATAACAAAATTGCAAAAGCTCTCACTTCTTCTTTTTCACAAATCTTCCTCTGAATTCAAAACTAACGTTAGTTCATATTTTTATATATAATTTCAATATTTTTATTCAAGGTGAACTTCCTAAACTATGGTCAAAGACAATTATAATTCCAATCATTACATAATATAATAAATAAAAAGACAACCCAAGACACGAAATGAAAGGCAGAATTTACAAAACAGTCATAAGAACAATAAAACAAATGTTAGAAAGAGCAGAAACGAAAATCCTTCGAAAAATCGGTAGTAAGACACTATGTTAAAGAGCTAGAAGTACAGATATACGACGGACATGCAAGGTGGGAAACATTAATAACTGGATAAGAAACAGAAGAATAGAATGGAGCGACCATATAAGACGAACAACAACAAATTGAGCAGTACGGCCGGCGATAGACGTTTCTCCAATAAGAAGACTATCAGTGGGAAGACCACGAAAACGATGGAACGGCAACTTACTGGAGGCACATTGAAAAAACAGACAGAGGTATGTCTATACAAAAAGAAGAAGAAGAACAAAATACAATCCAAACTCCTATCGTTTAATATCACTCACGTGCTGTACCTGCAAACTTTTAGAAAAAATCCTTAATTATCGTCTTAAATGGCATCTCGAAATCAATAACCTAATAAGAGTCAGACCAAAAGAATTTCGTATGGGTAGATCCACAACAGACAATACAATAACACTTGAGTCAGCTATACATAAATCTTTTCTGCGCAATCAAAAACTTATTGTCCTTTGACATAAGAAAGGCTTTTTTACAACAACACGAATTTTACGAATTAGAATTAATAAAGTTATATCTTAACGGCACTCCACAAGAATCAACTCTTAGTCCAATACTCTTTCTAATTGCAATAAATATTATTGTAAGTTAAATAAAGCTACCTGTATTTACTAGCAAGCCTATAAGACTTGGTCATTTATCTACAAACAATATAACTCTGGGATCACATAAAATAAATTGCAAATTGCCTTACACACAATAATTGAAAGCTGGTCTCAAAATACGGGTTTTATATTCTGTGGGGAAAAGACACGTTATTTAATTTTTTGCAAAAGAAAAAATTATCCTAATTTTCAATTAACATTAACCGGAGTTATCCTCAAACAGACAGAAGAAATAAATCTCTTAGGACTTTCTTATAAATGTAACTTAAACGGAAGAGCTATATAACCAATCTGCAACGTTCTTGCCAATTCAGAATTCATCCTAATCATGGCTCTACAACCCATGGTGGGTATTAGCCTGTTCGAGAATTAGCTTCCATTTCTTCCTATCATTCGCCTTGGTTATCCAATTTCGTACCCTTTTCTCGTAAGTTGTCTTCTATTTTCTCCTTAAATCGTGCTCTGGGCATGCCTCTTCTCCTTACTCTATCCGTTCTTTGGTTAAATGTGGTTTTTTTATCCAATCCAGAGTTAACCTACTAAAAATGCAGTCAAATACCTCGTGGGGGACCGATGCAACAATTTTACTGACTCTATAGAGATCGCTACTTAATACGAAATAAATTACATTATATACCATACACTATTATACACTATAGCTGTTTATGCTAAAAATGAACTACCCCTTAAACCAACGAAGGTGACTCCTGTCACTACATTACGTTTCCACAATATCAGCAAACAAAAGTAACTTAGCCTACTCCACATTGTTTTATACAGGGTGTTTCATTGGGAAATAGAAATACTTTAACGGTGAATAGAGGTCACCGAGACGGTTCTAGATATACTACATTTTTTGCCCTGCCGACTTTTATAACCGGGTTACAGGGTGTTATCGATTTTGCCCATTTCTTTCCTAAGCCATAACTTTAGAACCACCCTGTATATTTTTTTGATATTTGGTACCCATATGTCTCATTCAAAACCCAAACGACCGACACACTAACCATAGGAAAAATCCAGGTCCGGATTAACAAAAAATTATAAAGTAATTTTGACCTTAAAACAACAACCTGTATATTCAAATTTTGAAAAATTGTTTGCATATTTGAAAAGACCACAAATAGTAAGTTTAATGGTTCGCTTCAATTTTTCGGCCAGACAATTTTATGACTTTAATTTGGAAATTATATTGAATTTTTTAACAACTCTGATATTAAAATTAAAAAGCAGGTATTATTAACTTTTAGTTATAAATTATTAAAATACTCATTTTAAAAATAATCAATACGTTTTTACCACATTGGAACGACCCAATTACTAATGACAAGAAAAATCCAGGTCCGGATTAACAAAAAAATATAAAGTAATTGTGACCTTGAACCAACACCCTGTATATTGAAATTTTGAAAATTTGTCTGCGCATTTTAAAAGAGCATAAAAAACTATGATTAAAGGTTCATTTTAATTTTTTCGGCGTTGATTTAATTACATCAATTTTGAAATTATATTGAAATTTTAAAGAACTCTGAGATTAAAAACCAGGTATGTATTATTAACTTTTAATAATTTAATATTAATGAATCAATACTTATTTTAAAAATACTTAATACTTATTTACTACGGTGGCTTCATGGATTCTCTGGATTTGTAGCTGTATGCACATCATTAAAAATTAGAATTGCGAGAATTGGGATATTTTAATGATTTAGTAAACAATTAAAAAAACAGCTATATCTAATAAAAAAAATTGTTTAAACAATTCAACAATTTAACATAAATTAAAAATATTTGAACTTATAACAGTTGCTCAAAATGTCCGCCATTTTGTTCGATGCATTTTCTTGCTCGTTTTAAAAGATTTCTAATTTCTAGATTTTCTAATTACATTGGGATTGTTCTTCATTTTTCTGGCAGCTTATTGTGACCTTGACAGAATTAATCAATATGATTTCAAAATTGCCGTAATTAAATTATCTGCGCAAAAATTTGACATGCACCTTTTAACGCAATTGTTGATGCTCTTTTAAAATACGTAAACAAATTTTCAAAATTTCAATATACAGGGTGTTGTTTCAAGGTCACAATTACTTTATGTTTTTTTGTTAATTCTAATTAATTAAATTAATAATTTATAACTAAAAGTTAATAACATCTGCTTTTTAATGTCACGAGTTCTTAAAAATAATTTCAAAATTAAAGTCATAAAATTGTCTGGCCGGAAAATTGAAGCGAACCATTAAACTTACTTTTTTGTGCTCTTTTCAAATATGCAAACATATTTTCAAAATTTTAATATACAGGGTGTTGTTTTAAGGTCACAATTACTTTATAATTTTTTGTTAATCCGGACCTGGATTTTTCTTATGGTTAGTATGACGGTCGTTTGGGTTTTAAATGAGACATATGTGTACCAAATATCAAAAAAATATACAGGGTGGTTCTAAAGTTATGGCTTAGGAAAGAAATGGGCAAAATCGATAAAACACCCTGTAGCTCGGTTATAAAGGACGATAGGGCAAAAAATGTTGTATATCTAGAACCGGCTCGGTGACCTCTATTCACCATTAAAGTATTTCCGTTTCCCAATGAAACACCCTGTATAAAACAAATGTATGCTTTTTCTCATGAGGATCTTTCAGTGCGTCACGACGTTTCAGTTTTTCGATTTCTTTCTAACGCATTAAATAGTATGTGACAGAAAAAACGCACGTCGGTGATTACATTTCGTCGGTGACATTTATAACATTTATTATAGTTGTCAATAGATGGCGCTATAATCGAAAATAAAATAATTTGCGAATTATATCTACGAATATAATATGAACAATTTAAAAGACTATACAAATCAAAGAAAATACCATTTTATAAATGCAATAAACACAATTGATTTGTTTTTATGCCAAATTGCAAATAAAATTTGACAACTGTCAGATTTAACTAAAATGTCATGTCACTAAAATGTATATTATCACGGACTTACCTTTTTTTCTATCATTTGTGACGCACTGAAAAATGCTCATGAAAAGAAGCATATCTCCCAATCTTTACAGAAACAGTGAAAGAAAATGGCCTCATTTGCTATGTATTAAATTTTGATGGCATTTCTCACCTTTAAAATTTATTTTATGATGTGCCTGTACTATTCTTTAATATATAAATCAAACATTACATACCATCCTCATTGTCAAAATTCGTCGTCCATTTTTCGTCTGCATCAAAGTGGACTTCCACGCTCGACCAACCACCCGTTGGAAAGAATGCGTGAGCCAAAACTTTTCCAGGACCATCGAAGGGGAAGTTGTCACCGTGAGATCCTCTAAAAACAAATAGAAAGAGCAGAACTAATTATAAGTTGTAAAAATAAATGTACCTACAAATAATAAAAAAAATGTTAACACTAGCTTGTAAAAAAAGGAACTATTATAATCTTATGTAGAGGAGGTCACTATTAGCATTGAAAAATCGTTATTGACAACAGAAATCTTATTTATCGATTAAATATTTGCTTGAACTAATTAATATCGACTTAATTTATTATTAAAATATATCGTCGGCTTACTGCCAAAACCAGCCAACTCCACTTTCTGTCGATTTTGAGTTAAGTGCGAATTTTTATTTGAAAATATTTGCCGATATAAATGAGTCAGATTAAATTTTATTCAATAACAATAAGGCTGTTAAAGTATATCCCTATCTGAATCGATAAGGATTTGGTCTAAAGAAAAATTAATCGAAACTAACTTTGTGATGGATGATCAACAATTCCTAATTTCACCCATTGTCAACAGAGTCTAGACAATATGTCTTAACCTTCAAATAGGAAATTCAATTACATTTCCTATTGCCCTGGAAACATTCCGATTTTATGACGCACCATAAACCTATGTGGAAATGTTTCATCTAATGATAGTTTTATATCCCAATATTGGAAAAAACAAATTAGTCTTAGCCATTAGATTAACCTTAGGTAATAAAAGGAATAAGGAATAGAGAAGTAGAACAGATACAGTGGTAGGGTTTTATTACTGCATTTGATTAGTAAAGTAAAATCAGTTTTACACTTCACTTGACGCTTAATCAGAAAAAGATCAATTTTCATTCGTATCACCCCTATAATTATCACTGATCAGACCGTGATCACGACGTTATAATGTCTGAATTTATATTTTTCGTATATACTGCAGTCACTGAAGGTGGATATGAGCTATTACCTGCGATTTCGTTGAACCTCCATCGATTTGCATGAAAATTGGTGAGTGGTTAGAGGATATATCAAGGAACAAAAGTGACATGGTGCCAACTTGCGCTTTTACATTGGGGGTGGATGCCACCCCTTTTCGGGGGTGCAAATAATTTTATTAAAAATAACCCCATAATTAGATAGGGGGACAAATTTTTAGCAAAATGTGTTATATAAAGTTATTAAAATAAATCAAAACTTTTTGTGTTATTAATGATCAAAGATTTTAATTTTTCGTGAGAAAAATGCATGTTTTTAACCGATTTTTCATAAATAACTCAGAGCCTATAAATTTTTACAACAAAATTATAATTACCAAAAATGAAGATAATTAAAAATGACGTAAACTCCTTACCAAAAACACCTTTTAGTGGTGACTAAAAGTGAGTTATAGGTAATTGACTGTATATTTTTTTCGGCGAGTACCCAAATCTAAGTATTCAAGCTTAAATTGCGGGAAAATTATGCATTTTATAACATAAACTTATTAAACATTTATGAAAGTACTTAGAAATATCTATCAAATGAGATCCCGAACAAGTTGATAGCATTAGAATTTATGCACCAAATTTTTTTCAAACTTTAACTTTTAAAAATTTTTCCAAAAAATTGTAAGGTTTTTTTTTAAATAACTCCGTTAATTTTTACATCAGGATCACATAAAAACGATTTGAAAGATAATTCCAAAGGCTATTAAAATAAGTTAAATTTAATCTTTGAAACTCCTTACTTTTTTAAAAATCAAAGGTTAAATGGCCACGGTTACATGGTTCTGGCAGCAAAATTTAAGCTTTAAACGTTTCTATCTCGGTTATTTTTCATCCTACAGAAATAGTAAAAAAGGTAAATTATTTGGTATAGAAAAAACTAAAATTTGGTTATAAATCATGTTTTACGTATATTGAGTATTTTTGGAGTTACTATCAAACAAAAAAAATGAAAATGACAATAATTTTAAAATTCAGATTTTTTTAATTCATCCTACAGAAATAGTAAAAAAGGTAAATTATTTGGTATAGAAAAAACTAAAATTTGGTTATAAATCATGTTTTACGTATATTGAGTATTTTTGGAGTTATTATCAAAAAAAAAAAATGAAAATGACAATAATTTTAAAATTCAGATTTTTTTAAAATATATCTTTTTTTCAAAAATAAGCATTCTAAACCGGTGAAAATTGTTGAAATCATTACTTATGCTAATATAAAGAAATTCTTATAAGGATTACTATAAATTTTAATTTTTGTGGAATTGGCGTATGTTTTATTTTTAACTTTTTCCTAAAAAACCAAAAAGGTTCTCTTATTTTCATCATAACTTGCTTAATTTTGATGCTATTAACTTCTTCTGGAGCTCACTTGATAAGAATTTCGAAGTACTTTGACAAGTGTTTAGCAGGTATATTTCATAAAATGCATCGTTTTCCCGTTATTTAAGCTTGAATACTTAGATTTGAGTTCTCGTCGAAAAAATATACATTCAATTACCCATAACTCACTTTGAATTAACATTAGTTTAGTTCTTTAAGTAAAGAGTGTATTCAATTTTTTATTATCTTTAATCTGGTAATAATACATTTTTTGTAAAAGCTCATAGTTTTTGAGTTATACGTGAAAAAAAGCTTTAAAAGATGCATTTTTTTACGAAAAAATAAAATCTTTGGCCTTTAATAACTCAAAAAATATTACATTATGTTAATAACTTTATATAACAAATTTTGCTTAGAATTTGTCCCTCTATCTATTTATGATAATATTTTTAATAAAATAATTTTCATCCCCGAAACGGGGTGGAAGCCACCCCCAGGGTAGAAGCGCAAGTTGGCATCATGTCACGTTTGTTTCTTGAGGTATCCTCTAACTACTCACCAATTTTCATGAAAATCGATGGAGGTTCAACTAAATCGGAGGTGAAAACCTTCAGTGACTGCACTAATAGTCCAGTCGGTTTAAACGAAAAAAAGGTCTAACCTTGCATGGCAAGCTATTCCAAATTTTATTATTTTCACTTTTAAGGATTGGGTGTCAATAGTAGTGTAAATTTAAAATCGCAACTGAATTCCACCGCCTAAATTCCATCATTATGTTTTGACAAGATCCTATTTTTTTTATCATTTTATTAGGTGTAAATTTACAATCTACTCTAATTACAACACAAAGTATTTAGCAAATAGTAGCAAACAGTTTTGAATCGTGGCATGCTTTGGGCACCATCCATCGATGGTTCTCCAATACACCTACCTAATCAGTTAGGTCTTCTGGCCATGTCCTTTTCAGTCTTCTTACCACAAGTGGCGGCTGGTAGAGTTGTTTTATAGTTTGATTTTCATGGGCAAAATTTCTTTCTTGGGCTTTGTTTGCGTGTAGTTTAATACCATCTTCAATGAATGGTATCCCAAGGTCATTATGGATAGTTATATTGGAAACGTACCATGGTGCATTTGCTATCATGCGCATCGTCTTTGATTGGGAAGTTTGCAGTATTTTAGTGTTGCGCGGTTTACTGCAGCCCCATAACTCTATACCATAGCTCCATATCGGCTTTAGTATAATTTTGTATAGTAATACATACTTTGTTTTGTAATGATTGGGTTCTTTTACCTAGAAGCCAGTACATTTGTCTAACTTTTAAGTTTAGTTGTGCTTTCTTGGTTTTGACGTGGTTCTTACATGTCAGCTTTCGGTCCAAATGGAGTCCCAGATACTTGAAATCTGATTTTAGGGGGATAGAAATGATATTAATATAAACTTGTGGGCAGTCGATACTTCTTGTTATGGACGTAATTTTTAAATACTTTTCACCATTTACTTTAATCTTCCATTTTCTAAAAATTTTGAAGTGAATTTAAATAGTTTTGCAATTTGTGAGAAGCTCTATCTGGGTTTTCGTCTGATGTAAGGATTCCTATAGTTGGCTTTCACCTTTCTCTTTGTGAAGACAGAGATTTCGACTCAACCACCCACGTGCTTCGTGGAATAGTCATATAATGCCTTAGGGTATCTTTATTAATTTCATCCATCGTCAGGATTTAGTATATAACATTTCAATGTAAGGATTTTAGTCGACATTTTAAGGGTTTAACCCATGTATTTTTGGTGGCTTAACATGTAGAGCTTGCAAAGAACACTGATAATGCTCTCTTTAGAGCGAAAACGTTCTGTTTTGTAATTGTAGTCCTTTAATGGGGTTTTTAAAATAAATATACATTTTACACAGAAGATTTTTCTTCAATTTTCGATTCCTGTATCGTCGATAAATGTGGCCATAGTAATGTTATCATCAGCAGGTATGTCAGCAGCATAAAAGAGATAAAGGAAGGGACCAAGGACACTACCTTGAGGAACTCCGGATTGACGGATGATATTTGAAAAGTTAGGCATTTCTTGCTTTGATTTGGAAAAATCGCTAACTCATAATACCTATATGATTTTAATATCAGGTATATTTCATTAGGCATATTCTTTTCCACTTTATACAACAGGCCTTTATGCCACACCTTAACAAGATCCTAAAAGGCAGGATATGATACAACGGACCGGACAAATCCTTTCTTATAATCAAATATGCAAATGTCAGTATATTGAAGACGAAATATCTAGTGGTAGCAAGATAACCTATATAAGAAAAGCACTACTAAGGGCAGCACGTGCCTATAGAACAACATCAACGGGGGGTGTGTTAACCATCCACCTGATGGTGAAGGAAAGGGCGGAAACCTACATGAAGGATGAGCAAGAGAAAATAGTAGCTAGGATTAGCACCATAACGGAGTGGCAGGAAGAATGGACACACGAATATAGTGCGGTCTCGACGAGGGTATTAATTCCAAATATGGCAGGCTGGATGAAGTGCGGCGACAAAGACATAAACTTCTTCTTAACTCAGTTCCTAACAGGACTGACTACCTTACAGGACTGACCTACTTAGAAAGGATTGGGAAGGTAGCGGATGGAAACTGCACATATTTTAGGCTAACGAAGCCGAGTACTGTGTATTCGAGTGCAGAATATTCAATCGGGACAGGATAGGAGAGGGAGCTATGGGTGTATTTGTGAGCACGACTCCTCTGGGAGGACCGTGCGCATGGACCCTTCCACTCTGCATCCAGCACACCCCAGGTCATCCTTAACGGGACACGGCCTGACACAATCTTTAGAAGATTTACCCCCTTCTTAAGGGTCTTTTAATAAATATTTAATAAATATATACATTTTATAAATGAGTTTACTTAATAAATAAAAAAACACCTAAGATGTAAAAAATGATAGCCTTATTTCAATTACTGTCAACATTAAGAGAGAGAATTCGAAATAACAAAATAAACGATTTTTTTGCATTTATTAGGAATACATTTGTGTAAATAGCGATAGAAAGTTATTTGTTACTGGAATTATGCATACTTTGAATAAGCTATTTATAAAAAATAATTATTTAAATATAATATTCAATTCGGGTAATGGGTATTTTGTCGAATTTTTATACTATTATTTTTTGTTTTTTTTTTACCATCTTTTTGCCATTCTTTTTAGTTCAATAATCTTTACCTAAATCAAAAGGATCATGTGTTGTGACGTTTAAAAAGAAACCACTACGTAAAAATCTGACATATATTTTTTTCAAATAAAACGAATACCTGTCGTTTCTATGATCCCCGTCTTAAAAATATCGAAAATATCGCAAAAATATTCTCTTACCTGTGAAAGTAGATCAATATGTCCGCCTTGTCGCTGTCAACTTCCTGGAAGGTCAGCTTGGAATGCTTGGACCAAACCTGCAAAGCCCTGGATATGACGTACCGGACTTCGTCGAAGTTTAAATTGTCCACATTTCTCGTTCTTACACTGAAACAAAATTGAAAGGGTGAAAAGTTAAGCCGAAAGGGCGTTAGAGCGTTTTTAAAATACGAGTCGAAGAAAACTTTATAACAAAATTTTTGTATAAGTAGACAAGTTTGCAATCTCAATCTCTTTAGACTACACTTACTATATTCTTTTATTTATTATCTATCAATAGAGACTGAACATATATGCAAATATTTTTGTAAAACTTTTTCCAAAATATGCGCAAATACACTCACCGGCAGAGAAAACGGGCACCCCAAAAAATGGGTCATTTTTAATGTCTTGTATTTCCTAAACCTGATGTCCGATTTAAGTAATTTTTTTAATATGTTATAGTCTTATTCTTTATCAATATCGCTGTAATAATATTGTTGCTAGACAGGTACATTGTCATTGTATACAGGGTGTACGAATCAAACTGTGTTTTTTTCTCAAACTTTGGAACACCCTGTGGAATGTTCTAGCTTTTATAAAATACTAAAATTAAAACCCAACTATAGCCACAGATTTTCTTAACATTCTGTTTTTTTATTCATTCGCTTATGTTGGATAATAAAAAAGTTAGGCATTTTAACAACTACCCCTGTTTTTCGTCAATACAGGGTGTTTTTCAATAAGTACGGCAAGCTTTAAGGGGTAATTCTGCATGATAAAATAATGACAGTTTGCTTTATAAACTTATGCCCGCAAATACTTCGTTTCTGAGATAGGGGGTGTTGAAATTGTTCTTACAAACTGACGATTTATTTATTGCTCTAAAACGGTTTGTGATATGCAAATGAAATTTGGTAGGTTTTAAGAGCTAGTTATTGCGCATTTTTTGGCATACAATTGAGAATTTTATATTCACCATTGGTGTGCATACGGGATATATCTAAAATATTTATACCCGTATGCACGCCAATGGTGAATATAAAATTCTTAATTGTATGCCAAAAAATGCGCAATAACTACCTCTTAAAATCTACCAAATTTCATTTGCATATCACAAACCGTTTTAGAGAAATAAATTAATCGTCAGTTTGTAAGAACAATTTCAACACCCCCTATCTCGGAAACGAAGCATTTGCGGGCATACGTTTATAAAGCAAACTGTCATTATTTTATCATGCAGTATTACCCCTTAAAGTTTGCCGTACTTATTTAAAAACACCCTGTATTAACGAAAAACAGGGGTAGTTGTTAAAGTGCTAAACTTTTTTATTATCCAACATAAGCGAATGAATCAAAAAACAGAATGTTAAGAAAACCTGAGGCTATAGTTTGGTTATAATTTCAGTATTTTATAAAAGCTAGAACATTTCACAGGGTGTTCCAAAGTTTGAGAAAAAAACACAGTTTGATTCGTACACCCTGTATACAATGACAATGTACCTGTCTAGCAACAATATTATTACAGCGATATTGATAAAGAATAAGGCTATAACATATTAAAAAAAATTACTTAAATCGGACATCAGGTTTAGGAAATACAAGACATTAAAAATGACCCATTTTTTGGGGTGCCCGTTTTCTCTGCCGGTGAGTGTATATGCACACATTTTCGCAAATATATGCATATATTTTCTTTAGATATGCAATATTTTTTATACGCATTAATTATATAAATGACAAACAAACCAAAAATAAATGTCAGTCAATAGTTGCATTAAAAAACATTTTAAAATCAAATAACATTTTATGCCAATGGCCATTAGTTATCGAGCCATTCAGCTAAATAAAATAAAAAAAACCATTTTAGGTTAAATAGGGAACTTGCATAAATTTTTAAATATTAAAATGATATTAAAAAACATAAGGTAACATGATCTTAAAACGCGTGCATGCGAAAAAAACAAATATTTTTAACCCGTACGATAATTACGACGCTTTGAAAATGCTATAAAATTCAAATATCTTAGGAGGCTCTTGAACGTCCTTCTATTGGTCCGACGTCACGGGCCACGCTCAACCGGTCTAGCAGTCGGAAACAACGCGATTAGGGTAGGTATCACGGGTATATTACATTTTAATCGTCTTTAATGGAAAATTCCTAGGTATTATTTATGTTCGTCTTATATATTGTAATAAGTAGTTCCCCAATCAGCTTAGTTTTAAACTGAAATTGATATATAACAACCGTTTATAACAATAGTTTGGTACCATTATATTATAGTACACGGTTTACCCCGTGGGTTTGATCTACCTACCTCTAATCGAAGGATTTCGTATATCCTGGAAAAGATTACGGTGTAATTTGCATTATAATAAAGATTATATTTTATTGTAATGTTTATTAGTACCTACTGGAGCCTTTCATTATTGTGTTCAAAGCCTTCTGAGAAAAGATTATGGTGATTAGCAGACGTACCGATAGAACGTGTACATTGCCAACAAAATCCTTCTTTACAAAGTTAATAATACGCATAAATAAGAAGAATCATTATCGTAATTTTACAAGTTAATATCTTTATAATCTCAGCTTATACTTACACCGCATCCCTCGGTAGACCGCAAGCTATAGTAGAAACCCAACTGTAGACCGCATACTATAGTAGCACCAATACTTTTTAGTTACTCTTACTTTTATTACTAAAAGTTTTGTTTATTTTTAAGTTACTTGTTTCTTCTTTGTTCTTCAACACAAGAAACGACAAAAGTAATTTCATAAAAAAGAACTTTTTGATACATGTCAACAGAGATAAAATGTTAATATTTTGCCTGTCACAGAAAAAATCATTTTTGCCACAGAGTAAAACAAGATATTTCAACTACATATATTATTTATCTATGGGAAAACTGCATTAAATGCAATAGCCCACCGAACGGGCAAACGATACGAGTGGCCTGTGACGTCAGACCCCAGCTCTCGCTTTTGAAGTTGTTTGAAACTGAAATTTTAGGCGCGGAACTTTGACCACATGTTGTACGTACACTATTCATTGTTAAGACGTAATATTTTGAATATAACATTTTAAAACATAAATTAACAATTTTATGCAAAAAATTTTTTAGTGCAAGTTCCCTATTGTCCACATTTTTCGTTCTTACACTGAAACAAAATTGAAAGCGTGAGAAGTCGAAGGAGTGTTTTTAAAATACGAGTCGAAGTAAAAACTTTATAATCAAATTTTTGCAGTCCTATTATATGCACTAGAATATTCCAAAATATGCGCAAATATATGCACAGTTTTTAAAATTTATACATATTTTTTTATTTGAAATATTTGAATTTTATACACACATTAATAATTATATAAATGAAAAACAAATCGGTCAGTGGTTGCATTAAAAAACAGTTTTAAATAACATTTTAAATTAATTTTATTTACATAAACATTTAAAATTAAACATTTTTTATATTTATCTGTAAAATTAATGACAATAACATGCACATTTTTACAAGAGAACAATAACCCAATAATACAAGAACATATCTGTGGTGCTAAGGCAAATATGTCAAAAAACGTGATTTTGCAGCAGATGAGTTTAAAAGTTCGCGGTGGTGTTGTAATAGTGGACATATCGGAAACTAATTTTATCATCTACTGGTTACATGGATCGGTTTAGGCATGTAGGGTTTTGTCATCATATTCTTCGCTCATATCTTTATTATATTTCTTCGCTCTATTCTTCGCTTCTATCGCTCAATGTACATATTGGCATTAAAAACGAAAAATCGATAATTTTTGACATATCGGGTTTTGCCTTAGTACCACAAATATATGGATCTATATTTCTAGAACAGCTTGGCCGGATGTATACAGTCTTCTTTGTAGTCTTTTTCTTCTTCTTTTTTGGCTTTACAACTGTAAGCGAGGCTTGGCTGCATTTACTATTTTCCTCCACTCTTGACTGTCTGACGCAATAGTCTCCCAGTGCTGGACACCATCTTACATAGATCACCAACTATTCCATCTTTCCATCATTTTCTTGGACGACCACCATCATGATCATCTTTTTTTTTTGTTTTGTAGCGTAGTCTTCAAATTCTTGAATGAAGCTGAGTTGTTCCCTTAATCGCTCACTCAAGGAGGTTGTGATGGATAAAGTTCACATCACACCCAGGTTGAGTGAGTGACCAAAGATGAACAAGGGATTTTTCTGATGAAGATACGCAGGACCTATGAAAAATGTTTTTATCATTTTGTTTATCATTATTACTAGCAGCTCATACTTCCTTTTTAATCAATTTGATCAGTTTAATTTTATAGTAAATAGTCAAAGTAAAATATTTTTATATTCTAAAATTTTGTAAAACACAATTTTCTTTTTCAAAAAAAAATAGATTTAAATGTTAGGCATTTTCAGATATTAAATTTTTTATCATATTATCATTGTTTTGGATCATGACCTTTTGTTAAAACTTTTGAAAATCGACTACCTTCTTCTCTACTGTCACTGTCACTCCAAACAGTTCCTTACAAACTTTTGACACTTGGTAGTCAACGTTGGCCTAAGATGGTTGATTAAGTTCCTTGGTAGAGTTTCACCATGTTCCCGGAGGTTATATCTTTTAACATCGGCGTTTGGCCTGTTCAATATTACTACAACATAATGTAGATTGAATTATAATTTCAACCACTATTTGGTTTTGGGGCTATTTAGCAAGTATTTGAGTAAGTAATCATACCCACATTTTTTAACTTTCAAAATTTCAACCATCTTTCAATTTTAATAGTGGGATTACTTATTATATTGTAGATTCACTGATGATGTACTGATAGGTCCGAAAACGTTCTGAATTGGACATATTTTATTCAATTTATTGGGATTTTTAAAATGAGTTTTATAAAAATTATATACTGACAGTGTGCTACAAAGAACCGTCTACAAACTATAATAATTAACAAAAATACAGGCATTAAAATGGTTCACGTAAGAAATTTACTGTTATCTACCTCAAAACTAAAATCTTGGGCTTAGTTATACTTATACTTCATATAAATTCTAGAAGACATTAATTTTAAATTTTCATAGAAACAAGAAACTTCCAGCTCTATTTTTCACCACTTTATTATCCGTAATGAGTCGTTCTGAGATTAGACGGAAGAGCTGAAACTAAAAAAACCTCCTCAGTTTATTTCAGAGCCTCCAGACTCGTCCTTATATATATTTTAATTAAATTGTTGTCTTCTCTGATTATCTCGTGTCCTCAGAACATGCTAGATTTCGTTTCAATTCATTTGAGTCCTCGCTCGCCCTCAAAACGCCCTCAAAAAGGGGTAAAAGGAGTTAGTTGGGGTTAGTTATCTTTAACCCTAACCACTTGAGGCACGTACACGAACAATTGCGGAAGAAATAATACAACATTATGAATTGTTTTGGAAATACTCGAAAATATGACAGCGTTTGCAGCTCGTTCTATTTGCCGTTTAAGTTTTAATAAATGTTAGAGATTTGGAAAACTAAAACTAAACGAAATAGTTTTAAAAAGTTTTTAACAAACATTATTTCCTAATTGTTATGTTTATATTACTCCAGGAACCGAAGCTTTTCACCTCGCAATTTTTACAGAATGGATTGATTTGCTTGAAAATTTGAGAAGAAGTAGTGGATGGTCCAAGGATCAAAATCTATATGATGCCAAAAGGCGCTTTTATCATAGGGGTGGTTGCCACCCCATCTTGGCTGTGGAAATTTTTTATTATATTTTGATTACAAAAGCTGATAAAAACATTAATTCTAAGCAAAAAATGTTCTATACATTTTTTTGATAAAATTAATAGTTTTCGATTTATTCACTATCTAAAGTGTAAGTTTTCTATCGAAGAAACCAATGTTTTTCGATATACTCAATACTCGAATTAACTATAAATAAAGAAGAACGAATAAGGCCAATGACTAAAAACACCGCTAACTTACATTATTATGCTTCCAATTGGATTCCTCCTTTTTTTTTTTCAAAAAAAGTATATTGATTTTTTATTATTTTTTTATATTATTTTTTACCTTAGAAAGTTTGGTAAAAAAGAATTTGGTAGGTTTTTACAAGACCTATACCTATGCCTATTAAGAGTAAACAGTAGCGATCAACAGGTAGCAATAAAATATAACTTAAGGAGATAGTATCATAAACTTTGGCAACAGTGGTAATCTTTGACATTATCTAAGAATAATATTTTGACAATATCATAGTCGCGCTAAATGGAAGTAATAAAAAACGATTTTATTATTAATAAATAGATATTTATAAAAATAAACCATAATGGGTGAAAACTTTATGTTAAGATAGGTATTTAGAAAGGTATTTGCATGAAATATCTAATAATAAAACAATAATAAATAATCATTTTTTGTTGTGAAGCGAAACAAATTTCGATTTTCGCATAATTTTGGCACGGTTTTTAATGGACTTTTTCTTGGAAGGTTTCACTTTATTTTTCGTTTGATTTACTTTTTCCATTTTGTTAAACTATTGATAATATTTTTAGAATAAAAAATCCTCCTAAAACTTTATATACTCGCATTAGAATTCGAAATATTTTTACGTAAAATTTACGTACCTACCTACATATAACTAAAACTTAAAATTAACAACAATCTATTCTTTCAAAGAGGCCAACAAATTATACAACAATAAATATATAATAAATTAACTATCAATAAACACTACTTTCCTATGAAACAACAATAACGAATTCTTAAATTAACACACTACTGCACTGAACAGATATCGATAAAGATGACAGAACAGATTGGAGAAAATCTGACGCAGGTTTGTCAAAATGACAGTGATAATTTCTCTATGTTGCCTAATTAGTTATTTAGTTATAATATGTTCGATTTCTTAAGATTACACAAAATCTAGGTATGGGATAAAAAAGTTTATTTGAAGAAAGTTTTTTTTCTTCTTAATGGCGGTACAGGCCCCCTTTTTCAATATTTTATTTAGTTATAGAGTAATTTCCACGTACTAACATATTTCTGAAATTGGGCTCTGTACTGCCATTCTTTATTATATTACGAATATGTGTGCCAAATATCTCGACAAAATATTCAAAATTAGAGCCGCAATCTTGGAACGCGTTTGTTGCTACCTGTTGATCGCTACTGTAGCCTCTTAATAATAATATTTTTAAAATCCTGAGTCGCAAAAAGGAGTGACTTTGAAAGAGTTGGTAAAGGTGGTTTTTGCATATTATTACAAGTTTTAATTGTCGATAGCTCACTCAATTTTTGCCGCAGAAAAAATTTTTGCAAATCAAGTTCTTGGGAATTAAACCAGCTACAATTCTATATTTAAACATTTTTTCGTATCTCTGATGCTCATCTTTCTATTCTGAAGAAAAAGCCATTTTTTCCAAACTACAAAAATTCGTTACTCGCTTTTATCTCCATTTGTTTTTAAACTAATCATTATAAGCCACTCAAACTTCTAAAACCCATTACCTTTGCATACGGGTCATATTACCCGGTCATATTACCCGTATGCACGCCAATGGTGAATATAAAATTCTTAATTGTATGCCAAAAAATACGCGATAACTACCTCTTAAAACCTACCAAATTTCATTTGCATATCTCAACCGGTTTTAGAACAATAAATAAATCGTCAGTTTGTAAGAAAAAATTCAACATCCCGTATCTCGGAAACGAAGCATTTGCGGACATATGTGTATAAAGCAAACTGTCATTATTTTTTCATGCAGAATTACCCCTTTGGGGTTTGTCGCACTTATTTAGAAACACCCTGTATTGATAAAGAACGTTGCTAGTTGTTAAAGTACCTAACTTTTTTATTATCCAACATAAGCGAATGAATTAAAAAGCAAAATGTTTAGATGGCCTAAGGTGACAGTTGAGTTTTAATTTCAATATTTTATATACGCTAGAATATTCCACAGGGTGTTCCAAACTTTGGAGGAAAAAACACACTATCATTTTTACACCCGGTATACAATGACACTTATCTGTTTAGCAACAATATTATTACATCGATATTCTTAAAGAATAAAGCTATAACATATTAAAGAATCAATAAAATCGAACAACAGGTTTAGGAAATATGAGACATTAAAAATGTCCCATTTTTAAGGTGATGGGATAATTTTGACGCTTAGTGTATTTAATTGCACAAGCCATCCAATTTTCGATTTTTAGTCTCTTTCTATCTGGCTTGACTTATTAAGTCATAATAAGATCAAAAACATCAAATCCCTTATCCAAATATAACCTGCAGATTAAAAACGAAAGGTTTGTTGACTCGAATTGACAAACATTCGCGAAGAGTTGCTAGTCGCCTTTCGTCGAAGACAGCAAGTAAAAGCAAATAATCAAAAAGCTACGAATTTCCTTCGACGGAAGAAAATTTGATTTTCTGCAGTGAAGTCTACGCTAATACAAATATTATTTGTTGGGACGATGATGCCAAAGATGGATGGAATAAGGAAGCACAAAAATTAGTTATTTTCCATTCATTTCCTTTTGCGTCCCGATCGACTTTTACTTTATTGAAAACATTTTGATGAGTGGCTGATGTCAGATTTTCCTCATCAATTGGTAGAGATGTCAGTTTATTTTGCGGATAATTTAATGGAACTATAAAAACGGAATATTAGATTTATCGCACAAAAGCTGAAGGCATATTGTTGGAATGCGAAATTTATCGGTTATGACACAGAGAACGAACCCTAACAAGTAAATCTGAAGTTGCTTTTTATATTTTTTTATTTTGGAAGTTATAAGACTAAACGCAAAACTGTTTAAATATAAACATGCCCTTCCATATTAGAGCACATACAAAAACTATTTTAAATAAAGTAATTAATATTTAATATATTGTATATTAATATTTAATATAATTATTATTTTGGTTGAATTTGAATTTCTATGCAGAATTTGAATTTCTGAGCAATATTGTTAAATTTCGAGCACTGTTGTAGGAAAAGGGGAAGGGGGGTCCTCGGGTAACAAAATTTTAGTATATTATTGTACCTTATAAAAGTAGCCTACATCTATTTTTAGCTCTATAATAGGGGTCGACAAGACAAGAATTCTTGTCTTGACAACAACTTCTTGTCTTGTCTTGAGAAAAAATCAAGAAATTTAAAAAAATCTTGTCTTGACGTTTTCTTGACATCTTAAGGGGCGTTTAAACACAGCGATAAGTCACAGCAACTAGTTGTGATGACAAGTTGCTGTGATTTGTTGAGATTGAAACGCTGTTTAGACGCTGCGATAAGTTGACCACAACAAGTTGAAGAGGGGACCATTGTGTACATTAGACCCTTTTAGACCCTTCAATGAATTATAACTAGTTTTCATCCTAAACAAATAGATCCTGTTACTTTCAAAATATATAAAGGTTGGGTATGTTATACAGGGTATTTACAAAGTTATAACCAATTTTATATGAAAATCGTAACAAGTTCAACTCACTGTATAAATAAAAATAAGCACAACGGCAATGGTTTATTGATACCATATTTTTTTATTTATTGTCAAAATTTTTAAAAATGATTGATATTGCTAATTTACTTTATATCTAATAAAGGGTGAGTTAAAACTCAAGTACATTATTTTTTCAGTAAAATTTAAATGGGATACCCTGTATTTTATATCACTATTAAAAAGTACCATTACCATACTTTCATTTGTATACAACATTCCCTATGCGTACGTTCAGAGTGGAGCGAAGAAAGAGTGCGAGCAAAGAGCACGAGCAAAGAGCAAAGAAGTGCACAGAATGGAGCGAAGAAAGAGTACGAGCAAAGAGCAAAGAAGTGCTAAACCAGAGTGGAAGCTGGTAGTTACGCGAGACGAGAGTTTAGTTCTTTCCCACGCGGCAGGCATAGATAGTTAATTTCTTTTTTTTTTTTTTTAGATAACTCCTCATTGAAAACGTGGTACTTCCTAACTCGCAGAAAATGTTAGAGAATTCATCGTAAAGGGAGGTATACATATGCGCTCTGCTCGGTGTGCGAGCCGCTCGCGCGCAGCATATTCGTCAGATTAGTACGTGTTTTCAAGTGGCGCACAAACGGCACGCACACGGCGCACCACAATCTAACTTCTGTCGGTTTTTCAACAAAAGCTTTGATGGTTCGCAATACGTATTTGGACGGGTTTCCGAGTGGTTTGTTGGTTTTGGCGCGCCTGAGTTGAAAATATAAAAAAAAACATTCATAAATTAAAAATTAAACTTTGTTTCTGGTGAAGCAACACAGTTGGAAAAAGCAGATATAATATTATAATTGTCACCGGAAAGCGAAATAGGTAACGCACAACTTGAAAGAACCTATAGATTTCTAGCTTCGTTTCTGGTGAAGCAACGCAGTTGGAACAAACAGATATATTATAATTGTGTCACCGGAAAGCGAAAAAGGTACCTCACAACTTGGAAGAGCCTATAGTTTTCTAACTTCGCTTCTGGTGAAGAAACGGAGTGGGAACAAGCAGATATATTATAATTGTGTCACCGGGAAGCAAAAAACCTAACGCACAACTTGGATGAATCTATAGTTTTCTAACTTCGTTTCTGGTGAAGCAATGGAGTTGGAACAAGCAGATGTATTATAATTGTGTCACCAGAAAGCGAAAAAGGTAACGCACAACTTGGAAGAACCTATAGTTTTCTAACTTTGCTTCTGGTGAAGCAACAGGGTTGGAACAACCAGATATATTATAATTGTGTCACCGGGAAGTGAAAAAGGTAACTCACAACTTGGAAGAGCCTATAGTTTTCTAACTTCGCTTCTGGTGAAGCAACGGAGTTGGAACAAGCAGATATATTATAATTGTGTCACCGGTAAGCGAAAAAGGTAACTCACAACTTGGAAGAACCTATAGTTTTCAGGGACTACCTTTTTCGCTTTCCGCTGACACAGTTATAATATTATCTGCTTGTTCCAACTGCGTTGCTTCACCAGAAACGAAGTTAGAAAACTATAGGTTCTTCCAAGTTGTGCGTTACCATATTCGCTTTCCGGTGACACAATTATAATATATCTGCTTGTTCCAACTGCGTTGCTTCACCAGAAACGAAGTTAGAAATATATAAGTTCTTTCAAGTTGTGCGTTACCTTTTTCGCTTTCCGGTGACAATTATAATATTCTGCTTTTTCCAACTTCGTTGCTTCACCAGAAACAAAGTTAAATTTTTAATTTATGAATGTTTTTTTTTTATATTGATAACGATTTCCGAAGTGAAAGTTGAAACGTCAAGTAAACTTGATTTCAAACTCGAATTGTGGCTTATGTCCAAATAAAATAGTAAATCTTATTTTGTATTTCTCACGCCGGTAAGAAGACAACAATGAAATGACCTTTTTTTACATTGGTCCGCATGTATATTTTTTATTTTAGCTTCGAGATGGATAACGTCACTAGTATGTAAATGCCAAAAAATCATAATTTAAATATAAAAATCGACCTGTTTCCGGATTTTTTAGTCGTCGGTTTACGAAATAATGAATCTATTCCATTTGGTTTTGCCACACTGTAGAATGTAGAACTATGGAATCCTGCGAAAACTAATAGTATTTTTGAGAAATTTAAACGCATAATGAAAGATTTGCCTGAATTTAGGTTGCCTGGATGACACAATATGGAGAAATAAAAATATTGGAAAAGATATGAAAGGCAGAATTTACAAAACAGTCATCAGAACAATAATGACATACGCGGCAGAAACACGACCCGACACAGAGAGGACAAAAAGATTGCTCGAAACAGCGGAGATGAAAACCCTTCGAAAAATCGATGGTGAGACTCTACGGGACAGAGCTAAAAGTGCAGATATACGACAGAAGACAGGGTAAGAAACAGAACAATAGAATGGAATGACCACATAAGCCGAATGACAACAGAGTAGTCAGGACAGCGAGAGACGGTTTCCCAATAGGCAGACGATCAGTGGTAAGACCACGAAAACGATGGAACGACAACTTACTAGAGGCACATTGAAAAAACAGACAGCCATGTCTATACAAAAAGAAGAAGAATAATAATTTATGAAAATTTTGATAATAAATAAAAAAATGGCATCAATAATCCATTGCTTTTGTGCTTATTTTTATTTATACAATGAGTTAACTTGTTACAATTTTCATATAAAATTGGTTATAACTTTGTAAAATACCCTGTATAACATAACAATCCTTTATACATTTGTAATGGCGAAGTTAAGAAGATTTTGAATATAAAATAAAATACAGGTTGTTCCAATAAAAAAAAATTAAGTTTGGTCTGCCACTATGTTATCGAACACCCTATGTAACATTCTAATTAATTTTATAAATGTGAATCTCAAAGTTGGCTACAATTTTTGTTATTAACTTTTATTGCTATTTATTACTATAACGGATCTACGTAGCTTTACCCCACTAATCAATCACCCTGTACATTATTTAATTGGATATGTAAATAAATTCTAATTCTGTAAGATTTTCCTAAATTGATGCAACCCAAGTCCAATGGTAAATCGCTGTACCGTTTAGACACGACGATAAATTAAAACAACTCGATCCTTGTGATAAGTTGATGCAATCCGATACCAACCTCAACCCAACTCCAACTTTGATAAGTCGTGCGATGCACCGTTTACACACAATGATAAGTTGCAACAACTCGATTGACCTTGATAAGTTGTTTGATTTATCGCTGTGTTTAAACGATCCTTTATATCTTGTCTTGACTCAAGAAATTTCAAGATCTTGAAATTTCTTGATTACCTGGTCGGATGATTCCACGGCGACCTTTTTATTGCGTTGCGTGATAAGACGGCCTCCACTGCCATTGGGGGGAGTCCCTGATCTGCATTTATTTCCTGACGAACCCAAAATTGATGTGCAGTTGCATGCTTACAATAAGCATTTTGTATGTTTCGCACATATTCTAAATGACGAACCCAAAATTGATGTGTAGTTGCATGCTTACAATAAGCATTTTGTATGTTTCGCACATGTTCTAAATTCTAATCTTAGCTGTCCAGCATTACATAAAAATTGCTGAGCCAAATCGAAACAGTTTAGACATCGAAAAGGATTTTGATTATTTGGAGGAGGAGATGAAGTATAAAATGCTATAAATGCTACTACTTTAGATTTTAACTCTTCTGTAAGTTAAATTAAATACCTTGTAAGAAAAATCAAAAACTCAGGGCAAATGCTTAAACTTAACAGTGCTTGCGAGGCCATAAATTGTAAGATGACTATGCCAGAACTAGATGTGCCTACAAGATGTCATTCAACTTTCGAGATGCTAACCTAACATGGGGCTTAAGTGTAAAAAATGCTTAAAACTATATTTTATGACAACCAAAATCTAAATAATTTAGTCCAGAGAAATAAGGTTTTTCTCATGACACATCCCCCTCCAGGCCGAAACCAAATTTTTTGAGTAGTATGAACATCTATATTATTAACCTATATGTTTCCTGCAGCCGATTTTGATGATATACATAGTTATAAACAAATGAAGATCGAAAAACGGTAAATTATCGCTTTTTTCGTCTATTACGAAAAAGTTAAGCACTTTAAACAAATTTGAGAGTAAGAAACTCATAAATCGTATAAAAAACTTCAATATGGCATTCGCTGAATATGTCCAACCTTATTGGTTGCTTAGAAAATTGCAAAATAAATCATAAATATTGAGTTTTTATAAATATTCGTAACTTAGGTAAAAATTAACTTAGAATCTTCTTATTACGCGAAATGCCGAGACTTCTTGTACTTAAATTATATTTTAAATTTCAAAGCAATTGGTCAAATAGTTTAAAAGTTATTTAATTTATTTTTCCCAAATTCATTTTTTTTGCAACACTATAAGTCAGAAAATTATGAGGTTACAATAATACTTCGGACAGTTTATGAAAGAAGAACATTTATACTATTACCTTAATTAAAAATAAATGACAAAAATAATTTTAAACAGTGTAAAATTATTTTGCAAATACATGTCCATTTTTTGCTTACTTATAAAATAAACAATTAGAATAACTTTTTAACCGTTACCCGTAGAATGAATTCTAAATTCCGTAAATGAATTCCGTAAAGAATGAATTTTTATACACATTTAGAAAGAAAAACAACTGTTCTAGGACATTTAGGGACAAAGTTAGCCCCCCCATTTTTTTAATTCACATGTTTTTGCAAAATTATTTTGCAAAATCTATAATTATTTTTTGTCATTTTTTTTTAAATTAAATTAATACTGTAAATTGTCTTCTTTCATAAACTATCCAAAATATTACTGTAACTTCATCATTTTCTGACTTACAGTGTTGCAAAAAAAATTAATTTGGGATAAACAAATTAAATAACTTTTAAACTGTTTGACCAATTGCTTTGGAATTTAGGGTGTAATTTAAGCACCATAAGTCTCAGCATTCCATGTAATAAGAAGGTTCTACGTTAATTTTTACATAAGTTATGAATATTTATAAAAACTCAAAATTTATGATTTATTTGGCAATTTTCTAAGTAACCAATAAGGATAGACATATTCAGCGAACGCCATATTGAAGTTTTTTATAAGGTTTATGAGTTTATTACTCTCAAATTTGTTTAAAATGCCCAATTTTTTTGTAAGAGACGAAAAAAGCGAAAATTTACCGTTTTTTGATCTTCATTTGTTTATAACTATGTATATCATCAAAATCGGCTGCAGGAAACATATAGGTTATTATTATAGATGACCATATTACTCGAAAAATTTGGTTTCAGCCTGGAGGGGGATGTGTCACCAACACGATATTTTTTTTCCTTATTTCTCTGAACTAATTGGAAAATGTTCGATAAAGAATAGTTCTGATCAGTAAATTTTGTCAGTATCTGAGAAGCTTTAAAACACTTTCTTCAATTCTCGAAGGGGAAAAATATTGCACACTCCCATTGGTGGTAATTGGAGTAAATTTACTTTTGGACAAACTGGAAATATGGGCTTATGAACTTAATAATAAAATTGATAGAGACGCTACCGATGAGCAATTAATTTACTGCATTCAAGCTGCGAGAAATAAAATACTGAAACACTACAACAAAACTAATTGGTTATACTGTATTGTTGTTATTTTAAATCCTGGCCTAAAGTAGAGGCATTTTCCTCTTCATCTTGGGAGAAGCTTCTATAATCAGAGGCAGTACAAAAATTTGAACAAATATTTAAAGCTAACTACGTTAATAAATCTAAAAATGATCTATAGAATCCAATACCAGAGCCAGTACTTAGTCTGAAAAAAGAAGATAACGAATTTGATTTAGATATTACTTACCTATTTAAGAAAGCTGATAATGATAACTTACAATCTTGGAAGTATGAAATTGAAAAATACTTAAATGAGCTTAGGTCAGAAGATTCTAAAAATATACATACGAAAATATCTACCCGTCATTTTCGAAAATGGCATAAACAAAGCCAAGAAATCAGCTAGGCGTTGACGCCATAAGAAGTGTTATCTGCCTTAATTCATGGCTTATCAATTCCGATTTAAAAATGGGCTTAACTTGTCATTTAAAATAAAATCTAGTTTTTATTATTAGCTAGTCAAGATATTTCAAGATTTCTTCTTTTCTTGACAAGAAATCTTGGTATTGACATAAAATTTCTTGTCTTGTCTTGAAATCTAAAATTACTTCTTGTCTTGATCTTGTCTTGAAATCAAAACAAGATCTTGAAATTTTCAAGAAGTTGGCGACCCCTACTCTCTAATAGTCCTGAGATATGTATGTCCCTCGAAAGTATCAAAAATAGCCCTTTTTGACCCATATTTAAAGAGCTATATCTCTGAGTCCAGTAGACCGATGTTAGCTCACAGTCCAATGCCTTTGGTAACCTATAAAACAAATTTAATTTCTGAACTTTTTCTATATTATGTAGAATTTACTCTCTTTTCCATTCATTTCCTTTTGCGTCCTCGATCAACTTTTACTTTATTAAAAACATTTTGATGAGTGGCTGATGTCAGATTTTCCTCATCAATTGGTAGAGATGTCAGTTTATTTTGCGGATAATTTAATGGAACTGTAAAAACGGAATATTAGATTTATCGCACAAAAGCTGAAGGCATATTGTTGGAATGCGAAATTTATCGGTTATGACACAGAGAACGAACCCTAACAAGTAAATCTGAAGTTGCTTTTTATATTTTTTTTGTTTTGGAAGTTATAAGACTAAACGCAAAACTGTTTAAATATAAACAGGCCCTTCCATATTAGAGCACATACAAAAACTATTTTAAATAAAATATTTAATATAATCTATATTAATATTTAATATAATTAATATTTTGGTTGAATTTGAATTTCTGAGCAATATTGTTAAGCAATACTGTTGCAGGGAAAGGGGAATGGGGGTCATCGAGTAACAAAATTTTAGTATATTATTGTATCCTATAAAAGTAGCCTATATCTATTTTTGAAGTTATACTTCTTTAGGCGCGATAAAAGTGAATTGTTCATCAAAATCCTTAGTGCCGGACGCACGCGCGTTATACCTTTGCTCTGATTGGGTATTCAAATGACATGTCAAAAATTATCCAATATGGCGGATGTAGCACAGCTGTGATTTGATGTGGTCTATTTTTGTGGTTATGGCTGTTGTGTTATAAAATTTGTGAGAAGATAAACAACAGACAAAAGTTAGTTAATATTTATACTGCCTTTTTAAATAGTTTTCGTGTAAATTTTTGGACTTGTTAACATAGAAAAGATGCTAGGTGTGGACGTGTGGAAGCCCATCAAACAGAGAAGTGGAGTTTTATTCTGTGACTGCGGTTTTCAATAAAAAAATTACTGATAAAAACCGATTATCTCGAAGGTGTAGAGATCTGCGGATAGCATCAATCAATCGGGACGATCTCATACAAAACTAAAGAATCAGAGAGTCGAGTAATATTGTAGTGACTTTTTAAATAGTTTTTAAAAGCGACAGGTACGTAATAATTGTAAATGTTTCAGTATCCTAATAAAAAATTTCATAGGTAGGTTTACCTATTGGGAAAATTTAAAAAGAACCTACCAAAATAGTACGTAATGCTAAAATTTCTATCATTATTCACCTAATATATTGTTTTCTTACTCATGTTTTGTAGTATTTTCTTTCAATTTCATTCAATTCTAAATAATTTCAATTCAAAATCAAATTAATTTGGTTAAATTCAGAACCGTCAAAAGTTTAATCCGTTTAGTTAGTTGATCTTCGCACTTGATGACACATGGTCTCCGTGGGTAAAAGTTTAAGGTGAATGAGTTTCAATACTGACTGCGCTGATAAGCGGGTTCGAACCCCAATGGAAACTTTTATTTTTATATAATTTTTTTTTCAGAAAATACGTAGGTATTTAGTTAAAATTTTTTCCTACATTGTTCAGAAATCATTTGTGGCATTTTTCAATGTGTTTGTTTGTGTGTGTTTTATTCTTTTATTATTTTAATTTTTGGCACTGTTTTAATAAAAAATTTTGAGAAGTAGTAAGTATTAAAATTAGTTTAATATTTAAATAAAATATAAATAAACTGTTTAAAGTATATTAATTACATTGAAATCATATAATAAAAGTATAACTTCTTACGTGCGTACAAAGTACACACACATTCTTTTTTAGCCCTCTAATAGGCCTGAGATATGTCCCTCGAAAGTGTCAAAAATAGCCCTTTTTGTCCCATATTTAAAGAACTATATCTCTGAGTCCAGTAGACCAATGTTAGCTCAAAGTCAAATGCCTTTGGTAACACAGAAAACAAATAATCTTAGGAATTTTTTAATTCCTGAACTTTTTCCATATGTAGAATTTACTCTCTTGTACCATTTAATGGGCAAAATTAAAAATACAAATGACGTAGGTACATTTAGAAAATATGTAGGTATAATGAAATTCGTTTGAATGTCTCTGATAATCAGATACACACTATTATTTAACAACAGCAAAATAAGTAGACCACATGCAAATTCAAATGAGAACTCTGTACAATTGGCTTTAACAGTCTTATTAACTCTTATTGACATCAATGAATCATTCATTTATATCTTACACATACCACATGCATTTTTACGGCATATAAAAGACAACGAACGAACACTAATACAAGGCAAGTAAACAAAAATTTGAAAAATTGAATATTAAGAAACAGTGAATTTAGAATGGTAAAATATTGTAAATTTTGAAAGTGTAACAGCTCACTCTTACTAAGCAAAATTGTGATCAATTTTATTTATTTAAACACTAGCTATAACCAGTTGGAGCTCATACGCTCAAGATTCAGAAGTTATTAAGAGATAATCATGTCCCTGCTCAAATTATTAGACTCACCCTAGATATTTCAGTTTTTTTAATAAGTATATCTTTATGGGTTGTATGTATATCCATTAGTGATTAGTGAATAATCATGATACATAATTTAGATAAAAATAGTGAAACCTTTTGAATGAATATCAAAACTTAACAGATGACGATAGAATGAGCTAAAAGTGTGCAGTGGTGAGTTTTGATGTTATTGTGTAGTAATGTCAGTTTTGAATTTGGTTAATTGTTTATACCGATTGGAATTTTTTCAGATGAGCAAATGCAAGGATCTTTATGTTAATCAAGTTAATCTCTTCTTTTACTGCTCTATTCGAAATAAGCACCTACAGTCAAAAAGAAATAGCAAGAAAATGTATTTCTATCATCAGTTCAAAGGTTGAGTCAAAAACTTAAAAAGAAACGTTCTGCTACGTCGGTTCGAAAGGGTGGATTTGACATAAAGCTGTCAGTCACCCCCAGGAAGTTAAAGAGTTTAGCTGTGAGACACAAAAAAGCCATTCATAGAGATATTGTTCTGAAACTATATTCTTGTGGCATCTTAATGCAATTTAATGTTTTAGTTGAGAATAAGCCACAATTTTAATTTGAAATTAAGTTTATTTGACGTTTCAATTTCCACTTCGGGAATCATTATTTATGTCTGAATTGTTAATATGAGTGAGTCAGATGAAATTAAATTATTAGAAGAATCATTTTTAACAAGCAACAAAAACAAAATTGGTTTAATTTATTAATGTTTTGTGTTTTGATAACGATTTCCAAAGTGGACATGGATACGTCAAATAAACTTAATTTTAAAGTAAATAAAAGAAGCAGGATGTTTAGTAACGGCGGCCACTGTGAGCTGAAATGTGTAAAGCATGGGGTTAAAAAGATGTCTTAGGCTTGATAAGAAGCCAAAACTAACAACATATATATGCTCGCGAAACCCTTAGGCCAATTTGCTTAAAGACTGGATTATTGATGATTGGAAAAAAGTAAGTTAGTACAAATCATTTTATGTTCATACCTTATAATTTTTATTCACCTTTGCAAGTTTACTTTAATGGTACAGCAACATTTCAAATTATTCATGTTAAGGCTCAATTTATCCAAAGACGCCCAGGGGAAAATATGAGAAAGATATGAGAAGTGCAGATATACGACGGAGATGCAAGGTGGACAACATTAATAACTGGGTAAATAGTCCAGGAACCGAAGCTTTTCACCTCGCAATTTTTACAGAATGGATCGATTTGCTTGAAAATTTAAGAATAAGTAATGGATAGTCCAAGGATCAAAATCTATATGATGCCGAAAGGCGCTTTTACCATGGGGGTGCTTGCCACCCCATCTCGAGGGAGGAAATTTTTTATTATAGTTTTACCGCAAATGTTGATAAAAATATTCATTCTAAGCAAAAAAAAAGAAAAAAAATATAAATTTTTTTGAGAAAATTAATAGTTTTCGATTTATCCGCTATAGAAAGTGTTAGTTTTATATCGGAAGACTCAATGTTTTTCAATAATACTCATTTACGATTCACTCAATTTTTGCCGTAGAAAAAATTTTTTCAAACGAACTTCTTGAGATTTAAATAACCTACAATTTCATATTTAAACATTTTTTCCTCTCTGAAGATAATCTTTCTATTCTGAAGAAAACGGAATTTTTTTACCAAACTACAAAAGTGTGTTATTCGCTTTTAACTCCAGTTTTTTAAAAACTGATGATTCTAAGCCAGTCAAACGTCTAGCATCTACTAATATAATACATAAATAAAGAATAATGAATAAGGCCAATGACTAAAAACATTGCTAACTAACATTATTATGCTTCCAATTGGATTTCTACTTTTTTTTTTTCAAAAAAATATATTGATTTTTTAACCGTAACTTTTTAATTTTTTATCTTAGAAAGTTTGGTAATAAATAGTTTTGTAAGTTTTTAGAAGATCTACAAGTCTGTTAATATTAAATCTTTTTAAAATCCTGTCGCAAAAAGAGGTAACTTTGAAAGGTTGGTAAAGGTGGTTTTTGCATATTATTACAAGTTTTTACTAGAAAAATTTTTTGCAAACCAGGTTCTTGGGAATTAAATAGGCTACAATTTCATATTTAAACATTTTTTCGTTTCTTTGATGCTAATCTTTCTGTTCTGAAGAAAAGGCCATTTTTTTCAAATTACACAAATTCGTTATTCGCCAATTAATTCCGTTTTTTTTTTAAACTAATCATTCTAAGCCGGTCAAACTTCTGAAACCTATTAATAATACATAAATAAAGAAGACCAAATAATGTCAATCACCAAATTTAAATTAAGGTGGTGATTAGGAGGTTGCTTCCGATCACTTTTTCGCTGAAAAAAAAATAGGGACTGACGTTCTTTTCATTAAAAGTCACTTAATTTTAGAGCTATAGACTTTTTTCTATTTCTTGAGATAGATATTTTTAAATACTTTAAATTAGTTTGAACAAGTTAACCTCGAAAAATGCATAGTTTTCCCGTCTTTTGACTTTGAAACTACAATTTTAGCATTTGACGCACAAGAGCCAACACATAATAAAATGTAGCTCGATTACTATTAGTCCTAAAGAAAATTAAAAAAAAACGGTTTTGTTTATTATTTAAAAGGTACATTTTTGTTAAGTAAAGTTGTTTTGATAAAACGAAAACTTTTGGAGTTATTAGCACAAAACTTATTAAAAACATTGATTTTTTCGATATAAAACTAACACTTTCGATAGCGAATAAATCTAAAACTATTAGTTTGATCAAAAAAATGTATAGAACCTTTTTTGCTTAGAATTAATGTTTTTACCACCTTTTGCGGTCAAAATATAATAAACAATTTCCACCCCCCGAGATGAGAGGCAACCTTTCCCATGGTAGAAGCGCCTTTCGGCATCATATAGATTTTATTCCTTGAACTATCCACTACTTATTCTCAAATTTTCAAGCAAATCGATCAATTCTGTAAAAATTGCGAGGTTTTGTCCTAATTTGAGTTTCATTACTTGGACTAAAAAAACAGAAGAGTAGAATGGAACGACGACATAAGCCAAACGACATTAAATAAAGTAGTAAGGACGGTAAGATATGGTTTCCCAACAGAAAGATGATCAGTGGAAAGACCACAAAAAGAAGAAGAAAATTTTGTTTAAAACTAATAACTTTTCCGCCACGAATAAAGAGTCCCTCAAACTCTATTTCAAATTTTAATTCTTGGTCATGCTGCGGCAAACTTCTCCTCGGAGATTGATTTCCCGTTTCCCATAATATATCCGGCGGTAATATCTAAGGTACCGTGTACACTTATTGACCGCCTCGAATGTCAATCCATATTAGATGTAGTAAATTTTCGAGTAATCCAATAAAGTTGGTATCGTAGTGTGCTATGTGGCGCCGTCAATCTTCCGAAATCGACGTCACACTTACTTTAAAACATTTTACTTCATATCTCTCAAGTTCCGCTCGGATGTACTCTAGTCTCTAAGATCCAGAGCAATCCAGAGACGTACATAAAATATGTTTTAGCAGAATCCATATTCCAGTTTATTTCCGTCAAACTAAAAAGTTGACCGTGGCTTGGATTTCATGTCGAGGATTTGTATATTTTATTCTAAAATATTTCACTTCGAAATACATATATATTACAGAGATATTCCATTTTTAACTGTGACAAATTGTTAAGTTATTTTCTTTTTGAATTTTGAATTTTTATCCGTGTTATACATTTTTATCGTCACGTTTTGAAAATTAACTTAATTATAATGCCACAAAAACAACTTTTACTTATTACCAAAGTCCGGAATTTTAAGCAATTTGCTTCTCTTTCTTATGATCTAGGAAATCTAGGGAAACTCTACTTTTACCCTCTCTATTCTGCTGCATAACGCACACACATTGTGTGCCATACAACCAGTGGTGATGCGACATATATTATGTCTTCGAGAACACCAGAGTAGGCTAGGACTCCGGAGCTGGGTGTTATTCCTAGAACCCCCGACTTATTAGTCAGGAAACAGTGGTTTCTCAAAGTTTTATTACAGTATGAGGGTAGACACCTCACGCTGTCTCCTAGGTCCATTACCAGCCTTCAACCACCTAGTATTTTAATAGCCCTCTTTAAAAAAGTAGAAAATGAGACGCAAGAAACTACACGAGCATTTACATATAAGCATAACACCAAAACAACTTTACCTTATATAACAAAAAAACTGGATAAACCTTAGCGAAAGGACAGAAGAACAAATAGAACATGAAACTAAGATCAAGAAGAACATTAGATCTGAAATCTCATCTTCGATGCCAAATTCATGGGTATATAATTGATAGAAAAAGCTCTGCAACAGTCATACTACTACACAAAAACAAAACGATGAAAATCATATACAGGGTGTTTCATTAATAATTGTCCATATAGTAACTGGGGAAACCTTAGCAGAAAATACGAATATTTAACCTAAAACACTTAAATAAAATGTGGTTCCTTACTGAGTTACAGGGTGTTTTAACTAAAAATTGAAAAACTATTTTTGCTCAGCATTTTAAAACTATTCGACGTATCCCTTTCATACTTGGTAGGTAGTATAGGTACTGTACAAACTACTAAATTATGTTAAAAAAACGTTTCTGGCTATTACCAGAGGCGTACGACGGGGAAAAGTGAATAGTTGATCGTTTGCAAATTCTACGCCACTGGCGGAATTGCTATTTTAGTTCAATTTTTGGATTCTCCAATACTTTCTGTGAAAATAATATACTCTTCATTCGTAACGATAAAGTCATTAGTTTTCGAGATCTTTGAAGTTAAAAATGAAACGACGTGGTTATTTTGATTAATGTATTGTGTCTCTTCATTTTTAATTTCAAATATCTCGAAAACTAATCATTTTATCGTTACGAATGAAGAGTATATTATTTACATAAAAAGTATTGAAAAATCAAAAAATTACACTAAAATAGCAATTTCGTCAGTGGCGTAGAATTTGGGAAGGGTCAACCAGCCACTATCACCTGTCGTACGCCTCTGGTAGTAGCTAGAAACGTTTATTTATCTTCATTTCGTAGGGTGTATAGTACGTACACTTTCTGCCAAGTATGATAAGAATACGCCAAATAGTTTCAAAGTACTGGGTACAAATATTTTTCAAATTTTAATCATACGAATCATATCATAAATTAATCAAAATAACTATGCCGTTTCATATTTAACTTCAAATATCTCGAAAACTAACGACTTTATCGTTACCGATAAAGAGTATGTTATTTACGTAGAAAGTATTGGAGAATCTAAAAATGGCACTAAAATAATAATTCCTCAATTGGCGTAGAATTTGAGAAGGGTCAACCAGTCACTATTCCCCGTCGTACGCCTCTGGTAGTAGCTAGAAATGTTTGTCTATCATAATTTAGTAGGGTGTATAGTAGTCGCACTTTCTGCCAAGTATGAAAGGGATTCGTCTAATAGTTTGAAAATGCTGAGCAAAAATAGTTTTCAAATTTTTAGATAAAACACCCTGTAACTCAGTAAATATTCACATTTTATTTAAGTGTTTTAGGTTAAATCTTCGTATTTTGTGCTAAGGTTTCTCCAGTTACTATATGGACAATTATTAATGAAACACCCTGTATAACCCGATCAGGGAATACAAAATTTTACGAAAACCTCCAAAAAAATAAAGAAAGGATGAAAATTTGGGAATAGGTAGTTGAAATTGTCTATTATTATATAAGCAAAAGTTTACAATTCTACATCCCCTCCATTTTACAAAAATTGGAAAATACCGGATGAAAAATATTTTCTCGGGGGGTGAAAAAACATACGTTCAAAATAAATCCGGAATTGGATAAAAAAACTAATTTTAAGCAACTTTTGTTGTATAGAGTTTTTTTACTAAGTCAATACTTTTCGAGTTATTTGCGAGTGAATATGTTCATTTTTGACAAAAAAAAACATGTTTTTGGACGGTATTTCGGAAATAACTCAAAAAGTAAAAATTTTAGCGAAAAAAATATTCTTAGCAAAAATATAGCTTATAAAAAAATGAAAAAAAAATGGTGTATGCATGAGGTCTGCAGACCCAACAAAAGCAGAGTTGTAGCAAAATGAATGAAGATATTATCAATTAAAAAACTTAATTATTAGTTATAGATCGTTAGCAAAACTCTTCCTTTCTTGCGTCTGTGCGCGCCTCGGTGAACTATCTTGGTGGACAGCTATAATAGAATATTTCCCCGGTATCTAATATGTTTTATTCCTAGAACTCATCGTACAATTTGTGATCAATTTTTTCGTGTCAACCTGTATATTTCATTAGGTCCAAATATTAGGTATAACAAACCGTTAAAATATTTATGAATCCTGTTTTATTTTCTTTTCCAATGAACCGTTTATGCCCCAGCTAGATGCAGTCTTTCATATAAAATTTATCAAAATCTTGCATTCTCTTCCTCGATAATTTTAAATTTGTGTCGCTGCCGTAATTAGAATTTATGGAGTATCTTTTGACTAGCAGTTACCCAACTTCATCCATAAATCTGTTTTCATAACGTGTTAAAGTTTTATTCTCTGGTTATATTAGTGCTTGTAGTTGGGAGCGTCCGCTTACAAATATATAATATGTATAGGGGTCGTCACTCTTTTGTATTTAAAACTCGACAAACATATTATTGAGGGACGATCTTTAATTGAATTTAATTGCTAAGGCCAGTGCCGTATTCGGTTTAACCTTAGGTTCAAAAAACCCACGGGAAATTCATACAGAGGTCTTTAAAATTATAAAGAATTGGTTCCGAGAGTAAAAGAACCCATAAAATTAAGAAAGTAAGACAGTAGACAGTAGCCTATAACCAAAGATTAAGTTGATTCTAGGCAGTTCGGTTGTTCTTAAAACTAGCTTCTCAGAAACAAACTACATAAATCATTTTAAAAAGTATTATTCACTGGCAAGGTTGACATGCAGTGGTGTCATGGCAAAATTAGCAGTGCCGGAACGCACTCTCCTTAACTTTTTTACAAGTAAAATATTACTCTATAGACCAAGGCGCATCTGTAAAAATATTAGTACATTTGGACGTTGAGAGGTGACTCAATTTTTTTTGCAGAAATTGCTTGAAAATAAATCAAATAATAATATTTGAGTTATCCTCCCTCTCAAAAAGGTCCGGAACATTGTTTAAATAATCAAAATGTCAAAAAATTAAGGAAAATTTCGATTTTTTTCTTCGTTTTTTGATTATAACTTTAAAAGTATTCATTTCCAAGAAAAGTTTTACTATAGTCTGTTCGCTAAACTCAGACGCAACTTTCTAGATATTTTAATCGGTAATTTTGCCAATTGTAGTAAAATTGCCAAAAAATAATTACTAAATAGTTAATAATCACTAAATAGTTAGTAATTTTGCAAATTTTTGCAAAATTGGCAAAAAACAAAAAAATTATCGACTAAAATATCTAGCCAGTTGCGTCTGAGTTTAGCGAACCGACTATAACATAAAAGTTGCGTATATAAATTTCCTATAATATAGAATTGGTTAAAAATTTAGAAAATAGTCACCCTTGTTACAAAATAGCAATGATTGCGAAAAAAACCATACAAAAACAAGTATTCGTATTTTACGTTTTTAAACCATTTATGCTACACTTAGGACCTTCATATTTCACCCAGAAAAACTTTTTGATACAGTAAAATAATACTGTAAATTTCATTACGATCGGTTCAATAGATTTTGCAAAATTAATTTTGCAATCCAGCTTTCGCAAAAAAAATTCATTTTTTCAAAATGTTAGAGGACTGAAAATAAAGCAGATAGCAAGTTTATTTTTTTTTACTTATAGAAATGTACTGTACCTTTCATTTGCAATTTTGCAGAATTAAAATCGATTAACATCACGGCGTCAGGAATTTTTTTAAATAAACATTAATTATTGGTGCTACGCGCAGGACAGCGGATAGTTTGCTCTGATTGGTCATTCCAATGGCCTTTGATAATGATTTATACATTTAAATTTTGTTACATTTCGATGTAAATAAATAAATTTGTTTATTGCAAAATAAAAACACATACTCTGTCCTTTGAAATATCACTTTTATTAGCAAAAACTTTCTTTGTTCATATATTTTAACTTAGAGAATAAAAGTTTATTATTTGTAAATATATGCAATTGTTTAAACAATATTTCACAAACAATAATAAAATTAGTTTGATTTTTGTGGAATTAAAATATTAAAATACAACAAAATATAGAGTAAGAAAATAATACATTAGATAAAGATTGGAAGAAATTTTGGTGGAAATCAACTTGTGTGAATCGAACACCGCTGTCTTGCGCGTAGCACCAAAAATTATTGTTTATTTCAAAAAATTTCTGACGCCGTGGTAATTAATCGATTTTAATTTTGCAAATTGAAAATGAAAGGTAGAGTACACTTTTATAAGCAAAAAAAATCAACTTGCTATCTGCTTTATTTTCGGTCCTGTAACATCTTGAAAAAATGAATTTTTTTTGCGAAAGCTGGATTGCGAAATTTATTTTGCAAAATCTATTGAACCGATCTTAATGAAATTTACATTAGTGTTTTACTGTATCATAAAGTTTTTTTGGGTGAAATATGAAGGTCCTAAGTGTAGCATAAATGGTTGAAAAACGTAAAATGCCAATACTTGATTTTGTATGTTTTTTTTTTCGAAATTATTGCTATTTTGCAACTAGGGTGACTATTTTTTAAATTTTTAACCAATTCTATATTGTATGAAATTTAATTACGCAACTTTTATGTTAGTACAACTTTTCTCGGAAATGAATACTTTTAAAGTTATAATCAAAAATCGAAGAATAAAATCGAATTTTTCCTTAATTTTTTGCCATTTTGATTATTTAAACAATGTTCCGGACCTTTTTGAGAGGGAGGATAACACAAATATTATTATTTGATTTATTTTCAAGCAATTTCTGCAAAAAAATTTGAGTCACCTCTCAACGTCCATCTCAAAACAGATGCGCCCTGGACTACTATGTTTTTTAATACAAGTTACTATACGTCGGCGTCGGCATATTTTACAATGTATATGCATTTGCTTAATTCAAAAATACTTAAATTCTGGAAATGCTGCTTTTTTATTTTATTTTAATTGTGAGAAAAGAAGACAACATAGCCTAATTTAAATCTTTTGGAGACACAAACGTAACCATTTATTGTGTGTATATGGGGCGAGCGGCCGTGATCGGACGAAGTGGAGTGAGAGAGTTTCTTAGCGTTGTTTCACATTATAAGAATTTAAGCGTGCGAGGGTTAGAACGCACGACGACATTCCAATGGTGGCTCATGTAATCATATGTAGCCTTTCACACTAGTCGGTGGTTGGAACGTTCGGTAAAGTCGCCGTGTTTATGCCGTCCCTCGCTTAGAACAACAGACGGCAGCCGTGCCGTCTTTACGCATCCAGTAGCATAGGGAACTTAATGCATCATTTCATATGATACAGTCGTTCAGTCGCACGAAGGTAGTTTACTTGGTTGTTTGGTTCATTATTTTCATTTACACCTTGTGGCTGTTTGAACTAGGTGCATATATTTTATATTATGATGTCTCAGATCGATAGTGAAATATTAATAACATTAATTGAAGCGAGACCTGTTCTTTGGGACAAAACAATAGAAATATATAAATATAGAAACTTGACGAGAAATGCTTGGAATGGTGTATGCCGTGCACTTAACAGTGAATTTGACGAATTAGTTGATAAAGAAAAAACACATTTGGTAAGTAGGTACAGCAAAATTAATTTTATGTTACTGATAACAACAGTAATTAAAACTGCTATTTAATTTCTATTTTATGTATTTCCTCGATTTTCTTGCAGCAGTTATTTGTAATTTTCGCATTTTTCTCCCTTTATGAATTGTCTGCTACTCTGTAGCCAATAGAGAAGCCATCTACTGTATACAATTGATCACCCAAAAATGTGACTTCGTGAAGATGTAGGGAATTATATAATTTATAGGCTATCATAAAACAACGGCAATCGAGATATTAATATTGATTTTAAGTAGTGGGCAGATGAAGAAAATATACACCCAGTGAGAAAGCAACATTTGTAGCAGCGAGATATAAGAGTTTGTACGGAATTCGAACTGCAGCTGACATGGACACTTGGTAGAAAGGAACAACTACGAATAAATGACAGATGAATATCTACAGTCTCGAAGCGTATGGCACTTAAAGAAGAAGAAGATTAAATAGTTAAGTTTATTGGCCAGCTATTTCAATTGATCAACATGTATTTATTATCAACATATACCCCAGTCCCTCTGTAAAAAAAAATCATCGATTTCACATAAAAATCTTATACAGGTTTTTGAAAGCTCTGATGGTTATTAGGGATAGCTGATGACAAATCCTTGAAGACGTACAACTAATTTTGCTTGGTTTTTTTTTATAAAAAATCATCTTCTTGTCTTTTTTTCCTTATGCCTATTAACTCGTCGGATAATCAATTAATTAAATTCTTAAATTTCCAAGATAAGCAATCAAAAAAAGTGAAAAAATCATTACAACGTTTAATATAACAACCTCTGTGGCTCAGTGGTAAGAGCCGTGACCAGACATCTCGTAACGCGACAATTCGTAACCGGACAAGCGGTAACGGACAACTCGTAACGGCGACAGTTCGTAACAGCGACACTTCGTAACGGCGACAGTTCGTAACTATACAAATTCGTAACGGACAATTCGTAACGTCCAAATTTAATTATTCTCTTTATTTTTGTTAACGTGGAAACTAACCGTTATTACAGTTATAATTGAAATTATGCTTATCAATTTAACGAATCAGTATTACCAGGATAAACATGTTTAATATATTTTATATTTCGTGTTTCAAACTTTTAACAATATTTTTAAAAGTTTATTCCTCTTATTGATCCTTAAATTTGCATATACCTAGACAAAGGAATAATGAAGTAATTCGTGAAATCTTTAAGCCGACAACCGTCTTTAGACATTCCCAAATTTCTAAGTAAACATTTTGTAAAGGACAGATTATAATTACCAGTTATTATAATAAACCTTGTGATTGGTTATAGCGTTGGGCTATTCAATCAACGGTACGAGGAATGGCATTAAATAATATGATAACACGAATCACTTTTCAAATATAATTTGGGAAACATTAGTTATTTTCTAACTAGTCTCTAATATAGAGTTTTCTGAATAATAATTGTATACGAATTGTATTCTAAATAATAATTAAATTATTGATAAACATAATTTCATTTATAACTGCAATAACAGTTAGTTTCCACGTTAACAAAAAATAAAGAGAATAATTCAATTTGGACGTTACGAATTGTCCGTTACGAATTTTTATAGTTACGAACTGCCTCCGTTACGAAGTGTCGCCGGTACGAACTGTCGCTGTTACGAAGTGTCCGTTACCATTTGTCCGGTTACTAACTGTCGCGTTACGAAATGTCATGGAACCAGAACGCCTACCTTTGGATCGAAAGGTCCGAATGGTCGTGAGGTCAAATATCACCAGGGTCAGAAATTTTTCATTTTTTATAAATTAATGAATGAAAATAGTTTCTGTCCTTGTGGGATCGGTACTCACCGGAGGGACCGCAGACGTTCGGATACAATTAGCATCTCTTTGCAAAGACAATGACGTCGACTTTGCAAAGTAACAAGACATTTACTCAACACACACACACACACACTACACATGACACTAGGTACCTAACTGCAAATTGACCGTACCTACCATGTCAATCGCAATTAGTTGTCGATGCATTAGCTAAATAAAAATAAAAAAAAAACGTTTAATATATGCTTTAGAGAAAAATTGTTCAAATGAAAGTTTTATTATTGTAGATCTTAAAATTTGAGAGTTTATAAATTAATATACATAAATATTTCACCGAGATAATTGTGAAAAACCCTTTTTGTTTTGTTTTTTTTTTCAATAACGTCATTTAATAGGTATAACTATTTAAAATTAAAATTATCAAAATTTTATCAACTTTTTTCAGTATAAGATTTTTTTAGCTGTTTTTATTTACTGACTTAATAATCAATCCGACAATGGTTATCGGATATCTCTATTTTAAACCACATAAAAAGAAGTCTTCTGTGAGTCGAACACGAAACATCTAATGCATAACTTGCAAAAAACGAATATTTCTATTATTTATTAAAAAAATATCAAACATAAAAGAAAAAAGGCTGAATATTTGTGGAAAACTATTTCAAAAGCATAAAAATATACAAAAGATATATCAGAAGACTACGTATCACACACAATATTACATTTACATTATTAAATTCTAATACAATAGGATCTATTCCATCGAACACGAAGTTTAACAATGAGGAATAAATAATAAAAGTTGCATTTAGGAGTTTCCGTAGAAATATAATAGTCCAGTCGCGATGTCATTTGACTTTGCATTGGGAGCTATCCCACATGTTATTGTTTTAATCATTAGAGGAGTTAATAGTAGTGTACATTTAAAATCGCGACTGAATTCCGTCGCCGCGTTAGCTTCCATCTTGAATTTAAAGGAGAACCGTTTCTGCTCAATCTCCGCCATTTTGAAGTCTAAAAAAATACTACAGACTGAAATTGTTGCGAATGCAATTTCCTACAATTTCTTTTTAGCAATTTTTTTGTGCGGTCGATATTTTCTGAGTTAAGGGGGAAAATAGTGACAAAGCATATTTATTGAATTCTCGTTCAATTTTAACTTTACGACATTAATGTACAAAAACAAAAATAGAGAGAATTATATTTGGACACCATTTTACCTAAACTTGTGACAATTGTCCTTGAATGCGCAATTAAATTGTCCTGGGATCATACTGGCAATATAATATTGATAGGAAAAGATTAACGCACCTTACGCACATCGGCGAGGCAAAGCATATGCTTGAAGAAATAGCACAAGCTGAATAAGCATGTCTCAGAATTAACGTAAGCAAAACTCAAATAAATAATGACAAACTTAGTGCTTGCACAAAACATCAGAATATACGACGTCGACATAACAGAAACACATGTGTATAAATACCTTGGTCACGAGATACAAATTGTAAAAAACAACTTAACTCATGAGATACAGTGCACAATAAGTTTGGGCTACGCTGAGTTTGGTAAGCTATGGGAAATATGTAAAAATGATATGCCCATATATCTGAAGAAAAAAGCACCTACATGAACCCTGCGTATTGTCGGTGATAACATACGGAGAAGAGACCCTAACATTAACGAAAAGGGCCATGGCAGGAATCATAAAGAGAGACAGAATACCAAATAATACCATCAGGCGAAAAACAAAAATCAAAGAGATAGTAGAACATGTAGCTAAAAAAGGTCATGTGCAAGAACACCGAACGACAGGTGAACTAATAGTGGAGTCAATGAAGGTTTTCACCTCCGATTTCGTTGAACCTCCATCGATTTTCATGAAAATTGGTAAGTATGTAGAGGATACCTCAAGAAACAAAGGTGACATGGTGCCAACTTGCGCTTTTACCCTGGGGGGGATGCCACCCCTTCTCGGGGGTGGAAATTATTTTATTAAAAATAATACCACTAATCGATAGAGGGACAAATTATAAGTAAAATTTGTTATATAGAGTTATTTCAATAAATCAATAGTTTTTGAGTTATTAAAAATCAAAAGTTTTGATTTTTCCTGATAAAAATCCATGTTTTAAAGCAGTTTTTCATAAATAACTCAAAAACCATAAGTTTCTTCAAAAAAGTTGTTATTACCAAAATCGAAGACAATATAAAAGTAAATAAGCTCCTTATTCGAAAAATCCTTTATTACATATACAAAGTGAGTTATATGCAATTGAATGTATATTTTTTTCTGCGAGTACTCAAATCTTAGTATTCAAGCTTAAATAACAGGAAAACGATGCACTTTGTTAAATATAGATATTAAACATTTTAATAAAGTACTTAAAGGTAACTATCAAAAAGCTACATAAGAAGTCGATAGCATCAAAATTAAGCAAGTTATGATGGAAATAAGAGGAGCCTTTCAGATTTTTTAGGGAAGAATGAAAAATGAAACATACGTCATTTCCACAAAAATTAAAATTTATAGTAACCCATTTAAAACTTTATTTATTTTAATATGAGTAATAACTTCAACAATTTTGACCGGTTTAGAATGCATATTTTTGAAAAAAAATACTATTAAAAAAAATTAGAATTTTTCAAATTTTCGTGAATTTCATTTTCTTTTGATAATAACTCCAAAAAATACTCGATATACTTAAAAAATGGTAGAGAACAAAATTTTAGTTTTAACTTTATTTAAGCGTTTTATTTTTTTAATATTTTTTTACGACAAAAAATAACCGAGATAGAAACATTTAAATCCTAAATTTTACTGCGAGAACCATGTAACCGGGGCCCTTTCACCTTGTATTTAAAAAAAAATAAAGGATTTAGAAAATTATGTTTAATACAGTGTTATAGAACTTTTACTTAGCTTTGTAATGGTTTTTGGATAAATCTTATATTTCAAAATTTAACGGAGTTATTTTAAAAAAACCAATAACATTTTCTTTGAAAAAATATTATAGCGGAGATTTTGTATGTATACAGGTTGTTGGAAGTCCAATTAGTCGTTTGTTGTAGGAGATACGAAAAAAGTTTATTTAGGTGAAATTGGGGCATAGATAATATCAGAATTTAAATACATTTCCAAATATACAGGGCCACCCATATTGACAGGGTAAAACAAAATTATCTTTTGTTTAATGGAACAGCCTGTATATTTTTACATTTTTGGATTCTCCTTTATGTTTTATTTCTTAAAATATCAGGTTTTGTGATGTTATACGAAGTAGTTTAAAAGATAATTACGTTTTTTTTTTCAAATTTCATAGCAATATTCACCCCCTGTATAATTGTAGTGATTTGATATCAGAAAATCAATTTATGTTCAAGTGATTTTTAATATAATCTATTATTGTTAAAAATTATTATTCTAGCAAAACGTTTAATTTTTGCTAATACAGGGTTGGTCGAAACTGAATGAGTGTTTTCTCAAAGTTTGAGAGTATGAGTTTTCTCAAACGGAGCAGCCTGTAATGCCTGTAATGAGCATTGTAATGAAATGGAATTGTATGGCACTTTATTATTTCCCACCCTGCCAGTGAGAACTGAATTTATTTTTGAAATCCCTAACTTTATGTCTTTAATTATTTTAAATATTGTAAACGATTAAAAAACAATCAAATTAAATTGAAATGAATAACCAGTGTATATCTTCCACATTTACTTCATATTTAACGTAGCCTGTACCATAACATTGCACAGATTATTATCCCTGTATAGCAACGATATACCATGAATGTGAATTCATACTTGAGAAATGTCCTATATCCAGTCTCACAAAAAAAAAGGGATTCCTCAAACATAATATATATGCAGACAAAATCAGCCAAAGTGATTTGCGATATCTACTTAAAGGCCCTACCAAGTTGGTTTTGTTGAATATAGCATGGAAGCACGACGATACTTTAGTGATAAGCGTATTTTTCGTAGTAGCTATAGTATGTTGTTTTATATTATGTATTACCTATATTAAATTAGTTTTAGTATGTTTCGTTTATCTAAAAAAATGTAAAACAAACAAAAATTCTGTTTTTCTTGTAGTTGTTTTTTCGTATAGATATTGTTTTATATTGTAGTAAATTGAATTTAGTTTTAGTATGTTCCGTTTGTTTGTAGAATTATATTTAATTAGATTTGCTTTAATTACTAAAATAAATAAATTTTCAATTATATTTTATGTATTTGTGGAAAAGGAAACCTAGCATTAGCGGCCAGATTTCTATAACGGCCAATTGTTTTCTATTTTTAGTGGCCGTTATTGTCAGGTTTTACTGTACCAATAATATTTTATTAAATTATGAAATATTATTTAAATAAAAAATTTTTAAACTTGATAAAAGAAAGTTTGCTTAGAATTTTCTCCTCTACCTAATTATGGGGTTATTTTAATAAAATAGTGTTCACCCATGAGAAGGGGTAACATCCACCCCCAGGATAAAGGCGCAAGTTGGTACCACATCATTTTTGTTTCTTGAGGTATCCTCTAACTACTTACCAATTTTCATGAAAATTGATGGAGGTTCAACGAAATCAGGGGTGAAAACCTTCAGTGACTGCCTTTTTGGAAATATAAAAGATTAATGTTGTTCTGAAGCTATTTTCTTGTGGCATTTTTACAATTTTAACTATTTAGAATGGGAAATAAGCCACAATATTATTAAAAAATGATTTTTATTAACGTTTCGACGCCCAAATCGGGTGCCGTTGTCAAAATACAAATTTTTATTTTTAAAATTTTTACTAAGCAACAACATTTTTGTTTATATTAATAGTATTTTGTATTTTGACAACGGCACCCGATTTGGGCGTCGAAACGTTAATAAAAATCATTTTTTAATAATATTGTGGCTTATTTCCCATTCTAAATAGTTAAAATAAAAGATTAATTTTTTTCGTGATTGTCGATTTGCTAATTTTCTGATTTTTGGTTGTTATAAGGTTTAAAAAATTAATAAAAATTATAAATCATGCACATAAATGTAAAAAAATATTTATTTTACTTAATTAAACGAGATTGCTTGAGCCAGAATGCTGAAATCTACATTTTTATCATTAAAAAAAAAAAGGTGGATTTCACCCCTAAAATGCAGAAAGCGCAACTTGGTGCCATATCACTTTTGTTTTTTGAAGTATCCTCTAACTAATCAACAATTTTCATGAAAATCGATGAAGGTTCAAAGAAATCGTGGGTGAAAACATTCAGTGACTACACTTTCAGAAATATAGAAGAATAAGGTTTTCGTGATTTTCGACTTGTTAATTTTCGAATTTTTGGTTGCTATAAGGTTTGAAAAATTAAAAAAAAATGTAATTCATGCACACAAATATAAAAAAAATATTTATTTTTCTTAATTAAACGAGATTACTTGCGCCATAATGCGGAAATCTGCATTTTTTACAATTTAAAAAGTAGGGGTGTATTACACCCCTAAAATGCAAAAGCGCAAGTTGATGCTATATATCTTTTATTGCTTGAGGTATCCTCTAACTACTTACCGATTTTCATGAAAATCGATGAAGGTTCAACAAAATAGAAAGTGAAAACTTACAGTGACTGCACTTTCAGAAATCTAAAAAATAATTTTTAAAAAAGGGGTGTATTTCACCCCTAAAATGCAAAAAGCGCAAGTTGGCACTATGTCACCTTTGTTCCTTGAGGTATCCTTTAACCACTCACCAATTTTTATGAAAATCGATGGAGGTTCAACGAAATCTGAGGTAATAACTCATATCCACCTTCATTGACTCCACTATAAATGATTAATGGAATGGCGACCGCGGGCGGACAAACGAAGCAGAGGTCAACCATCAACGCGTTGCAGTGGACGATAACGGCTATATATGATGATGATGAACCTTTAAGGGGGGTCAGTAATAGTGTAAATTCTAAATCGCGCCTGAATACTGCTGCTGCGTTAATCACGTTGAATTTAAACTCGAAACGTTTCTGTTCAATCTATCATAAGTTAATAATTAATTATTTTCTTTTTTGAAAAATATGGACACACGAAAATATTTACAATAAAAAAATTGTAGAAAACCGCATTTGCAACAATTTTATTTCTTAAAATGTTTGTTAATAAGTTAAAAATGACAAAAACGGTTCTCAAGACGGCGCACAGTGGTTCCAAATGCTGAAAACGTGGCCATGAGGTAAAATAAAAAGTTCCTGTTTAGAGATTTTCATGTTTACCGTTGTTTTTCTCATACTATCGTAGAGTCGTAATATGCAGGTATAAGGCTCAGACCGGATCTATTCTTATTCATAGCTCAGGAACCAATGATATTGTACGACGTTATTTTGATCGGCAGTGAAAGTGAAAAAGAACGTGTAGGTATATTGAAAACGGCGTAAAACTTTCTGTAGTTTATGAATGTTCTATCAATTAATCAAGTATGTATTATTGTAAGATAAAAGTTTACTAAAGATTTGATAACAACAAATTCATAAACTTTATTAATGAATAATCAGTAAAAATATAAGTACTTGAAATAATCAAAATTTCGTAAAAATACTCAATGTTTATTAATCTCACAATGTACAGCAAGAAGATACAGAATCACATTGGTTTAGCTGCCTTTGCATTGCTGGCGAATGTTGAGTATGTAGGGGCGGTCCGGGCGGTTGTACATAAGTAATAGCGTCTCACTATTGTACTTTAAAAAGAAAATGTATTGGTAATCAGCAATTTCAAAAGTCCCTTATAATATAAAAGTTCAAAAAAAATATGCGTTTAATATAAAATTTTCGAATTTTTTTCGGCCATATTGGATCCACCATTTTGTTGATCAAAAAAATATGGTTAGGTTTGTAATCAGCGCTCTTAAACTACCAAATTAGACAAAAAATTTTGCATTTTGATTGATATTTTCAATTTCTTTCCGCCATGTTGAATCCGCCATTTTATTTTTCAAAAAAAAATGTCAGATTCGTAATCAGAGATGCTAAAAACCCTTTAGTACGAAAGTATTTCCAAAGTGTATGAACAAAATACGCTTTTAAAGGTTCATGACCACGTTTTCGGCGTTTGGAACCACAGTGCGACAGTTAGCACGGCGGTAGAATTCAGTTGCGATTTTAAATTTGCACTACTATTGACCCCGCTAAAGGTTATAATGATAAAATTTTATGATTAGACCTATTTTTCGCCTAAACCGACTGTACTATAACAAGTTTTACTTCTAGCAAAGGAAAAAAAGTGCTTGTATTCGGCGTGTAAAACTGAATAATTCACTATTATTACGCAATTGTGAGATAAAAACCAAAAGTAAAAACAAGAAAAATGTTTCCTTTAGCGATTAAATGCCGACCGTCATTGCGTGTCGGAGAAAAACTGTTACGCATGTGGGCCATTAAAAATTTACTAACTAGGGTAAGAAATAATGACAGCGACAGCGAAGCAATACAAACACTTCTAAACTTTGTAAAATGAACACGAATCGTCCAGAAAAACCCTGTATTCTGTTTTAATAAACTTGACATTGCAACCCTTATTTAGTTACGCTGATATGTTGTTTAATATTCTTTGAAGTACTATCACCGTGTGTTTACACGTGTGTACAAGTGTTTCACCAATGCTTCTTAGAACAACAATTTCAAGAAATCCTCAGAAATTAACCATGGAAAATGAAATGTCTTGGAATCGAAAAACTACATTAGGAGAAAAAATTATGTGTTTATGAATGCAATATTTTCTCTTACGAGCTGCGATATACTTACTTTTTGAGTAAAAACCGCCCAAAAACATGTTTTTTTTTTGTTAAAAATGAACATATTCACTCGCAAATAACTCGAAAAGTATTGACTTAGCGAAAAAACTCTATAGAACAAAAGTTGTTTTAGACCAGGGCGGATCTGTAAAAATATTAGTACATTTGGACGTTAAGAGGTGACTCAAATTTTTTTGCAGAAATTGCTTGAAAATAAATCAAATAAAAATATTTGAGTTATCCTCCCTCTCAAAAAGGTCCGGAACATTGTTTAAATAATCAAAATGTCAAAAAATTAAGGAAAAATTCGATTTATTTCTTCGTTTTTTGATTATAACTTTAAAAGTATTCATTTCCGAGAAAACTTGTACTGACATAAAAGTTGCGTAATTAAATTTCCTACAATATAGAATTGGTTAAAAATTTAAAAATTAGTCACCCTTGTTGTAAAATAGCAATAATTACGAAACAACCATACAAAAACAAATATTAGCATTTTACGTTTTTCAACCATTTATGCTACACTTAGGGACCTTTATATTTCAACCAGAAAAACTTCATGATACAGTAAAACAATACTGTAAATTTCATTAAGATAGGCTCAATAGATTTTGCAAAATAAATTTTGAAATCCAGCTTTCACAAAAAATATTCATTTTTTCAGAATGTTACAGAACTGAAAGTAAAGCAGATAGCAAGTTGAAATTTGTTTTGCTTATAGAAGTGTACTATAACTTTTATTTGCAATTTTGCAAAATTAAAATCGATTAACACCACAGCGTCAGGAATTTCTTTAATTAAACATTAATTATTGGTGCTACGCGCAGGACAGCGGATAGTTTGCTCTGATTGGGCATTCCAATGACCTTTGATAATGATTGATACATTTTAACTTTTATTACATTTCGATATAAATATATAAATTTGTTTATTGCAAAATAAAAACACATACTTTATCCTTTGAAATAACACTTTTATTAGCAAAAACTTTCTTTGTTCATATATTTTGACTAAGAGAATAAAAGTTTATTATTTTTAAACATATGCAATTGTTTAAACAATATTTCACAAACAATAATAAAATTAGTTTGATTTTTGTGGAATTAAAATATTAAAGTAAAACAAAATATAGAGTAAGAAAATAATATATTAGATAAAGATTGGAAGAAATTTTGGTGGAAATCAACTTGTGTGAATCGAACACCGCTGTCCTGCGCGTAGCTCCAAAAATTAATGTTTATTTAAAAAATTTCCTGACGCCGTCGTAATTAATCGATTTTAATTTTGAAAATTGTAAATGAAAGGTACAGTACACTTCTATAAGCAAAAAAATTTTCAACTTGCTATCTGCTTTATTTTCAGTCCTGTAACATTTTGAAAAAATGAATTTTTTTTGCGAAAGCTGGATTGTAAAATTTATTTTGCAAAATCTATTGAACCGATCTTAATGAAATTTACAGTGTTGTTTTACTGTATCATAAAGTTTTTCTGGGTAAAATATGAAGGTCCTAAGTGTAGCATAAATTGTTGAAAAACGTAAAATGCGAATACTTGTTTTTGTATGGTTTTTTCGCAATTATTGCTATTTTGCAACAAGGGTGACTATTTTTTAAATTTTTAACCAATTCTATATTGTAGGAAATTTAATTACGCAACTTTTATGTCAGTACAAGTTTTCTCGGAAATGAATACTTTTAAAGTTATAATCAAGAAACGAAGAAAAAAATCGAATTTTTCCTTAATTTTTTGACATTTTGATTATTTAAACAATGTTCCGGACCTTTTTGAGAGGGAGGATAACTCAAATATTATTATTTGATTTATTTTCAAGCAATTTCTGCAAAAAAATTTGAGTCACCTCTCAACGTCCATCTCAAAACAGATGCGCCCTGGACTATTTAGAATTAGTCATTTTATCCAAATTCGGTATTATTTTGAATGTATATTTTTCACATTCGAGAGGAGGTATTCCCCTCCATTTTTGTAAAATGGAGGGGATGTAGCATTGTAAACTTTTTCTTATATAGGGTGTCCCAAAAGTAGTGGAACGGTCGAATATTTCGCGAACTAAACATCGGATCGAAAAACTGAAAAATACTAAATTATTTTCAAAAATCTATCCAATGACATCAAACACCAACCCCCACTACACCCCCTGGAGATGGGGTGGGGGGTAACTTTAAAATCTTAAATGGAAACCCCTAGTTTTTCTTGCAGATTTGGATTCGTTACGTAAAAGTAAGCAACTTTTAATCAAGACATTTTTTCGAGCTGTCGATAGATGGCGCTATAATTGGGAAAAACGATTTATCCAGATAACATAGGTAAATTATAGAAACGGTCTAATATCTCGAGGAATACACTTCCAAATGAGAAACCAAAAACAGGTTTCTAATATTTTTCGAAACCCTATCGATAAACATGACCCTCCAACCCACCCACTGGAGGTGGGGTGGGGGGTAACTTTAAAGTCTTAAATAGCATCCCCCACTTTTTATTGCAGATTCGAATTCACCATAAAAAATTAAGCAACATTTATTCGAAACATTTTTTAAAAATGCGAAGGCGCTATTAAATCGTATTTTTCCAATTAAAGCGCCATCTATCAACAATTCTAAAAAATGTTTCGAATAAATGTTGCTTAGTTTTTCATGACGAATCCAAATCTGTAATAAAAAGTGGGGGTGGGTTGGAGGGTCATGTTTAGTGTTATTCGATAGGTTTTCGAAAAGTATTAAAAACTTTTTTTTTGTTTCTTATTTAGAAGTGTATTTCTCGAGATATTAGACCGTTTCTATAATTTACCCATGGTGTCAGGATAAATCGTTTTTCCCAATTATAGCGCCATCTATCCACAGTTCGAAAAAATGTCTTGAATAAAAGTTGCTTACTTTTACGTAACGAATCCAAATCTGCAATAAAATCTAGGGGTTTTTATTTGAGATTTCAAAGTTACGCCCCACCCCACCTCCAGGGGGTGTAGTGGCGGTTGGTGTTTGGTGTCATTGGATAGATTTTTGAAAATGATTGAAAACGTATTTTTCAGTTTTTCGATCCGATGTTTAGTTCGCGAAATATTCGACCGTTCCGCTACATTTGGGACACCTATAATAATAGACAGTTTCAACCACATATTCCCAAATTTTCATCCTTCCTTCATTTTTTTGGAAATTTTCGTAAAATTTTGTGTTCCCTGATTGGGCTATATATAAATAGTTTTTGAGGTATTTATGATACGCCACTTTAAAACATGCATTTTTTAACGAAAAATTAAAATCTTCGATCTTTAACAACTCAAAAAGTATTGACTTATTTGAATAACTTAATAAGTATAACAAATTTTGCTTCAAATTTATCACTCTATCGATTTATGGGGTTATTTTTAATAAAATAATTTTTACCCCCAGCTTAAAAGCGCAAGTTGGCACCATGTATTGTTTGTTTCTTGAGGTATACTCTACTCTAACCACCCACCAATTTTCAAGAAAATCGATGGAGGTTCACCGAAATGGGAGGTAATAGTTGCTTTTTACCTTCATACATTGTACTTTGTAGTTATAGGATATTTATTGAAAATTGCATTTAGTACAACAGTCAACAGCTACAAAAATCCTGAATGACAGACATCTCCAGTTAATTAAAAAAAAAAGAAACAAATTTGATGTCATTGGAAACGACGTGTTAACAATTTGATTTTTACGACACAATCCATTTGAAATGGCTGTACATAAACTGGACAAATGAGTCCAATAAAATCGAGGGCTGGGTTAACTAATGTTACGTTTTGTTTATTTCTTGACACTAACGCTTTATTGGGATTCTCCAGGGACGGGGCTTGGAATTTTTGGATCGTGTGGTCCTTAATTAAAATGTCCAAGAAAGAAAGCAGAATCTAATGAAAATTGTGATTTTTATTGTCTTAGAAACCATACAAAATCCTATAGGCCCATTGGCTAATTAAAGAAGTAAACTTTTCAATATAAATACTATTCCAAAAAAGTTATACAATTACGTGGATAAAGGTTCTAGTTCTAAACCAAGGCCAGAATCAGAGAAAAAAAAACTATTCCAAAAGTCTAGTCCCCCTTGATACTTGCAAAAATAATGATTTATTTTCAAACTCTACTTACTCTCTTACTTCCACTTTGTTACCAAAATATTTTAAATAACATTCGGCTATGTTTCACACAATAGAACAGCTGATTTTGCGAAGATTTAATATATAAACCAATATGAATTTATTCAGGTTTGACTGTGTCTGAAAATTACTATCTTTTTTCCTCACTTAATAAAATTTTCCGCCATTATGTTTCTAGAAAATGACTTCGTAAGGTAGTTACTGATATCACTGGGTATCTTCGTTTGTAATTAGCTTTATACTCCTTTAAAAAGATGTAGGAAAGATTCCCCAAATGCTATTAGAATGCAGGGGCGCCATTTGAAATTTTGATTGAGGGAGGGGGGCAAGCATTATATAATATACACAATACATTATATATGATGTAATGATGAAAATTGATGTATTTTTTTGTAAATTTCAGTCATTTTCAGGGTCAGGGGGGCAAGAGCCTATCAAATGACGCCCCTGTTAGAATGTTTAAACTCCATTAGGTTGGCTAATCATGCTACACAAAATCACTGTGGATGCACAGGAGCTTTATGGTACCTATAACTTGCTAAGCGAAAACCTTCAATTTACTGGTGAATTCATCTAAAGGCGGCTTGACACGATCCAAGTGTACTTGCTCAAAGGACGCTGCGCGCGCAACTCTTGGAAGCTCCTTTGATCGTGTCACCTATTTGTCCAAGTACACTTGAGGAGCAGATTTTCTAAATGCATTTTGTCCATATTTTGTAATTTTGGCAAATAGAGAAAAACTGCTACGCGTTTGGCAAGCAATTAAACGAAAAACTGATATACCTAAAAAATGGATAAAAAATCATTCAAATATTATACTTAAATGCCAAAAATCTAGTATTAATAATATCCCAAAAAACTTGAAAAAACTGTTGGACAAACTGCATTTAGATTGTCATCCTTGGACAAAACGTATTTTGATTGTCTACACAAAGCGGTATGACTGACTTTTGGTAGTAACGATGTAATAAAGCTCAAGTAACTTCATACAAATAGTATTTTACTTTTAAATACAAAAGATTGTTTAAAAATGAAAGGAACAATAATGGTATTTTACATGTCATAAAGGTCCCCATTGTCATCATCATTGCAATCACAAAACTCAGCTCCTTCGATAACATCATCATCCTCAGTTTCACCAAGGATAGCTTGATTCCCATTTTGCTCAACAGTGTCAGAAAGAATTGGTTGTAGCCATGTTAGCTCAGGATCGTTGACCCAATTCGTCTTTGATAGTTCCACTAAGAGTTTCCAGAGTTTCTGGAGTTTTTTGGTTTAATTAATTTTGAAGTTCTACAGTATTAGGTAGGTTTAAAGTCGAAAGCTTCTTTCCACGTTTCAATAATGTTTGGAATTATTGCATAATTTTATTGTACTGTAGGATCGTGCAACTTTTTCAATTTGTCCGAAAACACGGTCCGCGTACCGAAAAAATAAGTACCACAGATTTAATAGTTTGTGGGGCATCTCTGTACAGCCATAAGATGACCAAATGCATCATGTGTGCATTTTTATTCTGAACCACACCACACAACCATCTGCGAATAGTCTTAACTGTTTTATATCTGATCCACATTCAGATTTATTAAGAAAATCGCGTAGATCAGAACTTGTTTCTGCAGATCCCCTTTTTGCTTTATGTTCCAAGACACCAAGTATACAACGACAATGACTGCCAATGACAAACAAATCGCAATTAGTCCATAGCGCACGGACAAACTTCGGTTAGTTTGTCGACCGTCAATGGACATACAGCACATAGAAAGTCCAAGGTATATTGTTTATTTAATTTTCAGACAACAGAATTCATTTAGAACCTCTTTCGTGACACAAAATGGTGGCTCTATACATATAGTTTGCGATGCCATCTTTAGTTGAAAATTTGAAAAAATGGACCAAATGTATTTGGAAAGTCTGGTCCTCACTTGTATCAACAGATTCTATCCAAGTTAACTAGGACGCTGGCCAACTTTCCAAGTAGTGTCAAACTGTAAAATTAAAATGGCGTCGTTGTCAGAAAGTCGAAATCAAGAATTAAATAGAATAGTCCAGGGTAATAAGGTTTTTTCCATGACACTCGAGCAGCCAGGGTACTGAAGCGTTTTTTCGACAGGTAATACCTATAAGAGCAAATTGTAATTATTTCCTGCGTAGGATCTGGCGGCCATTTTTATTTATAAACAATTAAGTGTCAAAAAATGGCATTTTCCCTTTTTTTTCAAATCAATGGAAAACAGTGAAAGTTATGGTTTTTTTAGTACAAATATCTTTGAGATTATGGGAAAAGCTTTAAAATGACATATTACAAAGTTTGATATATTCATTTATTGTTAATATAATTGCGAAAAAAGGTCGGAATTGCAAAAAAAATTAATTTCGCAATATCTATTGTAAAAATTAGTGTACAGCTTTGAAATTTTTGTCATATAAGGGTTCTTTGGTGCTTAATATGTGATAAAAATTTCAAAGTGATTCATTCAATTGTTTAAATTTTATTCAAATTGTTTATCCCAGAGAGCATTTTTTTTACAATAACATAAGTCAGAAAAAAATGACGATAGAACCATTCCACAGGTGTCAAATGAAAGAGCATGAGCTATATTTTCAACTTGGTTTAAAAAAAGCGAATAAAAAATGCATTTATTAGTAATAAATAATTATGCAAAAGTATCGTAAATCTTTCCTTATAAACTTTTTATTTTGTTATATAAGAAATTATATATATTTATTACAATTTTTTATCAATTATGATATAAATGAATATAAATTTTTTGATATAAATAACATTACTTGGTAGTTGTGCACTTAAAACAGGGTAAAAAAGTTAATTTTTTTGGAAAAAGTTATTCAAAAAGTTTATAAGGAAAGATTTACGATACTTTTGCACAATTATTTGTTACTAATAAATGCATTTTTTATTCGCTTTTTTGAAACCAAGTTGAAAATATAGTTCATGCTCTTCCATTTGACACCTGTGGAATGGTTCTAACGTAATTTTTTTCTGACTTATGTTAGTGCAAAAAAATGCTCACTGAGATAAACAATTCAAATAAAATTTAAACAATTGAATGAATCGCTTTGAAATTTTTATCACATATTAAGCACCAAAGAACCCTCATTTGACAAAAATTTCAAACCTGTACAATAACTTTTACAGCAGTTATTGCGAAAATAATTTTTTTTTCTAATTCCGACCTTTTTTCGCAATTATATTAACAATAAATGAGTATATCCAACTTTGTAATATGTCATTTTAAAGCTTTTTCCATAATCTCAAATATATTTGTACTAAAAAAATCATAAGTTTCACTGTTTTCCATTGATTTGAAAAAAAAAAAGAAAAAAATGCCATTTTTTGACAGTTAATTGTTTATAAATAAAAATGGCCGCCAGATCCTACGCAGGAAATAGTTACAATTTGTTCCTATAGGTATTACTTGTCGAAAAAACGCTTCAGTACCCTGGCTGCTCGAGTGTCACGAACAGGGTATATTTTTGTCTTATTACCCTGGCCTAGAAAAAGAAATGGTCTGAAAGGGAGAGCGTTAGAGTCATGGAGCTATAGGAAGCTGAGAAAACATTATGGATTGTTCGGATAAATTAATATAAAAATAAGCATGATAGAAGTGCTGCCCTACAACGAATAAAAATGCACATTAATATTCCTGGTCTGACTGAACACGATGTAATAATTAATGTCATGTAATAATAATAATTAAATAAATTAATGCCATGCGCCATGCGAACTACGTATAAACACCTTTTCAACGGTTATTTGACATCCAAATCATTTAACCGTAGCAACCAACTTAGTGCAAGTACACTTGTACAAGTGCACTTGGTCTAAGTTGGAATCCAAGTACACTTGGATCATGTCAACCCGCTTTAAAATACCCTATTAACAACAAGTCAAACATCTGACATGAAATCGCTACATAAAATTATGCATAAATATACTATACTGTATAACGACACTGGTAATCTCATCTCCCAGCAAATTGTTTTATTGTTTTTTTTTATAAAATTAGCAAATGACTCAATGCTTTATCACTTGACAACAAAAGTAGTTAAAGGAAATCAAACTTTTAATGGCAAAGTATATGATAAAGCTTCTCCTTTACGAATGATATTAAATTAACAACAATCAGTTGACAAAAATACACGAAAATTTTAATTAATGTATACAATGGGTCTCACAATTAAATTTTAGTTGGAAATTTGAGGAAAATTTTAAATTATTCATCTTCAGAAATATTTTTTTTGAAAAACGGTCCCTTGCGGTGGTAACAGCAATACCACTGTGGAATAACTGGAAATGAGATGGTAGACGAATTGGCTAAAAACGCGGTGACACAAGGAGTATTAACCCATTATCTTTGTACGCCAAAAGATATTGAATCAGATTTATTCAAAGAGATTAAGAAAGAATGGAAAGAAATGTATATTGATGAGAACATAAATTCAGGAAACCACTACAGATCAATCAGAAACTATATAACAGATAAACCTTGGTTTTTTAAAATGGAGTCGACAAAAGATATGACAAGAACCATATGCAGAATGAGATTTAACCACTGTCTTACACCATCATATTTATTTAAACTTAATATAGCTGATAGTGAAAAACTAGTCCAAATTCTAAAGACAAAAAACATAGACAAAAGGGACTTACGAATAATAACAAACCTTTACTGGAATCAAAGAGCACAAATTGTAATAGATAACGAACCCAGTCCAGAAATTGAAATCAGGAGAGGAGTTCGGCAGGGATGTATTGTCTCCATTACTCTTTAATGCATATAGTGAAGCCATTTTTGAAGAAGCATTGCTATCTCAAAGTGAAGGAATAATAATTAACGGAAGATCTATTAACAACATAAGATATGCAGATGACACCGTGATTATAGCAAGCTCTGCTGAACAACTCCAACTACTACTGAACAAAACAAACAATTTCTGTAAATAATATGGACTAAAAATGAATATAAAAAAGACCAAATACATGATAATAACTAAGAAAACAAACATACAAACAAGCATACATTTGGGAAATGTACCGATAGAAAGGGTTGATAAATACAAATACCTAGGAACCTGGATTTCAGAGAAAAATGATCAAACAACAGAAATAAGGACCAGGATAGAAATACCAAGAAATGCGTTTGTAAAAATGAAAACAGTTCTCTGCAACAAAGACCTTAGCTTAGAACTGAGAGCAAGAGCTTTGAGATGCTACGTGTTCTCGATACTACAATATGGACTTGAAAGCTGGACATTAAAGCAAGAACACATAAATAAGCTACAGTCATTTGAAATGTGGTGTTACAGAAGAATGCTTAGAATAGCATGGACACAGAGGAAAACGAACACGGAAGTACTGCGAGAAATGGGTAAAGAATGCGAATAATAAACACAATAAAAATAAGAAAGTTACAATATCTGGGACACGTAATGAGGGGACCGCGATATGAAATGCTAAGACTGATAATACAGGGAAAGATAAGAGGCGGAAGGAGTATAGGAAGAAGGAGAGTGTAATGGTTAAAGAATTTAAGGGACTGGTTTAGATGCAGTTCTATAGAACTCTTTAGAGCAGCGGTGGATAGAGTAAAGATAGTGATGATGATATCCAACCTCCGATTAGGAGACGGCACTTGAAGAAGAAGATAGCTGATAGTCCACAATGTATTTGTGGTCAGTTGGGCAATCTACAGCACAACATTTTGACCTGTTCTCTTATCTCTAATATGTTTTTAAATTCACTGTATTCTTTGACTGATGTCCACCATCTCATTAATTTAAATTATTTATTAACATTAGAAAATAATGAGTTGGTATACCGACTATTGTATAAACATATTTTAGATATTAAACTTAAATTGTAATTGTAAAATATAGAGTAAGTATTTCTTGTAAATTGTTATATGTTAAAAGAAAAAAGAAAAGAAAAAAATATAAATAAAAAAAAATAAAAAAAAGAAAAAAAAAAGAAAGAAAAAATATTAAAAATATATACAAAAAAAATATAAAAAAATAATAGAAAAAAAAATATATAATAATTAAAAAAATATAAAAAAATATGTAGATAAAAATGAATGACGAACTTGGACAGTCCATAGTAAAAAGCTTTCGAATTAAGTAGAGGGCTAAAGAAGAATGTTGCAGATTTTGCTGTGGAACTCTGAGAACATTATTTAGAAAAAACTAAATAAAAAAATATATTATAAAAAATTATTAAAAAAAAATATAAAAATCATAATTATTTATTAGTAGAATTGTTTATTAGAATTAGTATTAGTTTTAGGATAAGATACGAAAAAATGACTAATAAAATAAAAAATAGTAAAATTGGCGAATGGATTTAGTGTCCGCAGTCATATAAACCCAAACAAAAAACAACAATACCAAATATTCAGAATTAATATCCGTATTTAAACAGTATAATTATATCACCCAGTAGATCGCACGAAATAATTTGTTTTTATATTTACACATGTGGATTATTAATTTAGATACTAATTTGTCAATATTAAACAATATAATTTGGAAATTACACAAAAGTGCTGACGGCAGTAAAACTATTTACCTTTGTTAGATACACAAATCACGCGGGTCCCGTGTCAACGATGACCCAATTTCAGCTTCTATAAAACTATGATATCTCAGCTAGAGAAAGAGTCTTCAACTAAATCGCGTACAAGTCACAGTCAGTACTCAACGTTCTCCCGGGTTAACTACCCTAGTGTCGGTTTTATAAATAAATTCTCTAATTGCTATTGGTGTTTCCATAATCTGAAGTGCATCCTCCACTGAGACACGAATATCAGACAGCATTGAAGCCTTGATATATGTATAGACAGATATGTAATGCGTTTTACATACCATCCAAAGTATCACTGAATGAAGTATATATGACGCAATCATAAAAAATTCATCTGATTTAGAAAAACTAACCTTATAACCTGTAAGATTTCAGCTAAGTTGGAGAAACAATTTAAAAGTTGCAGTAGGACCTAGATATGTAACTTAAGAAGCCTTCAAACATCACTTGTCAAAATTTGAGCGCAGTGGAAAAAGTAATTTAAAAGTTACAGGGAGATCAAGTGAAGCGACTTTTGCAATTTAAAAAATTATCAGCGTTGAATGCGTTGACATAGTATTGCTCCGTAGTGAGAAATAATGCTAGATCGTCCGCGTATTCTATTATTTGTGTTGTAGTTTGAATAATTGTCTTTTTTAGCTCTGTGTCCTGATTACTTTTTCTAGTATGATATTAAATATCGCCGTTGACAATATTTTTTTCTTGGACATCCTATATAAATAATTATGTTAATGTTGATATTACTGAATATAGAATTGAATAACCTTTCAAATGAGCCAGCACACGACCCCTATTCCCTATTTAAAAATAAGGAGTGGGGGAAGTGGAAGGGAGGCGGTTGACAAATGATAGATATATGTACCATAAAAATGTGTCCCCTTAGATAAAAAATTGACCTATTTTTTTATTTCCTTAAAATCTGATAAATACTGCCAAACATCGAGGTGGACTCTTTTGTTTGGCCCACTCTGTATATATTTATCAAAAGATCAAGTCGTCTTTATCATTTTTTGTGCTTGGAAAGAAAGTTTTTGTTAAGGTGCTCTCGAAATCTCTCGAAATCGAATATTTACTTATTAGACAATGCTTGTTTCATGTGACAAGTTTGCGACATTAAATCCAAACGGCTGCAAGTTGTATAGTAGCGGCTACTTCTAAGTGCCAGGGATTTTCCATTAATAGAAGACATTTCCTGTGTAAAATGTATAAATTTTTACATTTCCTAATGTTTCATACATCATTAAATCTTTTCTGAAATTCATTGCTCAAGAAAGCTAGAAAATTAGAAATAAGTAGCATAGTTTTCTGGAGATACATCAATTCCATCTTTTTGAGCTTTCACCAATGTCGGAAAGTTATGCAGATTTTTATATTAATTTCCTCGATGTACATATTTAGCTTGTCCACGAAAGCAAATACTTTATTTTTGTCGACTACGAAAATAATTTTATGTTTACCTTTTAATGTGTAAACGACGATTAAGTTCGCCAAGTTTTTCTGTTATGTCGCAAATAAATGCTAAAAGCTACCACCAACTATCTTACTTGAGTTCAAAACAATTTGATCATTTACAGGGCCTTTTAGTTAGTCTTCGGGCCGCATAAAAAACGTAAGACGGCCGCAGGTTGAGTATCGCTGCCTTAGTCTATTGCCTTTATAATATACTATATATTATATCTGACTAGATGTTCTTTTCCGTTAGTATGTATATATAATGGCATGAGGCGAATTTCTTTAGATGTACATAAAGACCTTGTTGGGTTAGTTATATTAGGGTATGTATGAAAAATGGAAATGTGATGATATATTATAGGTATGCATTTTGTAGGGGAAAATGTTCTCCTAATGCAGGATAATGCTCAGTCGCACATAGCCAGGGTATCAATTTGGTATTCGTATGTTGGTATTCGTGTACTAGCCTGGCCTCCTAGAAGTCCAGACCTTAACTCCACAAAGAATTTGTGATACAAATTAAGAAGAATAGTTAGCTAAACTTTGGCAAGTTTAAATTTGTGGTAGCGTAAAGCAGCTGCTGGTAAACGAGTGGGAACCAATACTTCAAAACGAGATTGCAACTTTCATGCCGCCTATGTTAGAAATGATGAGAGCTATTCCGTTGGGGTGAGTTGACGGAATTAATTAAAAATAATAAAAATAAGTGTAACGACGAACAGTAATATATTTATTTATTTTGTGTGAACAAGCGGTGTGTTTGCTTATATCTCGAAAGGGTTAGATTGGATTGGATTGTTCGCTAGACGAGGGTTTGTCTGCATCGTTTGCATGCTGTATAGAGACTGGCCTCCGGACCACCACCTTTATGTCAACTGGTTTTGCGGTTTTCAGATAATGACCAGAAAGGGCCATAAATTCTGCATCTGCCTTTTAAGAACCTTTTTGTATTTCAAAAAGTTGACATAACGAGTAACGAGTGTGGCACTCTGGGGGCATCGCAATATATTAGTGTTTCCTTGAAGAAACAGTAATCTCACACAATCTGTTTAAGGGATAACGTTTCGTTTCTCGAAATCAACGGCATATGGTTTGTATATCACATGTGGATTTTAAATTACCAATGCCGTTTCGTTTTGAGAAAAGTTATCAAAAATTAAGAAAATAAAATTAGCAAAAATAGTAATTAAAGCGTATCGCTATAGAGCTATTATTCGAGCTCGAGGAGAAAATACTCGATTTTACCTATTTTATACTTTATTTTATTTACTTTATTTTACCCAATTTTACTCGAATACCATATTTTAGAATTATTATATGATTTCTTGGTTTTATTGTGATCTATGATTTTACTCCGGAATATAAGAATTTTGTAAATTTTTGTTGTTGTTAAATTAATTGATAATTTGGAAATTTTTGTGTTTTATGGTTTTTTATTGAACATACAATAACAAAAACCTATTTGATCTTAAGTATTTCTGACATTTTTTAATTTTACCTAAACTACACTTAAATGTTTGGTTGACTTTGCGAAGCATTATAGTTAAAACATATTTTTATATAAACCACATGCTTTTAAACCAAATGCCCATATTGCCCATGCTTTTTGTATAAACCAAATGTACTTGGTATATTTGACAATTCTAGAAGAGTCTATTACAAATAAAATACTATAAAAATTTTATTCTCCATGCCAGAGAAAAATGAAAACTTACGTTAAAGAAAAATAAATCTCGACATATAGATTTCGCTAATATGCCAGATTGAGCGCAATCTGATAAATATGAATGAAGGTAAAATTCCACACGCAAATATACGGCGGAGTATATTGGCCTTATATTAGACGTGAAGCTTCTCTGGAAAAGCTCACGTTTAAGTGAAAAAACATGGAACTAGGCATAAGAAATAAAAAAATGTAGGCACTGGATTGTCGATATGCGCTCAATCGTTCGTGTCAATAGATAATAAATTTTTTCGCAAGAAAATTTAATAAGTTGTACGGATCTGTGGTGTACAGGGTGTATCATTAAGAATGTTCAATCTCTGAATAATTGTAGATTGTAAACCTCAAACTATTAAAATTTAACTCAAATCACTTACCTATATAAAATGTGGCTCCTTACTGAGTTACAGGGTGTTTTATTTAATAATTTTAAAACTATTTTTACCCAGTACTTTAAAACTATTTGACGTTTTCTTATCATACTTGGCAGAAAGTGTGGCTACTATACACCCTGATAAGTTATGATAAATAAACGTTTTTAGCTACTACCAAAGGCGTACGACAGGGGATAGTGAATGGTTAGCCCTTCCCAAATTCTACGCCAAGAGGGGAATTACTATTTTAGCGCAATTTTTTGATTCTCCAATACTTTCTATGTAAATAATATACTCTTCATTGGTAATGATAAAGTCATTAGTTTTCGATATATTTGAAGTTAAAAATAAAACGGCACAGTTATTTTGATTAATTTATGTTGTTCTGAAGCTATTTCCTTGTGACATTTTTGCAATCAACTATTTTTAATGGAAAATAAGCCACAATTTAACTAAAAAAATAATTTTATTAACCCAAAAATTAATAACCATTTTCAATTTCGTTGCAACACGAAACTAGAGCCGCATCATTATTCTAGGTATTTTTTTTTATTTTTTGCCAAAATTACTTACTAAAATCGCTAGCTAGCTAGTTATGTCTGAGTTTAGCGAACCGACTATAATAATTATTACATATTTATATAAATAATGCACAGCAAACAATAAAATTTAAATATTTCTTACGAACTAATAGTAAAATTCATTTTTTTTATAGAAAAATTAAATAATTGATTTTTCCGGGAGGTGAAAATAGCACAGTTTTTATAAAGCTACTACAGTTTAAAAAAAGAATCAAGCTTCACCATAGAAACCGAGATATTGCAAATTTTTTCAGTGTGATTCAATTTGAAGTAAAACGAAAAAACGGAAAAGATTACATAATTGAAAATGTGGAGTAAGTATTTGAAAATGCAGATCAGGTCAAAAGCATCTTTTTCAGAGCATATTTTTGAAGAGGCGGTAAGCAGATGATACAATAGTGTTTTGCAATACCATAGAAGGGCTGCAAAACTTAACGACCAAAATAACGGAAACAATTAGCAATCATCAGCAAGGAGAACATAACTGGAGCAAATCTGTATGTAAACCAAATGAGAATTGAACGTGTCTCACAATATAACTACTTGGGAACTATATTATCAATGAGTCGTGAGCCAATACATAAGAGATTAGATGTCGCATCGAAAAGGCAAAAAGTGAAAGTGCATTCTTGACTATCAGCCCTGGTTCTACAGAAATATCAAGAAGATACGATGGACAGACAAAGTCATCATTGAAGAAGTGCTACGGAGGATGAACAGAACCGCAGATTTGGTCAACATCGTGAAAGGCCGTAAGCTGCAGTATTTGGGACATATAATGAGAAATCAGCGCAGATACGAGCTACTCCAATGCATTTTGCAAGCTAATTTTGAAGGAAAAAGGGTCCCAAGGAGACGAAAAATATCCTGTCTTGCTAACCTGAGAGCATGTTATAGCAACCAACAAAATCATCATAGCCAGAATGATCGCCAACGTTCGGATCGGACAGGCACCCTATAAAGAAGAAGAGTATTTAAAAGTGACAATGACGAGTAAAGGGACAGAAGAAATAGAAAAAGGACTACTGAGAGAGAGCAGAAAAAATAGGATCCTTACACAAACGTTTGAAATAAAAACATGTAGGACAGTTAAAATTCGAATATTTGATACAGCCATTCGGCCGGTGACATTATATATACTTGTGAGAGTTGGACAATGAATAAGAAAGAGGAATACGAAGACAAAAGACGAAGTCAAGAGCTGGGAAAAGAAGGCGTTAAGAGGAATTTTCGGTGGAATTAGCACGCAGAGGGAAACTGGCCAAGAAAGACTAATAAAGAAGCAATGGAGATCTATGGAAAACCGTCAATAATTGTACAAAAATCAAAGCACATATATGAAGTCAGACGGCTAGTTCAAAACAGTCCAATGGACGCTATGTAAAAAAGGTGCTTTTTTGAAGGAGGCAGAAGTAAAAAGAAAAGAGGAAGACTAGGAAAAAGTGGATCGAAGCAGTAAAAGAAGATTTGGATGATATAGAAGTGCAGGCCCTGATAGAGAGAGGAGAGAGACTGGAATAGGTGAAAAGCATTAACAAAGAAGGTAGAAGCTAGGTGCCTCCATGGCCTGTAGCGCTGTTATATATTTGGATATTATAGGGAAAATAATGAAATATTTTGTTTGCACAAAATAAGAAATATATGCTGAAAAGCATATACTGAAATATTCAGTATGTACATCTAGCAAATACTATAGCAGATTGCTGCAACCCTCAGAGAATACATTGAGTAAACTTATACTGTGTAAATTCTATTTAAATTACTAATTGACCAAGTTATATCTGTATAAATTAACCGGACAAGCGTTTAATGAAAACATGTAATTAATTACTATCAGAACTATTAATTACCTCGATATAAATATATTTGATAAAATGGGTCTAAAACAGGTCAAAATCAAAATTGTTGCTTGTACTTATATAGAGAATCCGATATAAGGTCGATCTGCACACATCTGTTTAATGGATAAAAAATATTGGATATGTAATTTAGTATGTTAACAATTATAATAAACTAGGGGTGCTCGGTGCCCGGGTGCCCGGTAATTTTGTTCTGACTATAATAAATTATAATTAAAAACTGCCTTTTTTATAAATAAAAAAAGATTTCACCCGGCAGATATTATTTCAAATTTTTTGGATTATCCTAAATAAAAAAGGCCTTTTGTAATTTTTCTCTAAGTTGATCGTTTTTTAGTTACAAACAATTTAAAACTGAAAAAAGAACTAAAGATGACGATGATTTTCTAGGCTTAAAATCACAAGTAAAAATATTATTTTTGTAATCACCAAATACCTAAATTCAAGTTCAAACCTTTTCCCGATAAGAATTTTTACCATATTTTATTCTAAAATATATTTTTTTAATTGTTAATGGGGAAGATTGCGTATGAGAAGACGAGTATTAACAACTAAAAAACAATGTTTTAAAATGAAATAAGTCCAAAATATTTATCCAGAACTGATAGAATAAGGTTTGAACTTGAATTTAGGTATTTTGTAATTTCAAAAATGATATTTTTTACTTATGTTTTTGAGACTTGAAAATCGTCATCTTTCGTTCTTTTTTCAGTTTTAAATTGGTTATATCTCGAAAACAATTAACGTAAGAGAAAAATTACAAAATATCTTTTGTATTTAGAATGATCCAAAAAAATTGAAATAATATCTACCCGGGTCGATTTTTTTTTAATTTGCAAAAAAAAGTCATTTTTTAATTATTATTAATTAATTATTGTCAGAACAAAATTGGATCGGGGACCTCTTGTTTTTTAAATTATTCTTAACATACTAAATTACATATTATCGAATAATTTTTATCCACTAAATAGATCGGTGCAGACCTTATATCTTATCTTAGACTATACTAGGTCAAAATTAAAAATATATCTCGTACTTATAGTCCATTCTTTCACGGTTTTTGCTCTAAATTTTAAAGAACCCCTTGGATTGACATGAAATTTGGCATACGCATAGCTTACATGTCCAAGAAAAAAAGTGATATTGTGCCGATGTGTGCTTGTGCTCTGGGGGTGACTTTCACCCCCTCTTGGGGGTGAAAAAATATATGTCCAAAATAAGTCTGGAAATGGATAAACTGACTAATTTTAAGTAACTTTTGTTCTATAGAGCTTTTTCTCCAAGTCAACACTTTTCGAGTTATTTGCGAGTGAATAGTGTTCATATTTCAACAAAATAACTACATTTTCAGACGGGTTTTCGCAAATAACTCAAAAAGTAAGTATGTTATCGAAAAAACGTTCTTAGCAGAACTATAGCATCTAAAAAAGTAAAAAAAATGGTGTACGCGTTAGGTCTCTGGACCTCGTATAACCAGAGTTATAGCCAATGAAAAATAGATTCATATTCACCAAATTTCAAATAGAATATTTCGAAGTGAAATATCCAAAAAATTAAGCACTTTTTGGGGAAAACCCATTTTAACTTTTTTAAAGTGTTTAAAAAAGCTTTATTTCTGTTTTTATAAAAAGTTTCTAGCATTAAATTTAAGCAAGTTACACTAAAAATAAAGTTGGTCCCTTTTGTTTTGGCAAAAAAAAATCGTTAAGACCACCCCCTAATTAGCAACTTAAATGAAATTAATCGTTACCGCTCCACAAGTTATTTTACTTATGTTGTGTTTATATGATCTGTAAGTTTCATCGATTCAAAGTGCTTATTTTTGAAAAAATTTGGTTTTAAAGTAAAATTTTTAAAAATTTTAATTTTGAAAAATATGTTTTTTTTTCAAAATAACTGAAAAATTGTTAGAGATACCAAAAATCTCGAAAAACAAAAAAAGTCAGCATTGCTTTTCTGAATATCATGTATTTTTTTGTTTTTCTGTTAGACAAAAATTGATTAAGATTTGGTGTTTCTAAATTTGCATACATTCGTGATCAGTGACTCGTTCAACCCCTTTTAAGTACAGCCCTTTCAAAAATAAGGACTTTGAACCGATGAAACTTACAGATTATATAAACAATACATACACGAGTCAAGAAACTTGTGAAGTCGTAACGATTAAATTCATTTGAGATACTAATTAGGGGGTGATTTTTCCGATTTTTTTACCAAAAAAAAGGGCTAACTTTATTTTGAGCGTAACTTGTTTACTTTCGATGCTAGAAATTTTTTTTATAAAACAAAAATGAAGGAAGCTTTTTTTAAAGACTTTAATTAAGTTGTAATGAGTTTTCTCCGAAATGTGCTTCATTTTTGGTTATTTCACGTTAAAGTATTCCATTTGGAATTTGACGAATATGAACCAATTTTTAATTAGCTATAACTCTGCTTCTACTAGGTACAGAGACGTGATATATACACCATTTTTTTAAAATTATTTACAGGCTATATTTTTGCTAGAAATATTTTTTCGGCAGAATACTTACTATTTGAGTTATTTGCGAAAAACCGTCTAAAAGCGTGGTTATTTTGTTGAAAAAATGAACATATTCACTGGCAAATAACTCGAAAAGTATTGACTTAGTGAAAAAAATCTATAGAACAAAAGTTACTTAAAATTAGTTCGGACGAATATTTTTTTGCCCCCAAGAGGGGGTGAAAACCACCCCCCGGGGCAAAAGCACATATCGGCACAATATCACTTTTTTTCTTTGACTTGTTAGCTATGTGTGTGCCAAATTTCATGTCAATCCAAGCGGTTCTTTAAAATTTAGAGGTTTTGCAATATTTTGCCGTTAGAGAACGTACTATTAAAAGAAAATGATTATGAGCAAAGAAAAATTTGTGAAAACAAAAAATGAAAAAGTATGTGTAGTAATAAAATCTAATTATTGATGCAAAGCATTGCTATAAATTAAGCATTGTACAAACCATTAAAACAAAATTTATATTTAATATTAGAAACTTTAAACGACTACAAAAATTTAAATAAATTTTTCAATTTGAAAAACTTTTTTGAATTAATAGATTGTTTCCTTAAAGTTTTCTAAAAAGAAGACTGAACAACAATTTAAAACTAGATATTTTTATTATAATTATATACTAGAATCCCATTGCAAAAAAATAAAAACACTCACCAGTCCCAAATCTGGAAACTTCAAGTTCTTCCGCTCTCGCTGATGCATCGCGACACACTGCCGGAGCTTGAAAGCTACCACCAAAAGCTTCGAAATGAACGAACTGACAGCGCTTAGACTTGAACTCACGTTTATAAACTTGATGGTAAAGAAATGCGCACGCAGCCGATGACAGAACATTGAATTAGTTAAAAGTTGATTTTTATGTCAATGCGATATTAGTCCAGTAAGGCGGCCGAAATTTATTGACAACTATGCAAGATGATAAGGATAATTATTGTCCTTGTTCTCTAAAACCTCTTCCGGTTTAACCAGCTCGATTTTAAGTTTTGACAAGATAGAATAAAATTACGTGCTAAAGATATTTAAAAAGATGGTCGTAGGGTAGAGTAAAAACATGAAGTATCTACATAATATGAAAAGTAAAATGTTCCTCTTCTTCTGTTTGTTTAGACATGACTCTGTTTTTCAATGGGGCTCCAGAAGTTGTCATTCCATGGTTTTCATGTTCTTCCCACTGATCGTCTTCCTATTGGGGAACTGTCTCTCACCATCCTTACTGCTTTATTTTTTGTCCTTCCGCTTATGTAATTGTTCCATTCTATTCTTCTGTTTACTATCCAGTCTTTGATGTTTTCCACTTTGCATCCCCTTTAATCTCCATTTATCTGTACTTCTCTCTATCCCACACTCTTATCATCGATTTTTCTAAGGGTTTTATCTCTGCTGTTTCTAGCATACTTTGTGCTCTCTGTATCAGGTCGTATTTCTGCCGCCTATATCAATATTATTCTGATGACTGTTTTGTAAATTCTGCCTTTCATTGCTTTCTGTCGATATTTTTATTTCTCCATATTGTTTCATTCATTCAGGCAACCTGTGGCTCTCATTGCTTTATTCGATTGATCTTCCACTTTTGTTTCGAGCTTTTTAAAGCTAGATAGTGTGATGCCTAGATATTTAAACTCCATCACTTGTTATAATATCTGACCATCCAGCTCCAATTTACATCTTATTAGTTTTGCTGTCATCGCCATTCAATTGGGTCAGTTAGTTCTTCTCTCTCTCTCTCTCTCTCTCTCTCTCTCTCTCTCTCTCTCTCTCTCTCTCTCTCTCTCTCTCTCTCTCTTTCTCTCTCTCTTGTCGTTCCCCGTTATTGAGGATCGTGATTTCTTCCAATATTCCTAACAATGTTTCTCCATTGGTCTCTATCTTCAGCTGCTCTAAGAGCTTCGCACAATTAATTCTTCTACTTTTAGTTATATTGTGTTATTATGGTAGACATTTTCGATCGTTTTGACTATTTCTAGAGGTATCTCTCTTGCGTACAATACTTAAGTGGATAACGTATTTTAATTTGACTCTGCCAAATGCGCTTTTCACGAAACATAATTATGCCGGTTTGTTGTATTCTTATGATTTTCTTGCACTTGACTCATTATAAATATAGCGTCGGTGCATGATCTTCCCGACCTAAAACCATGTTGTTTTTCTACTGATGTTATAATTTCATTTAGTTTTTTTGTTTACTTTGGTTGTTAATTTTAGTGTTGTGTTTAATAAATTAATTCCTCCGTAATTCTACGGGCCCGATTTGTCTTCTGTTTTAAAGAGAGGTATTAGGATACTTGATCTCCATTTTGTTTTATTCTACTATTTTTTTGATTAGTTTTATTAGTTCTTTGGTCCAATCTGTTCCTCCGTACTTAAGGAGATTATTCGGTATTCTGTTCTCTCCTGCTGATTTTCTATTTTTTAATATCCTTAATGCTTCCTTTACCTCTCCCTACTCAATGTTTATTTCTTCGTTTGTCGCCACTTTTGGTGTTGGTGGTTCATTATCGTCACTTTTAACAAATAGGGATTGAAAGTAGTCTGCCCATGTTTCCTTCTGAATGTGATTCCTTTTTGTTAGTTCGTTCATCTCGATTCTTTGTCATCTGATCATTCTCCATATTCCTTTTTGTGTTCTGTAGAATTCGTGTTCCATCTGTTTTGAGAAGCTCTACCTGTTTTCCCTTGTTGTTTGTCTGACTAAATATTTCTACTTTAGTCAGCTTAAAGTACCTACTTTATCATCAAGTAAACAATTTATTTTATGATTGATTTGTGGTTTATTCTTGGTTTTCAAGTGCCATCTTCCACCAAAGGTAAACGCTAGTACTGCTAGTAATATAAAGTGCCAAACTATACCCTACTGCATAAGGCACCCTCCGGAGGGTTAAATAACGAATGCAGGTATTTGATACATCAGATTCAAGTTAAAATTAAAACTACCCTAACTTAATTAAAACTCCTCGACCACTTAAAGGCTTAAAATTTGCTTAACCGCTTAAAATTTAGGTTTTGTTATCTAATTTAATAATTCGCTGAGTTATAACATTACAGAATAATTAAACAAATGAGATAAATCATTAACGACAATGTATGTTGGCTTAATTGAAGCAAGAAGCTAAAGTTTTCGGCGGTAAAAAAATAGTTAAAGACTCAGGCGTCCGTAAAGTAACGCATAAATTCATTATTTCGTAAACCAGCGACATTAATGAAAAATCTCGAAACAGGTCGATTTTTATTTTTAGATTCAGATTTTTTGGCATATATATCATACTAGTGACGTCATCCATCTGGGCGCGATGACGTAATCGATGATTTTTTAAATGAGAATAGGGGTCATTTGATAGCTCATTTGAAAGGGTACTCAATTCTCTATTCACTAATATAAACATTAACCTAATTATTTATACAAGGTGTTCAAAAAAACATTTTTTTAATTAAATTAATTGAGACAAAAAGAAGAATGTACGTAATTTATTTAATTCAAAATACGTTTTACTGTTGTCATAAAACAGGAAAAAAATGTTTATTTGAGAAATAATAGTATATTATTCAACGAGCATGCAACGAGCCGTAGGCGAGTGTCGTAATTCATCAGAGTGAGTAATAGCCATTACATGCGAGTAGAATACTATACTTTTTCTACGACCTTTTTTTTATTTTAATTAGTAAAGAATTTAATTATCAACTACTCGAGATTTAAATTATAATAATTTACAAAAATACCTAATTACCCCTAGTAGGTACGTGGCTGAATAATTGGTTGCCTACTATTACTAAATTCTTATTTATTGTAAAAATACAACTAGAAATAGTCAATATAAGTTCTATTCGTTTCCGAAAAATTATAAGCTTACATTTGTACCTACTTACTGTCAGTGAATTTAATAAATAGGAAATGGCTGTTGTCGGTGGACGTATTTCATATATATACATAGTTATAATGTACATTTACATTTAACTATATATGTATAATATAATAATATATAACTATATATAATATGTTATAACATATTTAACACAACATAACTTGAAAAACAAACACAATATTAGTTATAAATTCCAATTAACATAAACAAAATGCGCTAATGTCACTGTCACTAAATTAAATGATAAACGTCAAAATTTTTAGTAAACATGATATAAACGTAAAAAATATACTGACATTGTTACAGTTAAAATTCCTTTAAAAATTTTTCGAAATTAATTATTGGTATAAATTACAATAATTATTGTATTAAATAAACAATTTTAAGTAATTTTATTTGCAGTTTTTATACGATTAATATTAAAAGTGGCATGCGCCACTTGAATCTAACTTCAGCCCGTGAGTAATGACCCGTGAGTAACTTCAGCCCGTGAGTAATGAATTATTACTCACGGGTACAGTAATGGGTGCTATTATCTATGAAAAAATAGCGAATAATGAGCATGTTATTAAACGGTCGTAGAAAAATATTGTTTTTTGCTTAAACATTTCGTTTGAGCGAAAATCAATGTTTATTTGTCAAATAAATTTTTTTTCTGTTTACTGACAGTAGTAAAATGTATTTTGAATTAAATAATTACGTTATATTCTTCTTTTTTTCTCACTTATTTTAATTAAAAAAATGTTTTTTGAACACATTGTATAAATAATTATGTTAATGTTTATATTATTGGATAGAGAAATGAATACTCTTTCAAATGAGTTATCACACGACCCATATTCTCATTTAAAAAAATCATCGATTACGTCATTACGCCCAGATGGATGACGTCACTAGTATGATATATATGCCAAAAAACCGTAATTTAAAAATAAAAATCGACCTGTTTCGAGAATTTTCCTTAAAGTAACCGTTTTACGAAATAACGAATTTATGCGTTACTTTATGGACGCACTGTATATAGACCTTCAACTAAATTTTAAGGTAGGTAATTTGAGATTGTCAGACAAAAGTACTATCAGTTAACAAATGACAAAAAGTGCGATTTTCGAAAAACTGGCTATTTTTAAACAGCTGTATCTTAGAATATACTAACATAATTTTAAGTTACAAATCGACTGTGTACCTACATGCATAATTATGTCCTATCTGACATTTTTCTCATTTTTCGTTTTTCGCGGCATTGGAACCTAACCACTAAAATACATTATTGCAATATACGCTGTGAGCTCGTACGTAGAAGGGATATTTAAAAATTCGCGAGCGCCCGTAGTGACAAGTCTGTAAACGTTTACTGGAAATTTGACATAAATGTCAAAGTGATTAATTTAAAATTAAAATTAAAAACATTAATTATAAAAAATATTAGTTGGTCAAAGCTGTGGTATATTTTTACCTTAAATATACTTACGTTTTAAATACTGAATTTAAGTTTTTTTAATGTTCCGTAATATGTAATTATAAATTAATCTTTTAATCTTAGCGCCATCTACACGATAATTGTGAAAGTATCCGAAGTAAGAAATTAATATTTCATTAATAGAACGTTAAAATGATTATCAAAATCTTTAAAAAATCGATTACAATTTAATTACTTTTTTGCGTTGTAAATATTAAGCGATAACAATTAAATAATAAATTTAAAAATTACCGGTGAAAGTTGAATTAGTAACCGCTAGGAGCGACACCAGCGAAGCTCAGAGCGTATAGTAACAAATAATAAATCATTTAATTTGGCGCTAATTTTACCTCTTTCATTGGGTCCTAACTGCCGAGCAACAAGCATTCGGTCTTAACTGCCATGAAGAAGAGTCTATGTCATGTAGAAAATTGCAAAGCCAGACCGCATACTAAAATAGTTTTTACTCTCTCCTGAAAAGTTATCCAAAATCGTATAGGACATTATGCAGGTACACAGTCGAAATGCTTGTTTGAAAGGTATTTAAAATCCCTTAGTTAAATTTTGACAATTAGATGAAAATTATAAAATTTTGTAAGTTCTTCTTTACCTATAAAATACAATGTACCTTTTACTGTTAGTCAATTGAAAAAAATGGCATTATAAAAAGAAAAATAAGACCGTGCCTGATAAAATTGGTCCACTGGGCTTCAGAGATATGGCTCTTCAAATATAGCGTAAAATGGGCTATTTTTGACGCTTTCGAGGGGCAGATCTCAGCCCAGACTCAAGGTACAGATAAGTTTTTTTAGTAGATTGTACCACACCACCATTATTTTAATTTATTATTTACCAACTAACACAATTTAAAATTTAAAACAAAGTGCTTAAGTATTTGCTGGAAAATGTTTCTATCTATTTGTTTGTTTTATTTCAGCTTGGTTCCAATTTGTATGGCCTGATGATGATGTAAAAGTGATAAACGTCGAAACCGGTCGTATTATGCTTATAAAATACAACATCATTATTAGTCTAAGAGCTAGAGCCGAAAAATCATCGTCATAAGTAATATGGAGTTTGGCATGTGAAATGTGTCTATTGTATATTGATAATTATGACCCCTTTCAGGCTGACACCTCAGTGGATACAGGAAGTAGCAATAAGGGATGAAAGGGGAAAGTTAGTGTAGTCTTTAAAGGTTTTCACCTCTTATTTTGTTAAACCTCCATCGATTTGCATGAAAATTGATGACTAGTTAGAGCATACCCCAAGAAATAAAAATAATTTGGTGCCAACTTGCACTTTCACCCTGGGGGTGGATACCACCCCTTCTCCTGGGTGACAACTATTTTATTAAAAATAACCCCACAAATCGATAGAGGGACAAATTATAAGTAAATTTTGTTATATCATGTTATTAAAATAAATCAATGCTTTTTGAATTATAAAAGATCAAAGATTTTTCTGTTTAAGAGCACATGCGTGAAGTTACGGATGATAAAAAGAACATATTAATTAATTGTATGTTACTAAAATATTATTTTTATATTATTTCGATATTATAAATTTAGCAAAAATGTATTCGAATATGTCAAATGTACCCATTATTGGACACCCCCCAGTTTCTGGACATATTCAGTTTATATTGATAGAAAAAATTCAAATAAATATCGAAATAATAAAAAAATAATATTTTACTAACATACAATTAATTAATATGTTCTTTTTATTATCCGTAACTTCACGCATATGCTCTTAAATAGACAAATTTTTGATCTTTAATAACTCAAAAAGTATTGATTTATTTTAATAATATGATATAACAAATTTTACTTAAAATTTGTTCCTCGATCCCTTAAAATTGTTCCTTAAAATATCGATTTGTGGGGTTATTTTTAATAAAATTGTTTTCACCCGCGAGAAGGGATGGTATTTACCACCAGGGTAAAAGTGCAAGTTGGCACCAAATCAGTTTTTATTTCTTGAGGTATGCTCTAACTAGTCACCAATTTTCATGCAAATCGATGGAGGTTTAACAAAATAGGAGGTGAAAACCTTTAATGGCTGCACTAACTTTCCCCTTTCATCCCTTATTGCTACTTCCTGTATCCACTGAGGTGTCAGCTTGAAAGGGGTCATAATTGTCAATATACAATAGACACATTTCACAGGAAAAACTCCATATTACTTATGACGATGATTTTTCGGCTCTAGCTTTCCGTCTATATGTATACAGTTGAATATTCTGATAAACGATAATAAATTTTTCTTTTATAAGTTTGTCCAATTAAGGAATATTCATGTAAAGACCGGCCTAAATTGGGAGACAATCATTTATTTAGATGTAAGTAATATAGGGGACGGATCGTTGTAATTAGATATGTAGAAAAAGGGGCGGTAGTTCGAATGTCTACTTGGGAATATCGATTGACTAAATTAAATACTTATAGTTTAGTTCCTTGTTTCCTGTAAAGGAATGGGACGAACGTATAAGTGAAATAGTTATCGATTTTTCTGTACTTCCGGGAAAATGTTAATGAACCAAAATTATCATTTTTTCTTTAAATTTTCAAGTCACTCTTCGCTATACAGTCTAATTAAAGATTTAGAGTTTGCTGATATCAATTACCAATATTTCATACGTAAATCATAATTCAATTTTTATCTCCTGACTGAATTGTTTACGTTTATAAATGATGCATGTACTGCAAGTTATTTTTGTATTATTTGGAAACAGTGTTCAATATGTGTTTAAAATTAAACACATAATATATTAATGATATTACATATCTGAAGTACTGATCTTCTTCTTTAGGTACTGTCTCCTCTAAGGAGGTTGGTAATCATCACAGCTATTTTCACTTTTGAGACTGCAGCTCTGTATAGTCCAAGTAGTGAAGCTTAAAATAGGACAAATCCTCGTAATTTCTACAGAATGGATCGATTTGCTTGAAAATTTGAGAATAAGTAGTGGATAGTCCAAGGATCAAAATCTATATGATGCCGAAAGCGCTTTTACCAAGGAGATGGTTGCCACCCCATCTGGGGGGTGGAAATTTTTTATTATATTTTGACCACAAAAGTTGGTAATAGCATTCATTCTAAACAAAAAACGTTCTATATATTTTTGTGATGAAATTAATAGTTTTCGATTTATTCGCTATCGAAAGTGTTAGTTTTATATCGAAAAAATCAATGTTTTTAATAAGTTTTCTGCGAATAACTCCAAAAGTTTTCGTTTTATCAAAACTACTTTACTTAATTTATAATACAAAACTTATATACAAAATATTAGTTATATTATAAAATTATTAATTATATTAATATATATAAAAAACTTATTTTTAACAAAAATGTACCTTTTGAAAAAATAAATAAAATCGTTTTTTTTTTAATTCTTTAAGATTAATTGTAATCGAGCTATACTTTATTATATGTTAGCTCTTCTTCATCAAATGCTAAATATTGTAGTTTCAAAGTCAAAAGACGCGAAAACTTTGCATTCTTCGAGGATAACTTGTTCAAACTAATTTAAAGTATTTAAAAATATTTGTCTCCAGAAATAGAAAAAAAGTCTCTAGCTCAAAAATTAAGTTACTTATAATGAAAAGAATGTCAGTCCCTATTTTTTTTTTTTTCAGCGAAAAAGTGATCGGAAGCAACCGCCCTAATCACTACCCTAATTCAAATGAAGAATAGAAAAATTAGCATCAGAGATACGAAAAAATGTTTAAAAATAAAATTGTAGCTTATTTAATTCCCAAGATCCTGGTTTGCAAAATTTTTTTCTATTGTGTATTCCACGAATATACGACTGTTTTGGATTATCGCGACAACGAATATTTTAGTGTGCAACATAAGAAGTACGAAAGTATTTTGAATATAAGAATATAATATAAGAATATAATTTGCAATTTACTTTCGTTCTTCATATTTTGCACAGTAAAATATTCGTTGTCGCGATAATCCAAGAGGGTCGTATATTTGTGGAATGGGGTATACGGCAAAAATTCAGTGAACTATTGACAACTAAAACTTGTAATAACATGCAAAAACCATCTTTACCAACCCTTTTAAAGTCACCACTTTTTGCGACTGAGGACTTTTAAAAGATTTAATAATAATACCCTTATAGATCTTGTAAAAACCTACAAAACTATTTTTTACCAAACTTTCTAAGATAAAAAATAAAAAAGTTACCGTTCAAAAATTAATATATTTTTTGAAAAAAAAGGAGAAATCCAATTGGAAGCATAATAATGCAAGTTAGCGGTGTTTTTAGTCATTGGTCTTATTCATTCTTCTTTATTTATGTATTATTAATAGATTCTAGAAGTTTGAGTAGCTTAAAATGATTAGTTTTTAAAAAACTAGAGTTAAAAGCGAATAACAAATTTTTGTAGTTTGGTAAAAAATGCCATTTTCTTCAGAATAGAAAGATTAACATCAGAGATACGAAAAAATGTTTAAACATGAAATTGTAGGTTATTTAATTCCCAAGAAGTTGGTTTAAAAAAATTTTATCTACGGCAAAAATTGAGTGAATCATAAATGAGTACAATTGGTAAAACATTGATTTTTTCAATATAAAACTAACACTTTCGATAGCGAATAAATCGAAAACTATTAATTTTATCAAAAAAATGTATGGAACATTTTTTGCTTAGAATGAACGTTTTTACCAAGTTTTGTAGTCAAAATATAATAAAAAATTTCCACCCCTAGATGGGGTGGCAACCACCCCATGGTAAAAGCGCCTTTCGGCATCATATAAATTTTGATCGTTGGACTATCCACTACTTATTCTCAAATTTTCAAGCAAATCGATTCATTCTGTAAAAATTGCGAGGTGAAAATCTTCGGTTCCTGGGCTATAAGTCTACGGAACTGCAATTATACCACTTTCTCAGATTGTTGAGCCAGGAGATGCGTCTTCTTCCAATACTTCCTTTTCCCTGTATGTTTCTCTGCATTATGGTTTGCAGCAACACATATTTTTATCCCCTCTCATAACGTGGCCGAGATATTGTAACTTTCTTATCTTAATCGTATTCATGATAGCCAAGTCCTGATAGCCAAGCTATTTTCCTATACCTCCTTTCTTCTCATCGTTAACATCATATTCCATCTGAATAGTGTAGAAATATCTAATTTCTTATATTTTATATCTTTTTTGACAATCGTATCATAAAATTCACATTAAAAAAACAAACGAAATTAGAATTATAAGCCCACGTGTAATATGCATTAAAAATTTAATTAAAAATACAGCATCAACCTCATACAATAATTATATGCTTCTCCTTCAAGTTCTGCTGACGAAGAACTCGAAGTTTTTAATGTCAATTTAATGTCGAAGCCCTGAAAGCCATTATACCATTCCAGTTGACGATTTCAACGCAAGAACAGGCAACAACATCTGAAACTTCAAATAAAAAAAAATGAATTGAAACAATTCAAACATGTCTATGAAAATCAAACACAACTGTTAGGATCCTCGAAAATACAAAGAAGTACAGTCCCTAGGGTATTTAGCATAATACTCGAATATATAGGCAAGAATATAAACGAAGAGTGGGCATATTCCAGATCTCTTCATCATTCTCTTTGCGTTATCCCTATACATGGTCGGCTTCCATAATTACATTTCTCCATAATTTTCCATCTTGGGTGATACCAGTATCAATCCCCTTTACCTTTACCAGTATATCCTGCTCAAGCGTTTCCCTTCATCTCTTCTTTGGTCTTCCTCTGCTACTTCTCCCAAGAACATGTAAATCCGCAATTCCTCGTATTTGGTGATTAACCTGTCCTACCACTAGTTGTCACTTCCTCATGCATGGCTTTCATAATCTTAAATATTCATCGCGAACTCCTTTCTTATTGAACTATATCATAATATGCATTCTCATGACCCTATGAGCGTCTTTATCTAATTAAGTAGTTTTACGGAACTGTTGTTTTTGTATTGTTGGATATATTCCTTATTTTTGTAAACAGGTACTACTATGCGTCTGGCATTTGTCCCACTTCCATAATTCTATCGTTAACCAACTTGTTCCTGTATCTTTTAAAGCTATCGCCATTTCCCCAAGAATATCATCTAGTAAAACTGCTTTATCTTTATTTATTTTTTTGTACTGTTTTAACAACTTCCTCGTTTAATAGTTTGGTAATTATTACTATCTCCTATAAAGTATACAGGTATAAAGTATACTATTTACCCAACTAAGCTTTCATACGCCTTCTATTTCCTAAAGCTGAGCAGTCTCTTCTCTATTATATTTGGTTGTTCCACATGTGAAATAAAACACTTACTTACAAAACTTACTGTAACAAAAACCATTCTCAAAAAATATCTTTTAAGTTATCCCTTTATTTCGTATTTAATTATATAAAATAATTAGTTAATTGGTTTTATAGACGGTCCCAAATTCTTTTTATGAATATTTTATTGAATGTTAGACAGGCAGAGGCAGACGAAGAAGAGGCTCAGTTAGTAATACCCACACATGAACGTCCAGCTATTATGAAATAATATCATGATGTGCCAACTGCTGGCCATTATGGCATTAAACATACTTTGAGATGAATTACTCAAAAATTTTTCTTCCCAGACATGCGCCATTTTGTTGCCAATTATATTGATAAATCCCAGATTGTCAAAGGCTTCTAACCAGAAACAAGGTGATTGTTATAAACCCCTATCTATGCGCAATGTTTTGAGACACTTCCCATCGACTTGTTTCGACCATTATGTGAAGGATAAAAAGGTGAAGATTGGATTTTAATAATCAAATATTAATGTACAAGTGGGTGGAGCATCTACGTATCCACACAAGAATGCGCAATGAAGTTTATTGGGATTATGGCCCATAACGGGGATTATTAGGATTTGGCCTACCCCGAAGAATTCTGTGATAATGGTGTGCAATTAGTGTCTGATGTACCTAATGCAACAAGTTTGCTATGTTTTACATATAAAAGAGACCTTTACTCCACTTTATCGCCTTTCTGCTAATAGGGTAGAGCACAAGAATAGAGCTTTAAAGTCGAGACCTCCCAAGCTTGTATAAACTGACCATAACACTTGGCCTGAGAAGATACCAATGATTAGATTGCCATAAATTTTTTATGGAGCGAGTCCACAGGGCAAACCTCTGCCTACTTAATTTTTGGACGTGAGCTACGCACTCTGTATCAGATTAATCGAGATATCCGTTGAGTTTTATGGTAGGGGAGCAAAGTATGCTAAATTTGCAGTCACTCGAGCGTTATGGGTGTTGGAGAAATAAATTCCCAACATTAATATTTAGTAAAACTATATTTTGTTTCAATATTTTATTTAGTGGTTTGCGCCTTGTGTACACTTCACAAAGATGTTTCTATGTTTTTATGTTCTATAATTCAAAGTGTACACAAAGGCTCAATATTCAAAAAAAAAGTTCGTTGCCAAGGTGTTGTTATATAGAATAATAAGAGAATAAAAAACGGGAAAGTAGGGCGTGTGTCCGATCCCACACAAAAATTACTTTAATACCAAAAGTTTGTGTTATTGTAATAAAATATTAGTTGTGAAAAGTGTCTTTAGTTATTCCTAGCTTCAGAAGTGTAAAACCAGTGTAAAATTATTTCCTTGGTGTTGCAAAAATCCAACATCAAGTTTGATCCAGTCGAGCCGGAAATAAAAAGAAGCTAGGAATTACTCAATTTCCAGAAGGTAAGAAACACACCTAATAAAAAAAAAAGAAGAAATTATTGAACAAAAAAGAAATTATTAGAAAAGAAATTACAAAAAAGAAAAATCATTAAAAAATTAATTTTGTAAAACGTCAAGCTCATACAATAGCGCCATCTATGTAAAAGAGGGCGAACGACCGACGTCGAATGGTTATCAAGCGATCGAGGGAAATAATCGATGTTTTATGAAATCGATCATATATGAAGTGACAGAAAACTGACATTGACAGTGAATACAAAATTAAATAAATTGACTGTTTGTGTTTTGGTTTGTAAATAATCGTCAACATTTTTGTTATTTTGATATTTAAAATAGTTTTTTTTTTACCTTTTAAGTTTTAGGTAGATTCATATAAAAAAAAATGCCCGCTAAAAAGGATATTGAAATGCTAAAAACTAAAAAATCTCAAGAAATTCAGTCTATTAAAACTATTACAAGGTTTGTTGAAAAACATTTGGACAAAGAAATTTCTGAATTAATAATTAATCAATTACAAACTAGGAAAGACTTACTAATAGAAAATTTTAATAAACTTCAAGATCTTCATTGTGAAATTTTATGTTGTGAACAGGGGTATGCAGATTCCATTGATAATATTAGAGAGGAATACTTTGACACATTAGCTAAAATTAATAGTCAACTCTCAAAAACAGTAATACAGAGCGTAAGTACTAATCCACAAGATGTAAATAATTCTTTTTATTCTTCAAATATTCCACGAATAGAAATTCCTTGTTATGACGGCAAAGATTTAACAAGTTATAGACCTTTTATAGATTTATTTCTAGCTGTTTTTGATAGAAATAAGTCACTGCAAAATGTTGAAAAACTTTTTCATTTAAAGAATCATTTGGAAGGAGAGGCAAGAAGCCTAATAAATGATCTACCTCTAACAAATGACTCTTATAATGATGCATTGAGAATGTTAGATAACCGTTATAACAATGAAACAATATTAATAAATTCTCACATTTATTCACTACTTGACATTCCCTCCATTCAAAAAGGAACTTCCACCGCCTTACGTGAGTTCATTAGTAAAGTGAGACAGCAGTTAGGTGCACTAAAAAACTTAAAGCAACCCGTAGAAAGTTGGGATATGATCCTTATTTGCATTTTAACTAAAAAACTAGATCACTATACTAATAGATCATTTCAAATTGATAGGGACAACTCAAAATTGCCAAATTTAAAAGATTTCTTATCTTATATTGAAAATAGGGCTACAGCTTTAGAAACTGTAACCACTCCAGATAAAAAATGTAGCACTAACAAAGAAAGGTATCAAAAAACTCACTTGGCTACAAGGAAAGTCAAATTAGAAACCAGGTGTAGCTTTTGTTCATCCTCAGGCCATAAAATTTATAATTGTTCCAGTTTCAAATCTGTTTCAGTAAATGATAGAGTGTCTTTTATAGACAGTCATAAGGCTTGTCGAATTTGTTTGAATAATCATCCTGGTAGGTGTAAAATGAGTTTCAGGTGTTCAGTTTGTCGAAAAGAACATAATTCTCTTCTGCATGTGGACAGACAAACTCCATTAGACAGCACTGGACAGGGTAACAGTGGTAATGCAGACGATAGGGTGACTACATTTGGTTCAATAAATGAAAACATTAATAATGTTCTGTTACCAACAGTGAAGGTAAAAATTAGAACAAAAAGGGGTGATTATATCACTGCCAGAGGTCTCCTGGATACAGGATCTCAAATATCATTAGTAACAAGTAGATTGGTAAGTAAATTAAACTTAAAAACATTTAATAATAATGTCAATATCTTAGGTATTTCTGAGAATATTACCAATGTGCAAAAGGCTGTAAATTTAAAAATTGAGTCATGTGTGTTTGATTATAGCACAAATATAAAATGTTCTGTGGTTGATAAAATTACTAGTGATATACCACAAACAAATTTCAATGTTTCAAATTTAAATATTCCTAAAAATATTAAATTGTCTGATGATGACTTCAATAAATCTGGCACAATTGATATATTGTTTGGGGCAAATATTTCATTTCATATTTTGCTCTCCGATAAAATACAAGTAGACCAGATTATATTACAAAATACTCTATTTGGGTTCATAGTTAGTGGTTCTGCTCCATCACTACAAATTTGTAATTTTTCTGCTTTTCATTTAAGCATGAAAAATAATTTAGAAAATACTGTTTCTCAATTTTGGGAAACCGAGAAGGTTCCAGAAATTTTTCCGGAATATTCGACAGAGCAGGAAGCTTGTGAGATTAATTTTGAAAATTCTTTGCAAGTAATAAATAATAAATACCAAGTTAAATTACCATTAAAACAAAATCTACCTGATTTGGATTTAGGAGATTCATTTTCTGTAGCATTAAAACGCTTTGAAAATCTAGAAAAAAGATTTAAAGTCAATCCTGAGCTGTACTCTCAATACAAAAGTTTTATTGATGAATATTTAGCTCTAAAGCATGCAAAAATAGTAAGTCTTAGTACATATGACTTAAATAGTGGTTCTTTATACTTCATGGCTCACCATCCAGTGATACGTGAAGACAAAAAAACAACAAAATTAAGAGTAGTCTTTGATGGCAGCATGAAATCAAAAAAGAAAAAATGCATCAATGATTATCTCTATAATGGTGCTGTAGTTCAAAATGAGCTCTTCGATATTCTTGTTCTTTTTAGAAAATATAATTACGTCCTTTTGACAGATATTAAACAAATGTATAGAATGGTTTTGGTACATCCAGACCATTGCCAGTTACAAAATATTTTGTGGCGAGAGAAAAATGGCAGTTTACAATGTATTCAACTTCAAACTGTAACATATGGTTTAAGAAGTTCTTCCTTTTTAGCTACCAGATGTTTGGTAGAATTAGCCCGAACTGAAGGTAAACGCTATCCTTTGGCTTCTAAAGCTCTTCTTAATAACACCTACGTTGATGATATTTTGTGTGGGTGTGACACAATCGAAGAAACGATAAAACTAAAAAATGAACTTATCTCGCTGCTCAAATTAAGGTCCTTCGAGTTGCACAAATGGTGCTCAAATAATTTACAAATTTTAAATGATATTCCTAAAAATAAACAAAATTTTGATGAAATTAACATCAGCAAAAACGATTTAACGGTAAAGACTCTGGGATTGACTTATGATACAAAAACAGATAATTTTAAATTTAGTTGTCCAAAAGTTGATATAAATGAATGTGTAACTAAAAGACAGATTCTCAGTTTTGTTTCCAAATTTTATGATCCTTTGGGATTAGTGGGCCCAGTTTTAGTAGCTGCTAAGGTAATTATGCAAAAACTTTGGTTAAGTAAGGTCAAATGGGATGCTATAATTTCCAGTGAGTTACTTGACACTTGGAAAAATTTTGTTGAAAGCTTAATGAGCATGCCCACAGTGACTGTCCAAAGAAATTTAAACTTTACTGGTGCTCTTCATATTGAAATAGTTGGCTTTTGTGACTCCTCCTTGATTGCATATGGAGCTGTTATTTATGCGAGGACTATTTTTGAAAATAAAGTACATGTAAATTTGATTTGTTCCAAATCTAGGATTGTTCCTATAAACAAAAAACTAACTATGCCAAGACTTGAACTGAACAGTGCTTTGTTGCTTTCAAAACTATCTCACAAGGTTTTTGAACTGTTAAAAGATAAAGTCAGTAAGGTATTTTTATATTCAGATTCAAACATTGTCTTAGCTTGGATAAAATCCGAACCTTTGAAATTGAATCCCTATGTTGCCAATAGAATTATTAAAATTCAAGAAATGACATCCGAATTTAAATGGTTGTATATAAACACTAAGGAAAATCCAGCAGATTGTCTTTCTCGTGGACTTGAACCTCATGAAATTAATTCAAACAATCTTTGGTTTAATGGTCCTGAAATTCTTTCAAATATTGAATTCTTGCACTTTGAAATTCCATTTTCTACTCCAGACCATTTGCCTGAATATAAAGTTGTCACTTTAGCTAAGGTCAAACCAGAATCTTTCTTCATAAAATTCTCTAGCTTAACAAAACTTCAAAAAATAGTGGCTTATTGCCTACGATTTGTAAATAATATAAAAAATAAAAATAAAAAGATTACTGGAAGTTTAACAGTTGTAGAACTAGAAAATAGCCTTAAAACCATTATTAAGTATGAACAAAGTTTTCATTTTTCTGAGGAAATAAAATGTCTAACCAACAACACAGCAATTAAGTCTAATTTAAATTCTTTATATCCTTTCTTGGACTCTCAGGGACTGTTAAGAGTTGGTGGTAGACTGGAGAACTCAGATATTTCTTTTAATAAAAAACATCCTTTGATCGTTCCCAAAAACAATCATATCACTGATCTTTTGATTCACAGAGAACACTTAAGACTTTTACATGCAGGTCCGAAACAAGTTTTAAGTTCATTAAATCAAAATTTTTGGATTATTAGTGCCACTAAAGAAATTAAAAGGATTTTGCACAAATGCGTAACCTGTTTTAAATGTAAGGCCAAGTGCAGTGAACAGTTAATGGGATCTCTTCCTGAACAAAGGGTACGTTCATCGAGGGTCTTTCAGAATGTTGGTATAGACTTCTGTGGTCCCTTCCAAATTAAACAGTCACGGATTAGAAAGTCTATAACGACAAAGGCATATATAGCATTGTTTGTTTGCTTTTCTGTGAAGGCAATTCATATGGAGTTACTCTCTGATCTAACAACAGATACTTTTTTAGCTTCATTAAAAAGATTCATTTCTAGAAGGGGTAAACCATCCAAGATCTTTTGTGACAATGGTGCCACATTCAAGGGAGCAAATAATCAACTTCAAAAACTTCTAAACGACAACATTAAGTTAAACAACTTTTGCCTTGATGATAAAATTGAATTTTGCTTCATCCCAAGTTATTCTCCAGTATTTGGGGGTCTATGGGAGGCCGGGGTGAAGAGTGCTAAATATCATATAAAAAGGGTGATGGGAAATAATATTTTAACATATGAGGAGTTTAATACTTTGATTACTCAAGTTGAAGGAATATTAAATTCAAGGCCTCTTATGGCAATTAATAATGATTCCTCTGACTTAGAATATTTGACCCCAGGTCATTTTCTAATAGGTGCTCCTTTGACAACTTTCCCTGAAACTAATTTAACTGAGATTCCTGAAAATAGATTAAAATTTTGGAGGTTGTGTGTTCAAATGCAGCAGCATTTTTGGCAAAGTTGGTACCAAGATTATCTAACACAACTTCAAAACAGACCTAAATGGAGAAAATCGTTGCCAAATTTACAAGAAGGCATGCTTGTGCTTGTAAAGGAGGACAATGTTTCTTCTTTTGGGTGGCCTATAGCAAGGATTAATAAAGTTATTCCTGGTAAAGACGGAAAGGTAAGAGTGGTGGAAGTAAAAACTAAAAAGGGAACATACTTACGTTCTGTCACAAAAATTGCTGTTCTTCCAATTAACGATGAACAAATTTAAATTTTTTTTTTTTTTTTTTTCAATTTATAATAATAAATAAAATTTAACTTTATAACTATTTCTATTTAAATTTAAAACTTTGTAAAAGTTTTATACTTATATAAGCAATAAATTCTTTAAAAACTGTGTAAAAAAAGGGGTGGAATATATTGTTTTGGTATCAAAACCAAGGCCCCCCAGCATGTTGGAGAAATAAATTCCCAACATTAATATTTAGTAAAACTATATTTTGTTTCAATATTTTATTTAGTGGTTTGCGCCTTGTGTACACTTCACAAAGATGTTTCTATGTTTTTATGTTCTATAATTCAAAGTGTACACAAAGGCTCAATATTCAAAAAAAAAGTTCGTTGCCAAGGTGTTGTTATATAGAATAATAAGAGAATAAAAAACGGGAAAGTAGGGCGTGTGTCCGATCCCACACAAAAATTACTTTAATACCAAAAGTTTGTGTTATTGTAATAAAATATTAGTTGTGAAAAGTGTCTTTAGTTATTCCTAGCTTCAGAAGTGTAAAACCAGTGTAAAATTATTTCCTTGGTGTTGCAAAAATCCAACAATGGGGACCTATTGGGTTGTGATTATTAGGTCCTTAAATCAAAAAAAGTTCAGTAAAATTTTCCATTTTAGTGGGCGCTTGCCATTTTTTAATTTAATTTTTTATTTTTAACAGTGGTTTTTTCCGATTATAGCGCCATCTATCCATAATTCGAAAAAATGTCTCGAATAAAAGTTGCTTATTTTTACATAAGGAATCCAAATCTGAAATAAAAATTTGGGGTCCCATTTAAGATTTTAAAGTAACCCCCCATCCCGCCTCCGTGGGGGGTTGTGATTGGTACCATTCCATAGATTTTTCAAAAACATTTTGAAAGTGTATTTGGCAGTTTTTAGATCTGATGTTCATTTTGCGAAATATCGCGAGGTTTGCATTTAAAATTTTAAATTTACCCCCCACCCCTCTCTGTGGGGGATTATGTTTAATACCATTCGATAGATTTTTGAAAAATATTGAAGACTTATTTTTTAGTTTTTCTATCTGACGTTCATTTCGCGAAATATTCACTGTTTTTTTGTGAAAATTTTTGACTCGCCCATTTCCTTACGCACCCAAATCGTCAGATTTTTGAAATATACACTCTTGTGCATGTGTTTAACTTACCTTATCTTTAATCTGACAATTTCGAGTATTTTTAAGGATATTTTTTTCGGGCCCCCCTTAACGAATTTCCCTGTGTTAAGAGCCAATATATGGTAGAGGTACATCTGCAGGGTACCAGGTTTCTCCCCAATATGATAATCTGACGCGCTCGAGTAACTGCAAAAATCTCCGCTTGGACTCCCCTACGAGAATTTTATACCTCAGATAAACGCACACCTAAAACGCAAGGCTGAAATATGGCATGAATCGAAGATGAAACATGACAACGCCCAAGACGTTTGAAGGAATCCATTACATTCAAAAAAGGACGTTTAGTATGGGACAAAACAACCGCTACCAGTAACATGTCGAAAGTCATACAGCTAAATTCTACCCGAATAGATATGGACCATATAAAATCAAGCAAGTAATATCACTTGGGAGTATCAGCTTACTGGAGTGGACACGGACACCCCTTTTGCCCTTGTTGTGCTCCACGTATCCGCTCTTACACACGCTAACATCATATCAATGATGTTGAAGCTCCTACAGACGAAGACGAATATATCCCAGGCAGAAACCTGCATCTTCTGCTGACCCCTCCTCCAATGAGTTCGATGCCATAGGGAGATAGTAACAAACCATAGCCCCGCGGTTGTGAACCCCGTGAAGTGTGTGATGATGTAATTAGTTTAGTTTTAAGAAAAGTTGCCGTTTGACCATTTTCTTGTGAAATCCTTTAATCCCTGAGAAGTATGTATGTAAGTCCATGCAAATATATATATTACATGCAATATAATTACCGATATAAAATAATAAGCTCTCCACGGGTGTGACGTTGATTTGATGTCAATTTTCCCGGAAAGGGGTCGAGAGTAATAAATAGCGTACCATCCGTACAAAATCGGAGGCACTTATTTTCGAAAATAATCGAAATAGGAAATATGTACATGACATTCTGCACTCGAGAGCCATACTTAATTTAGACTGGACAATTAAATTCAAATTGGAATATTTTCGACAAAACGATCGGCGAAATTTTGTGTCAGCTACAGATTTCGATCAGTTACATAGACAATTGTTAGTTAATCTGTTAACTACCGCTCTCAACGCTCATCGCTATGTGAAGTGTATGTTGCTTTTGAAAAAAGTATTAAAAGTGTGTGTAGGTGGAAATTGATTTCGGTTTTATAGAACAATAACAATTGGGGTAAACATGTAAAATTAAATGCTCTATTTAAAATTTAGTCCCCTTTTTATACTCTTGATTCCGTTCTAAATTATTTTTATTAAATGAATTAAAGCAATTAAAAATATGTTTACTCACAATCGGTTAGTAATTTATGGATTTCTAACCTTTGAAGTAATCAGGAAGCGACTTATTACTTACTTTACTTTCCCAGCTAGCCGGGAAAGTACTTTCCCGGCTAGCATCTGTCACTTTTCTACCTGCAAATGTCAATGTCTTTTTGATTAAAAGATGGTTTAGAAAGAATAGAATCCACTCAACATTTATTTAATTAAGAAACAACAATAACAAAAAGAAAACTATTTGGAATTATAAATATTAATAGTTACGTTGGAATTATGATTACTATTAACGGTTAAAGTAAGACCGTGTTGCTCAAAATTATGAGTTTCAGAAATAGATTTGTCAGATTCAACAAACTTGTTTTGTTACCTAGCAACGATCTCACAGGTTACTTAAAATAATTCATCTTATCACATAATGAAAATGGATACAGATATTTGAAACGAAATTATTATTGGTAGGTTGTGAGTATTAGAAATCCATAAACTACTAACCGATTGTGAGTAAAATAGTATACAAACCTCGCGGGAACTCATTCTAGCCTCGCGTCTGTAGTTTACCTCGGTGCTTCGCACCTCGGTAAACTACCTTGCCGCTCGGCTGAAATAGAGTACTTTCCCGCTAGGTATGTAATATACTATTATCTACTCTATGTCATATTATGTATAAGTTTTTAGTTTGTGAAAACTGTCTTTATAGATAGCAATGCGTGAAGGGTTTAAAGTGTGCGTGAAGTAACAATGTATTTTAAATGGGATTTACTTTTTCGCACACTTTCATTGGGTTTTTTGGCACACTTTCATATAATCAAATATTCTTAACTTTCGCGTTGTCATGGTGATGACAATATAAGCAATGACTTACAACAAAATTTTTGACAGTTTTGTGGTTTGAAAGTAGTTAGGATTTTTAAATGTTAAAGTTCTAAAAATTGTAGAATAGAAATGAATTCCAGTGACGAAGAGTTACAGTTTTTTTATTTGTTTATCGTAGATAAAATATTATATGAAACTGTGCGTGAAGTACTTTTTGCGAACTTACGCAATGTATAGCACTCGCTCCGTTGTCGCTCGTGCTCTAAAAATCGCGTGCGTTCGCAAAAAGCATACTTCACGAACTGTTTCATAAATAACTATTATCTACTCTATCTCATATTATGTATAAGTTTTTAGTTTGTGAAAACTGTCATTATAGATAGCAGTGCGAGAAGGATTTAAAGTGTGCGTGAAGTAACAATGTATTTTAAATGGGATTTACTTTTTCGCACTGTGTTTGGCACACTTTCATATAATTAAATATCCTTAACTTCGCGTTGTCATGGTGATGACATGTGAGCAATAAATTACAACAAAAGTTTTGACAGTTTTCTGGTTTGAAAGAAGTTAAAATTTTAAAATGTCAAAGTTCTAAAAATTGTAGAATAGAAATGAATTCCAGTGACGAAGAGTTACAGTTTTTTTATTTGTTTATCGCAGATAAAATATTGTATGAAACTGTGCGTGGAGTACTTTTTGCGAACTTACGCGATGTATAGCACTCGCCCCCCGCTATCGCTCGTGCTCTAAACATCGCGTGCGTTCGCAAAAAAGCATACTTCACGAACTGTTTCATAATAGTTATTCATAATAATAAAATCATTAGTTTTAGAGATATTTGAAGCTAAAAACGAAGGGGCATAATACATTAATCAAAATAACTGTGCCGTTTTATTTTTAACTTCAGATATCTCGAAAATTAATGACTTTTTCGTTACGAATGAGGAGTATATTATTTACATAGAAAGTATTTACGAATCTAAAAAATTCGCTTAAATAGCAATTTTGTCAGGATCGTAGATTTTGGGAAGGGTCAACCATGACTTTCCCCCGTCGTACGCCTCTGGTAGTAGCCAGAAATATTTATTTAACATAATATAGTAGGGTATACAGTACCTGCACTTGCTGCCAAGTATGACAGGGATATGTCAAATGGTTATAAAGTACAAATAGGGTACAAATTGTTTTTAAATTTTTAAATAAACACCCTGTAACTCAGTAAGGAGCCACAATTTATTTAAGTGATTTAGGTTCAATCATATTATTTTCAGCCCAAGAATCTACAGTTAAAATATGTCAAATTATTAATGAAACACCATATATATTGTATACTACCTGGGAACAAAAACCGTAATCATGTCTTTTTTGCGAAATTTCAAAAATTGAATGAGCGAATTAATAGTGGTTTTGAAGTGTAAAAATATCGCGACTTAAAAATCTCTGCAGAATCCTTTCAAAAGCACCTACAAACCTTTTAAAAAAACAAAAATAAAGCCCTTTTGTATACTTTTAAAATACACAAAATTAACAATAAGTACTAGAGAACAAAAAGTCTATAAGGCTATTGGTAAAGAACAAATCCATAATGAAAAAATTACATTACCATCTTCCTCGATAACCTTTTTCGATAAAAAAGCTTTAAGGGTACAGTCACTGATAAAACGATTTCAAAGCAATAATATTTCTTATCAAAATGTCTCTTCGCGTTGGTCTAATTAAATTCTTAAACTTCACTTCTCGGTAATCTTATTAACCGATTATCTTACAGGTATAATCACATTAACAAGTTCTCGATTCCTCTTAGCTCTCAGTACATTAGTAACTGGAAATCTGTCCTCGGCTGATTCGCTTTCGAGTATTATTAGAAGATATTGCGATTATTGGAATTTTATCGAAGAGATGTTATTGATTCAAAAGTGCACGAAGTAGATTTGATTCATATTTGGCACTCAAAATATTATATTACAGAAAATTTAGCACTTGGTTCGTTTACGTCAGTACAAAGCTTTTCAAATCAGTATTATTATGACTGAACATCATTTTAAAATCGTCAAAACAGTCAAGAGGGTGTGCAATGAATAGAGGCGTGAAGGCATCTTTTATATACGTAGGTAAGGCGAGTTTACTTATGGACTCAGCTTTTAACTCTATTCTTTCGACTTTATATATACAGCCGATATAATATATGAATTTTTTGCATATAGAGTCCGATCAAAGAACAATCTGACCCCAAAAAAAATAAAGGAAGGGTGAAAATTTGGGAATAGGTAGTTGAAATTGTCTATTATTATATAAGCAAAAAATTTACAATTCTACATCCCCTCCATTTTACAAAAATGGAGGGGAATACCCCCCTCTCGAAGGTGAAAAATATACATTCAAAATAAGTCCGGAATTGGATCAAAAGACTAATTCTAAGCAACTTTTGTTCTATAGAGTTTTTTCTCTAAGTCAATACTTTTCGAGTTATTTGCAAGTGAATATGTTCATTTTTAACAGAAAAAACAAGTTTTTGGACAGTTTTTCGGAGATTACTCAAAAAGTAAGTATTTCAGCAAAAAAAATTTTCTTAGCAAAAATATAGTTTATAAAAAACTGAAAAAAATGTATGCTTGAGGTCTGTAGACCCAGTAGAAGCAGAGTTGTAGCTAATGAAAAGTAGGTTTTTCTAAAAACCCAAAAACGGAGCACTTTTCGGGGAAAATTCATTTCAACTTTTTTAAAGTTTAAAAAAAAAAGTTTATTTATTTTTGTTTTTTAAAAAACTAGTTACATTAAAAGTAAGTGAGTTACGCTCAAAATATTGTTGGTCCCTTTTATTTTTTGGTAAAAAAATCGCGAAAATCACCCCCTAATTAGCATCACAAATAAATTTTATCATTACCACTTCACAAGTTACTTTGCTTATGTATTATTTATATGATCTGTAAGATTCATCGGTTCAAAGTGCTAATTTTTGAAAAAGCTGTAGTTAAAATGGCTTGAACGAGTAACTAATCACGAGTTTAGGCAAATTTTGAACAGCCCTAGCATAACCAATTTTTGTCTAACAAGAAAACAAAAAAACAAAAATATTCAGAACAGCAAAACGCACATTTTGTTACTCTTTAAGATTTTTGGTATTACTAATAATTTTTAAGTTAATTCCATGAAAAATTCCATTTTTTTTTTCAAAATTAAAAAAAATCTTTTATTTTAAACCCAATTTTTTTCAGAAATGAGCAAAAATGAGTGTGAAAACCGTGAACAACTCGCTAATGTGATTTCCAATGTTTGGGGAACTTAATATGGCACCGTAAGAAAAAGAAGATACCTTCTTAACAAAGTTCTTATTAATTTTCTCCGTATTTTCCTTATTTTTCATAACAAAAATAAAATGCCATTTATTATTAAAAAACCAATACGGCTGCAGCAATTATTAAATCTTGAATCCTATCAACATGTAACAATGTTAACCTTACAAGCAGAACGTAAATTGAGTACATTTCCCTTGACATCAACGAAGCACAGATACTACAAGACGGGAGTATCAGAGACAGTTTGCAAAATACAAATTATAAGAGAAAATTAAGTAATTTCCAAGCGGTTAACAGAGTTAATGCAAGTTCTCACTTCCTCCATCTAGAGGGAGCCGCAGTCACTTGCCTTAACCATTACAAGATATTAGCTGTTCCATCTAGGAGGCCGCTTCATTTCTAATCAATTTATCGTTCAATCTGAATTTTATTTCGTGGCTAATTTCAATTACAAGGTACCGCAGCGCGCAAGAAACTGTTGCAACCGCGCACCCACTCACCAACGTGCATCACGGACAGAAAAGATTTTATTTTTAATTGACTTGGTTATTAAAAAATATACAGCGTCAAAGGTAAATGTGATTGTAGAAGATATATTTAAGACGAATGATTTTGTCGGCATGCCATGCCAGTACAGTTCATTTAATCAAATTATGGCCGGTTTCACCAACGCCGAATAGTAGTATCTTCGATGAGTAAAGTTATTAGGCCGATAAACCTGGCCTGTTCGCTAAACTCAGACACAACTGGCTATAGCCCAATAAAATAAAATAAAATCAAAATGTAATTCCGTACAGGTTGGAATAATTTTTTTATTAAAGTTTAGGTCAAAACAAAAGATATTTTCAAAAAAGTATATGATTCATATGAGGGGATCATTGTTTAAATAATTAAAAATTGGTAATTTTTGCGCAAAATTTACTTTTTTAACTGCTGCGGCAATTCTTGTTTTTATTAAGGATTTTACAATTTTTTCCTGGTAGATTTCTGGTAGATTAGAAGTGTTCCTGGTAGATTTTGACACACTTACAAAAAAAAATTCTAGATCCATGTTTTTCCAAGTTTAAAAATTCATAATTTGTTTATTTATCAATATTAACATTTTAAA